>NC_087245.1:28510000-28832500 GCF_037042905.1 Lytechinus pictus | reverse complement strand
CAGCAGACTTCCGAGTCTTTTTCTTTTCATTGTCTTTGCCATAATTTTGTAATTATGCTGTCAAATTTCGTTTACAAATTTATTTATTTACCTGAATTATTTTGTTTTTCAGTTAAAATTCTTTTAACTTTGAATTTTGAAAGTAAGAAGAAAACACTTTTTGTCAACCCAAGTAAGAAGATTTGCATTATTAATTGGGAGAATTTGTAATTATTCAAATCCTTTTATTATGTGAACAAATTATGTTATGGTACCTATAAAAGACATGAATCCTATTTTCAAAGTGTTATTGAATCCTTCACCAAGTTTATGTGCTTGACAGGACAAACAGGAAAGGATTCATGTCTTTTAACGGCAATGGTGTATTGAGTCAATTTTGAAGGAGCTAGATATGGCAGATCGGGTAAAATGTATTAAACAGTTGTGAAGCCAAAGCAAAAATTTCCACTTTCTTTATTAAAATATAAAATTTTGTGATTTTGACATAATATTCAGAAAATGATATCACATTTCACTTTCTATGTTTTCTGTTATTTTCCTTTCCACTTTTTTTCTTGGTCTTGATTTTTTTTATTTGGGGGGGGGGGTAGAGCACCCCAAGCCCCCACCCATCAGTATGCCACTGTTCAAAGGAACCATAACCTTTGTAGCACAAAATCAAAGGATTTGAAGACAAAAAAACGCTCTCCCATACTTCGGGTTTTTTTTATTGTTCTTGCCTAAAGAAGGAATATTCAAAGCTAAAAGAGAACATATTAAAAAGGAACAACAGAACGATTCAAGCAAATAAGTAGATTTGGAAATAAATTTTGACAGCATAATTCGAAAATTATGGCAAAGATAATGAAAAGGTTAAGAAGAAGTCTGCTGATTAGCAAGAAGTCCAACCATCATATTAATCATTTTATGCCATTTTGGCGCAAGCCTCCTTTTTAACCCCAGACCAAAACATTCCGTGTTCGCTCAAGCATGAACGAAACTAAATTATTTTAATGGCATTTGAAGGATAACACTTCAGAACACCTATTGACACCAAAATATAGAGATAATAATTTGAAACAAAAATTTTATAGACTTTTCAAATCTGTCCCGTTTTTTTTATACTGTATAGGCATACATGCATACGAATACAGTGTATAGACCTGTCGTGTACAATCTACCAATTACATACGGGTAACTAGTATCTTCTGAATGAACGTATAAACGATCAATATTACAGTTTGATATTGGTAACTTACACAAAATACAAAGAGAACATTATAAAAACGGAGTAAAGAGAAAGTTATGATAAATAATAATAATAGGCATTTGTATAGCGCCATCTATCTAGAAACAATCTTTTCCGAGGCGCATTGTTATTATCATTATTACCCCCGGCCTTAGCTCGAGTACCTTTCAGCGCTCGTACATTCAAAGAATTAATCCTGCCGGGTACGCATTCATCTCACCTGGGTCGAGTGCAGCACAGTTTGGATAAATTTCTTGCTGAAGAAAAACACGCCATGGCTAGATTCGAACCCACGACCCTCGTACGGAATAGTATACCTGTTTAAAGCGTGTGAGGGAATGTGGCATCGCAGTGGGCATGTGCGTGGGGTGCGTGTGTGGGTTGTGTGTGTTTGGTATAACATATTCAGTGTGTCATTTCACTTTATATTTTTTGAAGGGAAGGGGCATGAGACTCCAAGCCCCCCCCCCCCCCCCATCCCGATTCACACCCTTTGTTTGTTGTCTACTAAACACTACACATGTGTCGTGAGTCACACTGGAAGTTGAATCTTATGTTTATCAGGTACATAAGTGATGCATGCGATGTTATGATTTTCAAGGCCTATGTTGAAAAATGCGGGGATTGACGTCAAATACTATAGGTCTAATAGAAATCTATAATATACATAAGAAAGGATGCGATTATCTTCCATGTCAGAAAGGCCCGTTCGGTGGAAATGGCAAGTGTTAAACTGACAGGGGTAAAAGAAAAAAATGACGTAAGCATAACATCAAAACGACTTCTTTTTGTTTCTCGAAGAGTCAACACAGATATAAATAGTGATTGCCGAACTAGCGGCACCTGACATGATACCTAAGACACGGAAGACAGCCCGGTAAGAACCAAACAGATCGTACATATAACCTGAAAGATAGAAAAGAGGGAGACTATGAGAATTAGAAACAAACATCAAAGAACTATCACAACGATATAGTCATGTTTTCTAAATATTGTATATTAGAAATTGCTCCATGACATTTGAATATCAATACAGATTGAAATATTGTGTCCCACAGGGCTCAATTTACGGTCCGCTATTATTTTCTTGTTTACACTTATGACTTTTGTATATCTTCAAATACTATATCATTCGGTTTTTTTTGCAGACGACTCAAATATATTCTTTCCCCATAAGGACCCACGATATGTATTTGACATAATCAAGAATTAAGACAATACATGGAACGGATCAAAGCAAATAAAACAATAGCTCAATGTCGAAGATTTCTTTTTTAAATAACAATATTCAACAAGTACGAGTTTTCTATGGATTACTATAGACACCAAACTTTGTTGAAAGGATCCTATAGATGATATTTGTTAAATGATTTCACGACATATTGCAATTGTAAATAATGTGTGTTGCTTTTTTATTTACTTTACTTAATTAAAACCCTGTACTCATCACTGATTCTCCTGCATTGGTATCATTTCATCGGGTTTTATGCTGTTTATCAACAGGGATTTTTCGCACAGCGGCGCGGAATTGGGACCTTTCGCAAACCTCACGGACGCTAATATTAGGGTCCTCTAACACAAAAGTTGACGCTTAATCATACACTTGATTTTTAAGATTGATTGTACATTATAGTCAATTGAATCAAACGTAGAAAACTGCTCTACAGTCAATGCTAAGCTTTGTGTTACAGGGGGTTTACAGGCCCTACAGATCTGCTTTTCGTGTGCAAAATTCTTTCCCGCGACACCCGCACCATACATGCATGTATTACGACTGATAGTCATCATCGTATAGATTATGACATATGGATAAGAAAGTGGTTTTTCAAACAAATCGAGTACATATTGAGTGAGGAAAAAGTTACTGAATTGAGGCTTAGATATAGATCATTACAGTCCATCGAATCGATATTGCATTTAATGTGGATTATTGTTGGATCACTGGCAATTGATTCCATGGGTCAGATCACCTCTCCAGCCGAAATATTTCGCATGCGTTGATATGTACACAGCATGCAGTAGGCCAAATTCGTCTGAACTTCAGTCGATTTTGCGTTTTTTTTTTCTTTTTTTACTCTTTCTACACAAACGATATGCATCTAGCACACAACGTAATGGGCATTACGTTTTACTTTCCCCAGAAATGGGGGATTAGATTCAAATTCCCGGGGGACCACTTCCATTGATAAGTGGATACCAGGCGCGACCATGGGGTTTCGAAAATCACCCTAAACAAGGGAAGCAAGTCTTTTCCAGATTATGAAAACGCATCTCTTAACAAGTATTTGACTTGTAAAACCCTACAAGTATTGGAAATATATCCCCCTTTTCAGTATTTTAAACATCGTTTTTGACACCCTCATAACGTTACATAGGCCTATACGTAACGTACTTGCCCACTCTTTCCCTTTTTACGCGAGGTCGCGCCTGGTATCCACTCTTCAATGGAAGTGGGCCCCCCGGGCGGCCTCTCGAGCTCTGGGCGGAATCAAATGTGGCTCTGGAAAGTCGTCCTAAATCGGATATATCGCTGTTACCATAGTAGCAACCAGAATTTTGCACACGGAACGCAGATTGAATGTTTCCGTTCCAGATGCGAAACGAAAAAAATCTCATGTCACACAATTTGCATTGCAGGACAGAGTTTTACGACCATGACGACGGGCCCAAAAATCTCTTCCAAAATCAACTACCGTTGTAAATAAGCGTTCGCGTTCTCGAACGAAAGGTCGGGAATGAATCCTATACAACGCAGTATTATGCCTTGAATATGTAAGTCAAATCACAATGAAATCTTTTTCAGGGGTCGGTGAATCGGAACAGCAGTCTCGTCCGACGTTTCTGAGCTTACGGAAAAAAGCAAAAATGTCATTGGTCCAGATTAACAGACGAAACTGCTGATATAATTCACCGACCCTCGATAAAGACTTCATTGTGATTTGAGTAGGCCTATTTTCACTTTCCCCCAATAAACGCGTTGTCATGCTAATTATCGAGAACTAAATGATATTAAGTGGAGGGTGTCCTTAGGATATTCCAAATGCATAAAAGATTTACATACCTGTTAGTATTCCGGATAATAGATATGAAATTCCACATAGCATGAGGGAAGAAGCAATGGCCTTTGGGAAATTCTCCTTCCGCACCAGAAGAGAGACAGCACCGTAAAAAGATGAAAAGGCGTTGCAGAAACCAAACCCGGCAAAAAAAGAACAAATGGCCAAATAAGTGAGCGAGGAACTGATGGGGTATACTAAGAGCGTGACGGAAACTATACCCATGTTTAATGCAACCAGATACAGAGTCACTAAAGGAAATTTGTAAAGGATTGCTATTAATGAAAAGCGTCCGACCAACCCGCCAATAGAACCCATCATCACCGTATAAACGGCTTTATCTTTAGACAATCCTTCAGTGATACCATAGGAGAAGAGGAACACTTCCCAGCCAGCGAAAGTTATGTCGAACAAAATCTGGCATGGAAGGAGGAGAAATGTAAAAACAAGTTCCTCGTTGAAAAAATCAAAGGTTTGATGAATCATATTTCGAAGCATATCGACCTTTGAGTGTTGAGGATTGTGGTCTTCATTTTTCTCAAGGCTTTTGTCAGTCTCTAAATCCATACTTTCTTCTTTACTAGTAGGGCTCTCTGATTCGTCACCAGTTTGAAGTGGCTCAAGTTCTGGTCCATCACCATTCCTTCGTATAGAACTGTTCGTTGCAGATGGGCCTTGCGGAAATCGCGGGGGATGTAATGTCGCCGCTGTAGCTACGCCATGGAACGCCATTGCACTCAGGAAAAATAGGCTTCCTCTCACGCCATAAGCATCAAGAGTAAAAACTACGATGTATGGCATCAAGAAACTGCCAACCTGACTGCCCAACTGTGTGACCGTTTGCGCAAATCCATATCCATGTTTTCCGTAATGTTGATGAAGCATTTCATTCGACATTTGCCTCAATGGAGAAGAGAAAAGACCTGAACATGATAAATGAAAATATAGTTTGAATACCTTGAGAACAGTGCATTTTCGTTTGACATAATTATATTCTTCAACTGATCTGTTGGTATCATATAACATTTCTTGCATGATAATGTCAGTAAAACCACATGGGTCAACAATTTGTATCTAACAATGATCAAACAAAATAATATACTTTGGATAAATAGGCTATCACCCATTTAGCACCTGGGTGGTAAAAGGGATGGTGTGGATTAACCCCTTGCCAAAGGACGCTAGACCGCGATGGGACTCGAGCACGAGACCCTCTGAGTACAAGGCGAGAGTCAGAACCACTAATCCACGGCTCTCACATTAGATTTAGAATAAAAAAATCCCTAACTTTTTTGGTGTTATTTATTCCTGGATTATCGCAAAAAAAAATCGTTGAATATTTCGTTAACTATTTTGTAGGAATGTAGTCGAGGATGGCCTCTAGGCCAGATTTCGTCGGCTTTTGCCTCGGGCTTGACCCGACGTATATAAAGTCTACGGAAGAAGGTTTTCTAGAACGGCCTTGTGACACGGAACTGCCAGTCTCGACTACATACCTGCTATTTTTGTTTCATTAAAACTAGCAAGGGAACAGATTGGATTTCCCCTTACTGTCTAATCGCAAAAAAATAGAATCCACTTCATAATCACACTCAAATACGGAGTGACACCAGGGACCAATCCCTTTGCAGTTAACTGTCCGGATTAATTGTACATCCGTACACAGTGCGTTATAGCTCCTGGAGTGAACGGTCGACTTTTTCAGACACTTTCACTCGAAATAAAGGTAAAATCAACTCTCTGAAGATCCATATCTCACTCAAAAAAGACTAATCCCTCATTTCACTTCGAGAGGAGCATGATTATTGACTAGAATAGCTCTTGCTTTAAGAGTGCACGAAATTTAGTTAATAGTGAATAAATTACCTGTTAAGAAATAAGAACAACCAAGAAAGGTTGCTGATTGACTGAATGATCCTGCTAAGAGGGATATTGCAGATAGGAAACAACTGATGATGGTTACACGGCGACAACCAAACTTATGAGCCAAATAACAACTCACTGGACCTAGAAAACGAGAAAATTGTTAAATTCAAAACAGGTCTTCAAAATACATCAGAAAACTAGATAAAGAGTACTTATATACAAGAATGGGATTTAACCAAAAGAGAAGTGATGGACCTGGAACTTGCACAATCTTGACGCAGCATTGAGAAGTTTGTTGTCAATATTCAAGGTCTCGTATCGCCAATAAAAAATATCCTGGCGACAGGCATTTGTATTGTTATAGGCATGTTGCTTGCATTTGAATGCATGCATATGATAAGATTTTCTTGAAGTGACATGAGATGTCTCTTTTTCTCCTTAAATTAATGAAACGTCAGAGATTCCGCGCTTCGCTCGTGATCTCTGACAGCCCTTTCGCGTCGGGTGCACAAGAACTGACGGAAAATCTTACCCACACTGTCACAGATAGATGGTTCCAAGTGAATCACAAGGTTTAAAATGTAACTGATAATATGTCCGACATAACTTGGAGGGTGAGGGGGCTAACTATAAAGAAGATGAATATTCAGTGAGTCTTGTCCATCCCCAGTCCGTTTGGTAAGTCAGTTGATAGTCTTTCCTTCAGTCAATATTCCCACCCGAGGGGAAAAAAGAACGACAAAACAGCACCAAAGTGAAATTGTCAAAGGTTGCCTCTTTTTCTCTTTCCACTTTTCACTTTCCCTTTTTGTCTCGCCCACCAGAGGTGGGGGCGAGAAGAAGGGATTCAAATGTCGTCCGTCCGTCACAAACATTATGACACATGACACTCCGCAGCCGTTAATCATTTTTCAACCAAACTTGGATGGGAGATGTACTTGGGGGACCTGCATGTAATGCTGCAGTTGAAGTTCACAATGGTAAAGTCGAAGGTCATTTTTAGGTCAACGTTATAGTTTACGTGCAAGACTCTCTTATGACACATAACCCCGCAACCATTAGTCACTTTTCAACCAAACTTGGATGGTAGATTTAATACCCCTTTCATATTGCGCTTTTCACCGGCGAACTTCACCGGCGAAGTTCGCCAGCGAAGGGGAAAGTGTCCAGTATGAAAGGTACACAGGAGAACTTCACCGGTGAAGTTCGCCGGTGAACTTCTCCACCTCTAGAGGTGGAGAACTTCGCCGGCGAAACTGTTTCACCGGCGAAGTTCGCCGGTGAAAAGGCCAGTATGAAAGCAAACCGGAGAACTTCTCCTCTTTAATGACGTAAGAGGTCAATTTTTTTCTCTCCCAAAGTCCCCTGTACCGAGATTCCGCGCGCGATGGTTGCAAGCTCAGCTGAATGCTATATGGCCAAGTAGATACCCTCGAACATAATTTTTTTTTACTAACAATATTTATTAAAAAACACTTTTTACATGTATAAAATGCGCTAAAATATAAAGACAAGGTGATATTGTTTGTTTTATCGTAATACTTCCAAAATATGTTGTAATTAATTTTTTGATACCTTTTTGTAATAGGTAAGAAGTAATTTTATTTCGTTTGTTCTGCAATCGCCCGTTGACTTTCGCCGGGGAAGAAATGTCAGTGCGAAAGGGTACATTTTTTTTCTTCGCCGGGGAAGTGAGGAATGCGAGGCGGAGAAGTTCGCCGGTGAAAAATGAAGAGGGCAGTATGAAAGGGTACTGGACCTGCAGGATATGCTGCAGTCGGAGGTCACATGGTAAGGTCAACGTCATTTTTTAGGTCAACGTTAAAGTTTAAGGCAGCCATGCCTTACATTGGCGCAGATCAAAATTCACATCACTACAAAGAACTACCTACTGATTATCAAAGTGTAAAGACATACCACATAGATATGGTATCAAATTATTTGGGAGAAGATACTCTTTCCATCCATATAATTATAATGATTATGCGTTCATGAAATATTTTTGTCTCTAATTGGGGATTTGTGAGGTGTCAAGTTTATATTTATATATATATATATACTGTATACACACATATACACACACACCCACACCCACACACACACATATATATATATATAAACATTTTATTTAAAAAATGGGCCGCTGTTACAAGCGAATTGCTACAGAGGAAAGTGCTGCCTCTCAATGGTACTTCTTCCTTCAGATCATGGGAAGTGGAATATTCAATTAATTGAACAAATGAACGCCTTTGGCACTCTCGCCTGAATTACGCGATTCAATACTCAGCCTCTGTACGCTAGCAGCTGTCCTGGCGGCTACTCTTGGTTTGTGATTACAATCCAGAGCAAAGCGATGGATCTGCCCTTCAAGAGCATAGCTCCAAGTCGTGTTTTCCAAATTACGATTTAAAATGAGACTGGGGCGATTTTCGTCTCACCTGCATAGAAGAAGTGAGACATAGGCGCCGCTTTTCCGACGGCGGCGGCGGGGATGCGACAGTGTCGTCAATATTGAAATCTTGACCAAGGTTAGGTTTGTGAAATACCATCATAAATTTGCAAGTATATGGATCTATTTTATGTTGATCAGTGATATTTGATGGCTGTTTTTTTTCCCAAGTTTCGTAAAAAAATCGCACTATACAGTGCGTATCAAAAAAGGGACAGTTTAGAAAAGTCTATCAAAATTTTGTTTAAAGTTATGATGTTTATATTTTGATGTTATTAGATGTTCTGATGTCTTATTTTTCAAATGCTTTTTAAAAAATGAGTTTCGTTCATGCTTGAGCGAACACAAGACGTTTTTGTGAGGGGTTCAAAAAAAGGGCTTGCGCCAAATGCCGGAAAATTAGAAAATATTGATCATCAGACTTCTTGCTAGTTTTTATTCAATTTGCTCTCATTTCTTTATTTCTAAATCAATTATTTTCATACTTGGTAGATATTATCATTGGATAATTTTACATATCTTTCCATGAGGATGATGAGGTCAAAGGTCGTCTAGGGGTCAAAAGGTCAAATGATATGTGGTCATGTCCATCCTTTTTTAAAGTTTTTGTTCAACATGCTCTGATTTCTTTATTTCTGCATCAATCATGTTCATACTTGGCACTATGATCCTTGAGTAATACTACATGTGATCCATGAGGATGATGGGGTCAAAATTTGTCTAGGGGTCAAAATATTATATTGCATATTTTGATTATCGCGAAATCAGGCGAGACTTATGGTTCGCAAACCACCTTGTTTCATTTTAATATGTTTTCTTTTAGCATTGAATATTCTTAAATAAGTTAGAAAAAAAATTGTCAACCTAAGCAAGGAGATATCCATTATTAATGGAAGAGCTTGTAATGTATTCATATCCTTTTATTATGTGCATCAAAGGTTATGGTGCATTGGAAGATATGAATCCTATTGTCAAGGGGACATTGATTCCTTGAACAAGTCAAATTGTGCGCTTGACAGGACAATATTAATTCTAACAGAAGGATTCACGTCTTTCAAAGGCACCAAAACATTTGCAGCCCACAATGAAGGGATTTGATCAAATTACAAGCTATCCCATTAATAATACGAATCCCCTTACTTGGGTTGACAATTTTTTGTTTTTACTTATGGAAAAACATTCAATGCTAAAAGATACCATATTAAAAAGACACAAACAAAACAATTTAAGTAAATGAATAGATTTGTAAATGGATTTTGACAGCAGAATTCAAAAATTACAGCAAAGATAATAAAAAGATTAAAAGGGAGTTTGCATTAGCAAGAAGTCTGATGATCTGCATTTTCTCATTTTCTGCCAATTGGCGCAAGCCTTTTTTTGGTTCCGTGTTCGCTCAAGCATGAACGAACTGATATTTTTAATGGCATTTGAAAGATAAGACTTCAGATTATCTATCAACAAAAAAATATAGACATCATGATTTGAAATTTGTATACGCACTGTAGATCCATATATTTGGAAAGCGATGATGATATTTCACAAACCTAATCTTGGTCAAGATTTCAATGTGGACGACACCGTCAAAACCCCGCCGCTGCCGTCGGAAAAACGGCGCCTTATGTCTCACTTCTTCTATGCAGGCGAGACTTGCCCTAGTTTCATATTTAAATCGTAATTCCGAATACACGACTGGGAGCTAAGCTATAGAGAGGCTCGATTCAAAATAATAATCATGAGAAGAATCTTACAAGCGATATAGTATATGCCAGCCTGCAGTGTAACCAGGAATCCAGAAGTTGAGTATTCCATGTCCAGTTGAAAGGCGAGATAGGGAATGAGAACTGATAGTGATCTTATTAGTCCATTGTGAAGAAAATGCATCATAAACTTGGCTAACATTATAACGTAGCGCCATGTATCCAGCTCTTCAGACGACTCCATTGCTAAACGGTAAAGGTCGTTTTAGTATAATCAATGACAAAAAAATAAAGGCCTTATGACGAGGCGTTTGGGTGTAGTTCATCGGGTTTATTGTCAGTCGGGCAGCGGGGTATAATAAAAAATAATAAATCGTTCCCAGGGTCCTGCCTTAATATGAGTTTCATGTAATTGGTAGGTTTAAAACTCGTTCACATGCGAACGTTGTTGGCAAACAAAATGAAACTATATGCTTGAATAGACCAGAAATGTAAACATGGATCAATGGAAATATGCGATACGGACATATGAGAGAAATCGTTAAAAGATTATTCATTGACAACACATGTGTGATCGACATTCAAAAGGGATGTTGTATTTTTGTATAAAATCAAACTATGGGCATAAAACACATATCTTTGGACGTCATTTCGGGGGACAGTTACATGTACATGCATATAGGCCTGCCAGGCGCGTAGCCAGGGGGGCGGTGGGGGCGGTCGCCCCCCCCCCCCCCCACAAAAAAGGCTCGGTGTAAAAATGGCAGAGGTAATAATGGCAGAGGCAATAATGGCAGAGGTAAAAATGGCAGAGGTAAAAATGGCAGAGGTAAAAATGGCAGATGTAAACATGGCAGAGGTAAAAATGGCAGAGGTAATAATGGCAGAGGTAAAAATGGCAGGGGTAATAATGGCAGAGGTAAAAATGGCAGAGGCAAAAATGGCAGGAGTAAAAATGGCAGAGATAATAATGGCAGAGGTAAAAATGGCAGAGGTAAAAAAAATGGCAGAGGTAAAAATGGTAGAGGTAAAAATGGCAGATGTAAAAATGGCAGAGGTAATAATGCCAGAGGTAAAATGGCAGGGGTTATAATGGGAGAGGTAAAAATGACAGCTCTAGGTAAAATATGGCCAGTCTTAAACCCCCATGCAATAAATTGTCAAAAAGCCCCCGCATGTACATACATTAAATAAGAAGTGCATGTCACGGTTAGGCATTTCATCATCATTATGTCTTCATCGGCCTTACAATGCTATTTACGAATTCGTTGGAGGTGTACCGTGAACGCTTTTTAAAAAGAAATCAAACGACAGATTTTTTTCATTCAATTTATCAGGAGAAAAATAAAACTGCACTATTCTCATTCATCATTTCATAACATTCCTTTTTGTCTGGCTGGTTTTTTATATCTAAAGTTTTGCCAGGTTTACCGATGCAAAAAGGAGGAAGAGTAGACATAAGAGAGGTGGTGAGACAGAGAGGGTTACGGGGGCGGAGAAAAACACAGAGAACATAGCGGGGAAAACTTAGACGTTGAAATTGTCACGAATGATTGTGGTTAAATATTATGTCCTTATTTGTAATGTCATCTGTACTATTCTTTTTAAATATTTGAATGACAATAAGCATGCGTTCCCAGGCTTGGCACTGAATATGTAACTGATTATGAAAATCAATAGTAATCCTGTTTTGACTGGTAAACCAATTTGGGGTCGATCGAGGGGGACCGTCTGGTTCAGATTCTTTGCATAAAAGAAGACCCTGAACCTTAACCACTGCATCCAATATGATATAAACGCCTTGATGGTCATAACCCTTGGAAGCGGAAGTACTGTTGGGTATTTTGTACACCATAAGCAGCACCCTCTTGGTAATTAGCTTGGTATGCTAAAATGTAGAGATTTGATATAAATCTCTGTTATTTTTCAAACAGAAGAAAAAACATTGTTTATTATCTAATTGTTATTATTTTTGTTGTAATTCGTTTTCTGACCTAAAAGAACTTCATTTAGTTGAAATAATTTTTGTGTCATTTTCCCCCTTAACCAAATCCCCTTTCATTTTGGATTGAAAACTTTTTTTCTCGGCTTTTTAACAAACCAGCACCCCATTTTTCAATAACTTTTCAAAAGTAAGTGGTGCTCACTCAAGCGGAAATATTTTTCGACAGTTATATCGTCATTTGCTTAAATGGATCTGTACCAATGTTAAAATGTGGAAAAATCTTCAGGATTTTACATGCGGGGGCTTTTTGACAATTCATTGCATGGGGGTTTAAGACTGGCCATATTTTACCTAGAGCTCTCATTTTTACCTCTCCCGTTATAACCCCTGCCATTTCACCTCTGCCATTATTACCTCTGCCATTTTTACATCTGCCATTTTTACCCCTGCCATTTTTACCTCTGCCATTATTACCTCTGCCATTTTTACCTCTGCCATTTTTAAATCTGCCATTTTTACCTATGCCATTTTTACCCCTGCCATTTTTACCTCTGCCATTTTTACCTCTGCCATTATTACCTCTGCCATTTTTACTTCTGCCATTTTCACCTCTGCCATTTTTACCTCTGCCATTATTACCTCTGCCAATTTTACCTGGCACCCAAAAAAAAAACGTCCCCAAAAAGAAAAAAAGGGAAAAAAGAGAGGAGAAAAGGAAAAGGGAAGGGAAAAAAGGGAAGAAAGGTAGCTTTGGTTTTTTTTTTTAATTCTTTTTTTTTTCTTAAAAGAGAAACTCCTTCACTTTTGCTCTAAATTTATATATGAATTTTGCTTCCGCGCTGCGCGCGGTTAAATGACAATATTGAAGATCTCAATTGTTTCCCCCATCCTTTCTCTAACCCTGTTTTTCCACCTCAGCTATATGTGTTTCTTGCCAGTTAAAGTTCAAATGTATACATTAGGGCATGGAATTAGAGTAAGGTTAAGCCGAAGTATATGAAGTTATTTTTTTTTAATTGATCGCGCAACTTCTGGTCGGGTCGGCTCCGGGCGGGTAAAATCTTTATATCAATTTCTGCCGTCACCTCCATAAAGTCAACTTCTCACGCTTTTCAGCTCATTACTAAACAACCATAATTTTGGGGGAAAACAGGTTCCTAATTTAAAAAGAGGAAGGTATAAAATTCGTGTCGTATTAAATAAAAAAGTACAGTACAATATTTTTTATCAAATTCTATTAAACTTCATGTCATTTCCCTGCACATTCATCTCCTGTCCTGTTTTGCGCCCTCAGTTTGAAATTGTGATAACACTTAAGTTTATTTATAATTCAAAACGAAGCGCTTCAGGATAAGTCAAAGAAATTAGGCGTCCTTTTTTATATAATTTCAATAAATCACAGAAGTTTCAACTTTTTGCGCACTATTTTCCTTGTAATGAAGTTCAATAATCTTAGAAAATTAATTGAATTAGATTTGATGGGGTATTGGAGATATCTGCATTTGATGAAACGTCCGCCCTTTGAAATTTCAGAGTTTCGTTGATCTGCGCGGGGAGGAATATCTTCCTCCCGGCATATACACTTCTTCTCCTCTGTTTTGCGAGTTAAAGATATGCACTGTCGCTAAATTGTTTGTAATCAAATCTGATCTTTCCAAGGGAAGTATTCAATATATGTTTGAGAATACCCTTTTCTCGGGACCCTTTTCATGGCAAAAAATTGATAAAACGCTTTAGCTTCCGCGCTTCGCGCGGGGTTATTATTATTTTAATTTCCTCCATTGTATTCCTTTTTTGTGCGTTCACAATCTTTTTTGAAAACAAGGTTCAAAATCACAATATAGTCAACTGAATTGGAGCTGATATAGGTACTAGAGACAAGAGAGACGGCTCCTTTTCATTTTAATTTATGAAACACCAAAAGCTTTGCGCTTCGCAAGGGAGGGGGAAACTCCCCCTCCCTGTACCCACCCCGTAGGGAGCGCGCTTCGCGCGCTCTGTTAGTGTCCAGCACGCTTCGCGTGCATTTACCGCCCCTCGGCCTCCAAAATGAGATCCTGGCTACGCGGTTGAGGCCTGCGCATATTAAAAAAGACTAATGGGCCAAATAACCTGCATTAATCATGTTAATGAAATTAATTGTTTATCAGATTTGATGTCTTTTCAAAAGGAAGGAAAATCAACTATTGTAGGATTTTTTTCAATTCAATTCAATTTAATTTATTAAACCAGAAAATATGTAAATACAAATCATACCGTGTACAAAATTATGCAATTAATAAAAAAGCAAACTGCTTATAGAGAATGGCCCCCAAAACAATAGCATTGACAAAATTTACAATTAGAAACAGAAAACTAACAAAACGCAAACTTTATCAGCAGATATAAATGCAAATACATAAACATACACACACCCACACACACAAACCCTGGTAATTTTATAGATTTTCCATTAAGTAGGCCCTACACATTTTTTTTTTCAAAGGGATACAGTTGAGCAATCTTTTAGGGAAGTTGGGAGTTGATTCCATATTTTTTACCGACTATAGCTAGTGAATTTAAAGAAGAAGAAAGTCTCAATTCCGGAACATGAAAATTATCTTTTTGTCGAGTAGCATATGAATGAACATTTGAATTGAGTGAAAACATATTGCAATATTTCAAAGGAAAATCTTATTTTTAACTGAGTATTTAAAGTAATTAGTTCATGTAGAGGTAAATATTCTTCTTTTTGAAAAGGGGTTTACTAGCACTTTGCATATGGAACTTCGTAATTAATCGGATTGATTTTTCTGTAGGATATATAGTTTTAGAACGCGTGATTTGTATGTATTACCCCAAATATAGTTATATAAATCATTCAGATGTGGCAAGATAAGGCTACTATAAAGGATATTTAATACATTAGAATGTAATATAAATTTCAATTGATACATGTATATAATACCAACATTTTTAGACAAAGATTTACAAAGTTCTGATATGCGTATGCTCCAATCCATTATCTCATTAAAAGTAACTCCAAGAAATTTTATATTCTTCAATTTAGAAATTACGAGATTATCAATTATAATGTGTGATAGGTCATGGGGCACTCTCTTGTTCCTTGATATAAATATAATATAGTTTGTTTTGGCTATATTCAGAGATAATCTATTTGCTTTGAACCAGTTAGATAAATTTGCTATTTCCCTGTTTACCGACAAGACAAGTGTTTTATTGTTTCTGCTACTCATGAGTGCACAAGTATCGTCGGCAAACAGGGAAAACTTGAGAAGAGAAGAAGATTTGATAAATATCATTGACATATATAAGGAACAAGAGAGGGTCCAAGACAGATCCTTGAGGGACACCACAGTTGAGATGCTGTATTGAGGATTTGACACCATTGACCATCACATATTGACTTCTGTGAGATAGATAATCTTCAAATCTGCCTGATTTAATAAAACATGTAAAAAGTAAACATAAAAAAAAAAAACATCATGCACACACACTCACCCTTACACACAAATAGCACGTTGTTTAAACCCGTAACCCCAACAACAACATATTTAAACTTTTAAACATCTGTTTAAATTCTTTGAAACCGTTAAACAATTTTAAACATGTTGTTTAAAACCTTTTTTTGAAAAAAATGCGAAATGAAAAAAAAATCTTTTAAATGAAATGCAATGATGATTTTAATTTTCTTAGATCAGAATACTTCAGAATTAAAAAGTGTAAAATTTTAGATGATTTCTCATACCCCTTTTTTTACATCCAAGGCATATGATTTTTACGCTAAATACAGTCATAATATTATATAATTATGTTGGCCTAGTATTTTTCATGTCACTTTTCTAGAATTCTTTTCACTTCTAACAATAAATTGAGCTTTAAGTGAAAGATTAATGTCTCATAAGCAAAATTGCTATGATGAAAGCAAAGTTTACAGGAAAAAGGGAAAGTTCCATTCTTTTTTTTATTATTAAAATGGATTTATATAGCCAAATGTTAAGCTCCACATAGCTTCCGTCCACAGGGTCGGCAATCAATTAGGAGCAGAAAACGCCGAAAGTTCCGCCAAAAATGTTTATTGGTGGCAGCGTAGATGAATGGATTTAACATTGAGTTTCCCCAAACGAGTGTGGCTGTGATGTCATTGCTGAGCGAGGAAACGCAGTTGTTGCCACAGATGGCGTACATTATACTAGTTACCTGGACAGGCAACCAACAGATGAGGAAACAACCTACGAGGATACCAAGAACCACAGCGGCTTTGCGATGTCGGGCAAATGCCAGTTCCTTCGAGATCAACTCCTTCTTATCCTTGGCGTGCGGTTCATGGTTTGATAAGCTTCCGTTCGGTTTTTCCTTGATGGCCTTTGCGTCAGCAGCATTTGCCAATGTACTTGGTGAATTAGAACGAGTAGACCTATCTTGTCCATTTAGACTTATTGCTGCTGTTTGAAACCTATCTCCATCAGTTGCCCGAAGTGTGGATAATTCGTTCCCAGGACTCTGCCCAACGATCCCTCTGGATCTCCGTTTGATATTGGAATAAACAGCAAGGTTCAATGCTATCAGGATTACAAATGGTATATATATCTGAATCGTGTTATGGATCAGTGTCGGGGCAAGACTGGTCTACGTTTCCAAGTCGCACTCGACTGCATAATCCACCCCGTAATGTCCTGTGATTGGACTCCACGCAAATGCCATGAAAATGTACCAAACCAGTTCGACGGCCCATGTAACGCAGATGATGATCCCAATGCGCTTCTTAGTCTGGACTGTCCGATACTGCACTCCCATCGCTAACAGACAGTACCGATCCCAACTTATCAGGACCATGGTTAAAACGGACATCGCTGTCATAGTGTAGTCAGTGACCAACCACAATTTACAGAGGATTTCACCGAATGACCAGTAGTCCTTGATCAGCCACACGATATTGATGGGCCACAAGAGGGCACCCACTGTCAAGTCCGTGAATGCAAGATTTAAAATGAGCAGGTTAGCCGCACTTGACCGGATGCGGTGATCTCGACAGTATGCCACAATCACCATGAGGTTGCCAACCGTGGTCACAGCACTTATTACAGATGTAAGCAGTGGAATGGTAGCAAGCCATGCTGTTGGGTGACCTGGTCTTCCGTAATTACCATCATGAGAATAACTATCATCATTCGAAAAGGTGGAATTTGCGTTTGATTTCATTGTTCACTGCTGACAAACGAAAAAATAAGTGTCCACAGAATCGATGGATAAGTATTGGAGATGTGAACTAGTGAAATGCAAGCTTGACGCTGACCAACCACAAGGTGATCCAGCCGGCCCTAAGAAAATATAGACTTTGGGTATCAATACGAAGATTTAAATCTTTATTCAGAAGCATCCATAAGGACAAATAACATGAATTTAGTGTCTTAATCAGAATGATGCCTCTGTCATTTCACCCGTTAGTTCTTTTCGATCTTATCATGAAAGTCGTAAAAAGACTAAAAGAAATAGCTATGCGTAATTTCGAAGATGAACCTCGGCAGAATCAAATTTTAATAACTTTTTTCAAACCCGAATGTCCTTATATTATTATTCAGGACCGTGCCTTTTTATTAAGATCGCTCCATATTTGTTCTTTCTTCAGAAACTCGCTAAATTACAGTATCCAAATTTCGAGCCGAAATGAGATTTGCCATATTCTCCACAAAGGAGGTGTACGTGATGATCGATATTGTTTGAACATTCAGAATATGACACCTCTGCTAAAACATCATGTTAATTAATGTCAATCACGGAGAATGGTGTCAATAGCAACTTGTCTTGTCGTTCATAAATGCACGTACATCAACACCTTAATTCATGCATTGACACACCTACAAAGAGATTCGATCATTAACATGTTTATTTTAAAAGCACCCGTTTGAAAACCAGGGGACCTTTTCACAAAAGGGCCTGTCGGATACTTTATCCCCTATAAACATGGCGTTCTCAGTCGATCAAAATTGAGGGAAGTTGTCAGACTTGACAATTTGTCAGACGACAAATGTTGATTTAACGCTCTCAAGGATTGTGCACTGTTCTTAATGTGGTTTATCAAAGTTGATATAATCAACGATCATTGTGCAATCATTATGAAGAAAAGATATCGATATACACAAATGTCTTTCTATAATCACAAGAGTTTCTTCAGGATTATTTCAAATCGTGTATTCATAATATAACCGACGATTTTTTATTTTTCAACGAAATATTTGCCTGAACAAAATATTGATGTATGAACTTTTAAAAAATGATTAATTGAGTCCGTTTACGAAAAATTCGTATATAGTTTGACGATTTCAATAAACGTGATTATTCCACATAAACATGTTGAACACACAGCTAGTTTGACAATGATTAGATGAATATCAAAAAATGGAAATCTACTGCTGACAAGACCACGACTGGTAATCACTATTTTTTCACAGGAATACAACTGAGAAATGTGATTTCGAAAAACGCAGTATGTCTGCCAGTTTCCTGGCTGATGAAGAAAATGTTTGAACATATTTTACAATTACGGTGTATAGGGTGGGTGTCACTCCGACAATAGACTTCTTTCTGAAGCATGTATTGACTTTTCAGTATAGATGGTTATATTCACCCATTTGAAGCATATGCTACATGATCCTGTCTTCATCGAATAGATTTCCGCAAGCAATTTTTAATATTAAAATTTCTCAGCACAACGGATATTGGCTCGTTGTTATAGTTGTCAGAATACCCAGACAATATAGGCAACAATTTTTGATCGGTCTGCTATTATTGTGCTATACCATTTTGCCTAATTAGGTCGTACGTTAAATGAAATCTTCGTGAAAATGATTAATTAGGCATATACGGCATTGCTCGTTAATTTAGAAGGCGTTTTAAAATGTTAATCATCAAAATGTATGTCAATTAAGATTACACCCCGCCGGAGCCCTTGAACTGATAATCGGTCACGGATGGGAGGGGGTGATAAGGTACAATGGCAATATAGGGAAAGACAAAGAAGTCCCCGGCTTCGCTTTCGGGGGGGGGGGGCAAAAATGCATTTTATTCTGAATAAGAAAGATAAAAATGAAGAAGAAATACTCAATGTGACAGTCCCAAAGGCTCAATGCACCAACTTAGACATTTTTTTTTTCCGATGAAGTTTTTTTTTCTTGATTCATGTTCCTATGGAGTACTAGAACAAATTCAGCTTGGTTGCCCAAACGGCAACTTTGGGCGATTTTCAGTGATAATTTGCATACATTCAAAATAGCCGCCAGATGGCAAATTGAAATTTAATTTGAACTCCTTGCTCCAGAAAGATGTAGAATCCATTTCTGTGATTCATTTTGCAAAACAAGGTAATCTTCAGGTCAAATCCACGATGTCCATTCATCCTTTTGTACTGAAGAGATTTCAAAGTATTATTTGAATTATGAAGGCTTCTCTATACCTTTTTTCAGCAATTAAAGTGTCCAATGAGTGCTTCGAGATGGATTGTGAAAATTTCTTAGTTGAGGTACATATATCTGACTAAATGAATTTTTTGTGCTCCTAGCGTGTCCCAGTTCAGTGGCTAATGTGGCTTCTACTGGAGATCATTTCGACCGGTTACATAGAATCCATTGTTGTATTTTAAAGAAATATTGAAATTAATAAATTTCTAGAATAAAATACGAAAACTCAATTACGGTAGGAATAGGGTGTATTTCAATGTCTTAATTACCTTTCTTTATATCATTGGGCTTTTAGACCTGACAAAAGTATTTGATTTGGTCAGCAGGAGTGGACTATTTAGCCTCCTGCAGGAGATGTCCCCAAGACTGGTATAGATGGTCATATCATTAAATGAGGACATGCACAGCACAGATTGCTACAACGCTGGAACATTCTGATCCCTGTGGGCATTGGCGTGAAGCAAGCCTGGGGTCTTCTTCTCCATGCTTCTCCACTATGCATTTGGCGATTGCAAAGAAGGCATCTTACCAGATTAGATTGGAAACTCTTCAAGGTTCTCATTCGTGAGATGTACGCCAACGGCGCCGCTCTTGCCTCTCACATAGTAACGGGACTGCAAGACCTAGTCAGGTGCCTCTCTTGTGCATGTAAGGCGTTTGGATTAACCATCAAACCTGAAGAAGACAGAAATCCTGACTCAAGGCATCGACTCTCCCCCAGATATCTCTACAAACAGCATCGTCTGAAGGTGGTTGACTCCTTCACCAACCTTGGATCGACCATCTGTCTCCAGCTCTCTTTCACTGGACAAGGAGATAAGCACCAAGATAGGGAAGTCTGCCGCAGTCATGGCCAAGCAAGCGCGATTGGAGCAACAGCCAGCTGACCCACAATACCAAGGTGTGCGTCTACCGGGCCTGTACGTGTCCTTAGCATTGATCATCCTGTATGGAAGTGAGTCCACGGGAGCGTTTTATCCGACAGTTATGGTAACAGTGCCTCTCAGTCAGCGGCGTAACAGGGGTCGGTGGCCAGGGGGGGCAAGAGCCAAAAATTTCCCGGTCATATCATGGAACAGGCAATGGCGTCAAAAGGCAAAAATTTTGAGGGGGCGATATGGCGTATCGGGCAAATACATATATATATATATATAAGCGAGCGAGCGAAGCGAGCGAGCAAAAAATTTGGCATTTTTATTGCAAAAATTTAATTTTGAAATAGATTTTAAAATAATGTTAAAAAGATGATATCATATTTCACCCTCAATTCTCCTTTTTTCTCTCTTTTTTGTACGCCACGGTGAACAGGATTTTTGTTATGATTGTGAGCATCAGGGCGAAGCTCTATATATGCTCGAGGGGGCCGAGTATGGCGCTTCTGGCAAGAAGTAGCTTAATATAGGTCCCGAGCGAGCGAAGCGAGCGAGATAAAAAATCACATTTTCATGAGAATCTAACATGAAGATAGATTTTAACGTGATATTCAGAAAAATGTAATATACTTTCCTTTCTTTCCTCATTTTTTTTGTTTGGTTGTAGAACTTTTGGGGGTCATGGTCCAAACTCATCCATATAACAGTGCTTTATGGGTGGGGTCCAGGGCAGAGCCCCGGAACCTCTTGATATCAAAGCCATTTTAAACCTTACAGATGGCCACTTATTTTAATCAAATTGCGTGTATATTTATATAGATTTAACACAACACATAAATTCAATGCAGTTGTGTATCGTAATCATCCAACTATTGTGAGGGGCACACCATAGCAAATATGGGAAAATTTGTAAAAAGTCGCCAGCGAGCGAAGCGAGCCAGAAAAAAATGGCCTGTTAAAATGAAATTCTAATTATGTGATAGATTTTTACATCATTATAGCAAATATCATGTCATATATTTTTTTTCATCTCATTTCGCTGCCTCCTTTATATTCTTTTATTTCCCCTTGGCTGTGGAACCACCCCCTGGTACGCCAGTGCTCCAACGTAAAGCTTAATGCAGGAAGGGTCCATATAGGGGCCCGTTATAGAACCCATTAAAGGTTACAGAGGAAGAGCCCCCACTGCACGGGGTCTTGACTCTTGGACAGAGCCTTTGGAGATTTAGCAAGTTTATGATAAACTTTCATACGACATTATGCTATATACTATCCATTTTTCTTCCCGCTCGTTATCTCAGCAGCCCGGTAGTGTACGTTATATTGTCCCTTTTGTTTGCCTTTTTGTCATCTTTAATTAATTTCCCTGTCTTACTAATCATGCTAATGTATTTGTATATCGGGGCGAATTGTTCTTTCTCACTTGTTCTTTTTTCCTTCCTTTTGACGTTATCTTTCCGTTTTCCCTTTTTTATGTTTTTTCTTAGTTTTCTTTTCCCTTTTCCTTTCCCCTTTCCCCTTTTTTCTTTCCTTTCCCCTTTCCCCTTTTTTCTTTCCTTTCCCTTTCCCTTTCTTCCCCCCTTTTTTTTATTTTTCTCGTTTTTTTTTAATTTTCCCGGTGAGCTCCGCCAGGGGGGGCAGCTTGCCCCCCCTGCCCCCCCCCCCCGCCTGTTACGCCACTGCTCTCAGTCAATCATAATCAAGGAAAGATGTCAGACGTGACAACTTGTCGGACGAAAATGCTGATGAAACGAGGCAGGAAAAGCATCTAAACACCTTCCATGTCAGCTGCCGCAGACGTATCCTGCACGATGACAGGACAAGGTGACGAACATAGCAGTCATTCAGCATGCTGGCATCCCCAGCATATTCTCGCTCCTAAGTCAAAGGCGCCTCAACAAGTGGTTGGGGCATCTTCGCCGCATGAATACTGGGCGTATCCCGGAAGACATGCTGTTAAGGTGAACTGTGTAATTGGTCTCGCCCCATCGGTAGACCACACCTCCGTTATAAAGACATGAAACACTGCCGCCATAGAAATTAAAACTTGAAAAGATGTAGCTGTTACTGTAGAGGTCAAGACGGCGGAAACTGACTGGAAGAGCTAGGAGGAAGGCGAGAGCAGCATCTCTATCTGAACCTGTCTCAGAGCCATCCTCATTCATCTGCCAGAGACTGCCACACTAGAGTGGGGCTCTATGGCCATCTCGAAAATGTAAGACCTAGCGCTACACCATAGTCTTTGGAGACGAACGGATGCCTACCTATCATTGGCCAATTTGATTTCTGAAAAATATGGAGAAAACACTTTTAATTCAAAGAATTATTTGAAGTCTCTTCAGTAAAAAAAAAAGTATGGATAGACAGAAAACGTTGATAAAATCACCAGAAATGGACCATTGCCCAGACCTTTAGCGGTTTCATTCGAATATGAGCGGTTAATGACGAAATCTGGCAACCATAATCATAATCATTCATATTGAAATCCCCTTACATTATGAGCTCCTACATATTAAGTCTCGGAAAGTAAATGTCCAAGATGGCGTTTTGCGGCCATCTTGGATTTAATCTGAAGATGATCGTATATTGCAAAATTTATATCAGAAATGGAATCAACATACTAACTAATTCATGAAAACGGGTATCATTCATGATTCTAGGGCAAAGGATTCAAAAGTTATTTTTTCAAGATGGCGTAGGGCCTACGTATGGCGGCCATCTTGAATTTGATATGAATATGACCTAATTTCGCACAATGGATAATGGAAATGTAAATGGATTCACACCCCAAAACCCCTTAAAAGAGGTATTACTTATCATTCTGGGGCAAGGTGTTCAGAGGTTAAGTTTTCAAGATGGCATCTGGCTGCCATTTTGGATTTATGCAAATTATCAAACATGTCATAGTTGCCGTTTGGGCAACCAAGCTGAATTCGTTCTTGAACCCCATGCGAAGACAAATCAATAAAAAACTTCATCGTAAAGAACAATTTCTAGGTTCGAAAAATGTCAAACGACTAAAAGAGAGAGAGAGATGGGGTGAGAACCTTACCACAATGTATTCTGGTAATTTCTGTTTCATTTTGTTTTTAAATGAGTGATTGAATTGAACGGCATATATTTTGCAGAATTGCAAGCCCTACAGATGAATTTGTGAGAATTATAAGAGTATATCAAATATTTTGTAAAGTACTTCATGAGTTCATAATGCATTGCTCTTGAATCTTTAGAAGCATTGCAAAATGTGTTTAGTCCGCCATTATGCTAAGATTCTATTATTCAAATTTGAAAATTGCCTTGCTTGGTCATTACTCTTACAACTCGCAAGTAAGCTGCTTTCACAATGGTGGTGCGACTGCTTACAACCGTTGCGATTGTGTGCAACATATATTGTAACCAAATGATCGCAAAAGCGATTGTGAAAGACCCTGAATGGCTGTAGCTGATGACCCATTCACGGCTCTTCCTACACTTACTTAAAAAAAGGTGAGAATTGGAAGTCTTTTGTATTTAACAAAGCTGGAGATAGGCCTAGTGAAAAATTTAAGAAAATTGCACGGGTTACTTCAAATCGCAGTCGTGGCTAATTGCTATTTTCATATTTTCCATTCTGAACACTCCGATCTACTTTTGTAAACATCTCGCTGACATATGGTACTCATGATATCCGGTACTATCGGGGTTTTTGTCAATATTATTTGGTGAGGCCGGAATGTGAGAGTTTGATATATTTTGAAATGATAGAAGACCCCGTCACGGATGTTAATTAAACTATATTCCTCCTTCATATGCTCTTCTCTTCATAGTGTCAAGGGTATCATCGCCAAAGTTCACTGTAATGCAGCTGCTGCATGAATACCAATTGTTATAATAGGGTGGGGTGGGGTGGAGGGGAAGAGGTCTTGTAAATACAGATTTTTCATTCAGTTATTGACATGGCAATCCAAATGGTAGGGCCTACCTTTAGTCTTCAAGCCAACAGTGACTTGTGGCTATGTAAAACAAGTGCGGATTACTTTTTTTTCTCTCCCTCTTATGAAATTGAATGAATGTTTTAAAAAAGTGAGAAAGTTGAAAAGATTTTTTTTTTAAGGAGTAAAAATAAATAGTAATGAAAATACCCATACAGTCCGGTAAATTGAAAGAATGTATAGGTGTTCCTAAATCCCTTTGTAGAGGAAACGAAAATCCCTTTGCTAAAGATGTTTTACATTATAAGAAACGGACAATCATGCGAAATACACACACCCACACTTACACCCTCGCACACATACACAACCAGAGAGAAAGAGAGACATAACACACACCCTCACGTGCACCTGCACCCTCACTCACTCACACACTCCCACTCACACATACTCTCTCTCTCTGTCCCTCTTCCCATTTCTCTTGATCTGATTGTGTTAGATTCTTATCATATGTTAGATTGTTATCAATTTCAACTTTAATTTGATAAAAAATTTGCTTTGTCATTATTCATCTCAAGTAATCCGATTATGTCATTAATCCTAATTCTATTAAATTCCGTTGAAAGAAAGGCATAGTGTATGTAGACCGATTTTGTTTTCACTCCAATAATACATGACTTTTGCCCCCCCCCCAACGGGTATGAACCCTCAAGGATGAGTGTACTGACTATGAATGCATTTTCAGTGTTATCATCCATGTACCCATTGGATAATTATGAATGCATTTTTACTGACATCATTCATTATCTTATTCATCTCCTATAAACTGTCTCTGAATGCATTTCCGTAGTGATGATCATGTATACTTGTCCCTCTTTGATTGGCTGAATCTGAATGCATTGTTTCTGACGTTATGAATTCTAGCCGATGAGCCGACTCTGAATGCATGTTGGTTGTCATCATATTCCTCTCCAATTAGATCATTCTGAATACATTTCACTGTCATGTATTTATGTCTCTCTGGTGAGCTGGCTTTGAATGAATTTTCATTTTCATCGGGCATCTCCTTCTTTCTGATAGACCTAATCTGTATCCGAATCTGAAAAACAAAAAGAAAAAAATGCATTAAAAAATCAATTTGTACACAGGTATAGAGTTTACAATATCTGTGTTTTTCAATACCTGGTTTTATGAAAGCCATTCAAGATTCAAGAATTTTCAATCACCTTCACCTAATAATGCATTTATTTCCATTTCCAATGATTACAATATGGGTTTTGTGCATCTTGATATAAGCAATAAAACATATAACGAATTTATATCCAGAGAATTTATATAGTCAAGATGATCATACAAACAGGTATTTAGAGACAAATACCAGCATAACATAAATTATCACTCCATTAATATTGAGGGGTGTTACAAGTAGAATGACGCTCACCAAATATTATGTTCTCTTTGCCATAAGCGCAGGCATTCTTTTTAATCGGCGCCATCTGATCACTTTGCCATTTTCTGGAAATGTTACGACACCCTGGTTAAAAATAAGGTTTTCTCAGATATAGCGTTTTTGAGCCCCCGAAAGTTACGTTGGCAAGATCTTCGGATGAGAATTGACGTAACGTGAATACCAGGACCAAGATGCAAAAGAGTAATAGTAGCTTTTATCTTGTGAACCTGTTTAAATGTAGATGAATGAATAATGGAAATGAAAAGATAAACAACTGAATAAATAAACATATAAATAAGTACATTTTGATAGATTCTTTCAACAGAGTTACTGATTCCGAATGCACGCCATTCAAAAGTTATTTATTTCTTCATTCATTCAATAATTATAGATTTGTTAAATGAATTATTGACATGTTCGTTCAACAGTTCAATAAATGATTCAATATATCAAAAATGCTTGGTTAATGACTGTTGATCCCATCGAATTGAGTGATAATGACCATTCAATGATATCAATAATGATGATGTCAATGATTTTATCAATAATGATGGTAAAAAACAATATTTAGATTTCGCTTTTACTATAGACGCTATTATACTGTAACGATGTTTCTAGACGCTTACTCAATTAATTATAATTGACCTACCCATATCCACGCTAAAATGCTCACCAATGAGTGGTCTCGATGGAGAGTCCTGTTGTACACATCGAAGCCGCCTGCACTCGGCATGTTGGTCAGCTCTGATGACACCCATCGATCGAAGGGATCTTTAGATCGCTACATGGCCCATGAGTGGTCTCTGTAGAGTGTCCTCTAGTTTGAAGGCATCTCCCCTCGTCATGTTGGCCAGCTATGATATCACCCATCGAAGGGGTTCTTTCAATCGCTACATGGCCAATGAGTGGTCTCTGTAAAGTGTCCTCTACTTTGAAGGCCCTTCCCCTAGCCGTGTTGGTCAGCTCTGATAACATCCATCGGAGGAGGTCTTACAATCACTCTCTAGCAGATGAGAGGCCTCTGTAGAGTGATCTCTAGTTCGTAAGCAGTGGCGCACCTTCCCTTGACATGTTGGTCAGCCCTGACCTCTAATTCTAAAACACCTCCTCGCCAAACTGGTCAGTTCGCCATCGATGGAGACCTTACATGGTCTATGACCAATAAATTGTCTTTGTAGAGTTCTCTAGTTCGAAGGCACCATGCTCTCGATGTTGATAAGCCCTGATAGATCCCATCGATTGAGATCGATGGATATCCTTAAATGGATATCCTTTAAAAAAAATGGTCCATGGCCAATACATGGTTTCTAAACTGTCATCTCATTCGAAGGCACCTCCCCTATTCATGTTGTTCAGTCCTGATAGCACCCATCGAATGATATCAGTTGAAATCCCTATAAGGTCTATGCCCATGCAAAGAGTTGTCTCTGTAGAGTTCGAAGGCACCTCCCTTCTCCATGTTGGTCATTGTTGATAGCTCCCATCGACTAAGATCAACGATGATCCTTGGACAGTCTGTGACCAACATGACCAATAAGTGTCTCTGTAGAGTGTCACCTAGTTCGAAGCCACCTATCCTCGCCATATTCTCGCCAAATTTGGTCCACCCTGTAGAGTGTTCCATATGGTTCGAAAGCACCTTATCTTGCCCTATTGGTCAGCCCAGCAGACTGTCCTCTAGTTTGAAATCCCTTTCCCTTGACTTGTTCGTTAGTCCAGTAGTGTTCTCTAGTTCGAAGGCACCCCTCTTGGTCTATCCTGAGCATACATTGATGGAGGGTAATCTTTAGGTAGCTCTATGAAAGGGCAGTAAAGAAAGAATGAACAAATAATTGGAACTTGTGCTCAATTCGCTGTTTTGTACGGATTTTATAGCATGTCAACATAAATGATCAGTACGCATAAAGTTGATTATTTAAAGAAACAGATTGATATAATTGATAATTCTATAATTCAAACAATGAAATACAAAAGAAATAGTGAAGAGACGTCATCGACTCCCTCATATCCATATCCCTGGGTTGTAGATAATAACTGTTTTGTGCAGAAATTAGGGAATAAAAACACTATTCAATTTTGATGAAATTTCAAGCTCAATATTTTTTCTATTTTTTGATTCAAATTAACTTTCTGTAGGGGTGGACTTAACCTTTAAGAATGGGTGATCATTGGTTGAATAATTTTTTTTTACCTATTCAATTGCTCCGCCAAATTAAAGACAGAAAGCTAACCTTTTACCTCGTATTGGTGTTGGCTGAATTTCATGTTCTCTCCGTCATTCATCCTCATCACCCGTGCCCCCTATACTAGCTCGGCCGCTGACTATGGGTGCCCCCTCCACCCGGCCAGCCGTGGGTGCCGCTCCACCATATGTACTCATAACCTGAAATGTCCATAAAGCGCTCTGCAAACTACAAATAACGGTTCATAACAAATAAACAAACAAGAGTTTATATTTTGATTGGCTACAAAGACAAAGACAATAGTTTGTCTTGTATGTTTTCCTTCATCATTTCATAGCAACCAACAACCTTTTTCGTATGCATTTCCCCTTTTCTTCTTTTCATATTTATGTTTCTGTTCCAGTATAATCTTCGATAATGCTTTAACTTATGCTTGTCCCTTAATAAATTAATCATTCACTTACATTGAATTAATTGGATTTACTCTTGATTAGCTATTTGTATTCTTTATACACAAAATAATCATACAAAATAAACTAATTTGATTTTATTTCTGCATTCAAGTCGGTATCAGTTTTTCTAAATATACAATATACATATAGGTAACATACATGTATAACAAATCTATAGTAATTGCCGTAATAATGTAAGCATTGAAAATAGATAAAACAAGATGTATTATGGAATGTTAAAGGCTTGCTGTGGAAGTTTTATTATATTGTAAACACAATCTATGGCCCTCAACCCGGCAAACAAGCAGGATTCAAACCTTTCACCCACCAACCGCCAGTCAGCGACTGTACAAAATATAAGAATGCATGTCAGGGGAACTGAGGGCTTTGTTCTTATTTCATCGTGAATGTGCCAATATTATTATTGATATCATTATCAAAAGCATTGCTATTATAAGGCCTGTCATCATTATTATTATGATAATGATTAGTCTGAAATACTTACTTTGGACGAGGAAGTCGGAGGTGGCGTGCTTGTCTCTCTTGTAAGAGGTCGAAGGCTGATCGATGTGGGTCTCAGATACTTCGTAGATGGCCTCGTCTAGGTGTCCTGATGATGGTAATTTCATTAACCAGTGAAAAATATTTAGCATGATGATAACCTGATTACTATTCATGTGAATCATAAAAATACTTAGGCCTATACTCCTAACTGCCAAGAGAAATAAAAGGGCAGCGCTCCTCCATAAGACGAAGTTAAATCAAACAAAATGAATCAATAATATAAGGATCAAAACAATCGGGTACATTGAGAAAGTACAAAATGGCAGACGGTTCTTTGCCAACGTATTATATCATTAAACATAATACCCAAATTTAGACTCCACCGTCACTATCTATCACTGTTTATTTATCATCTCTTAGTTCCCCGAAAAAATGCATGGTTGTAAAATAAAATGCAATTAAAAAAAAATCATTATAAATCATAATAATTTAATTTATAAAGCGCCAAATCCACTCTGAAGAGTGCTCAAGGCTCATGGAGAAACAGAACACACACAACAAACAAATATCTTAAACATTGGAAGCTGACCACAGTTTTTATATTTTGAAGGTTTCAGCTTTGAGACGCGTTTTTTTTTTTTTTTTTTTTTTTTTTGTATGGATTAAACAGTCAGATGACTTACATACATTTATATGGCAACGGGTCGGATGGTTGAGTAGAACCTATTTTTTAATATATATATTTTATTCATTTCTTTATTCATTTATATTTTTGGGTAGGCCTTACCTGGTGGTGTGAGATCACTTGTCTCCAAATGCTTGACGACGGCATTCCTTTTAACAACGACTACGGCCTCTACCTTCTTATCGTTGTCATCATCATCATCGCTATCATTATCGGTCTTATTTTCCAACACCTTGGCGAAGTCAGCGAAGAAGCAGATGAGATGGAAGCCCATGATAACGTGCATGAACCAGGACAATGAGACCAAGAAAATGACGTCGTTCTCTTCAACGAACCGGTCGTCGACCTCGGAGGATGCGTCGTCAGTGTCATCATTATCACTCGTGACGTCATTGGCGATTGACTTGCTAGAGAGATAGCAGCTACTATTCTGTTAAATGAATTATAGCAAGACAAGTATCTGGTCAGCATGATGTTTGCGGGTGTCTAAGAGGATGGCATGCTTGGATACTTCCCGGAAGTGGAGAAGGTGCAAATTACGTGAGCAGCCAGGGTAGGTTTAAACCGTCATACTCAGGTAAGTAACCCGGGGAATTCTTCTAAAGCGTATTCTAACATTAAGTTTCGTTTAACATAAACAACTTATGGAATAGTGCTTGGGAACATTAATAAGAAACAAACGATTTCAACAGTTCAGTGCAGGTTAGTCTGTTGTGCCTTTTATTTTCTGCCAAATTAAACATTTTCAAATCAGTTAACAAAAATCAATAAATATTTTCTTATAAAACAGGCCTGGAAGAAAAGTGAAAAGACTACTTCAAACCGTAATTATAAAATGACGCGGTGTATTTTGATAAACATTCCTCAATTTTATTTTTTTCCATCCTTATTACAACATGAATCATTGTCGTTATTGATATAATTATTATCATCTTCATAGCTTTTGCTATCATTATTTTCATCACTATAAAACAAAACAAAAAAATTCGTCATCATCAATACGCTGGCTAAATTCAACTGTTTGTCTCCCTCTCCGTGTCTGTTTTCTCTCTCCAGCTCTCTCTCTTTCTCACTCTTTCCCTCTCTTTTTCTCACCCTCACTCCCTTTTGCAAGCCTTGTGCATCATATTTAATTTGCTATCATAAAGGCGCTTTATAAATACTCATGATTAATAACTAGTAAAGAACCTAACCTGTCCGATCGATGACGTCATCGTCCACCTTGTCCGTCGTCAAATGACCAATGACAGGGCGTGTCTCATTGCACTCGTCAGCCTTGTCTTTAGAGCTCTTGGACAGGCCTCCCTTGCCCTTGCATTTACCTGTCTATGTATAAAGACAAAAGTTTTGATAGTTGCAAGTAATTGGAAAAAAATTAACAATTGGACTTTGATGAATGAATTGATAGCCATATTATATGAATAATTAAAACGAGAGATAAATAATGTCCACCTTTAAATGTCATTGAAAAAATGTGAAAATCATGCAACTAGCTAACAAGCGGCTTGAAGCTACTGCTTCAAACAGATTTCTGCTTATAATAGCTGGCCCCTGTATTTTACCTTATTTACTATTTCACATGCTTGATATATAAATATTATTTGTCTTTGTCAGTATTATCTTTCCCTTCGATTGTCACATAATATAATATTTCATATAATGTAAAATTGCTCATTGCCTATTCATGAGGGCATGCATAGAACTGTTTCACCGAAATCATGCATACCCTTTAAATTACTGTCATAACTTCAATAAATTCCTTGTCAGATCATCATATAATTTTCAGTGCTTTGTTTTTCGCGTTTTAGTTCATCTGTTCAAATCATATTATCATCATACTGGAGTAACCCATTTGCTCACCGACTACGTACCCTTGGACTTGCGAGTCGCTTTGTGAGTAAACCTGTGGACTCTGATACTGGTGTCGATCTCATAGCCATCGGATTCAATGTCGGCTTCCTCCACGTAATCATCATCGCTAGATAATTCATTGTCTGAGAACTCGTTCTCGCTATCATCGTTGACCAGACGATCAGTTAAGATGGTGATAAATTGAAATAAAGAAGCATGAAATTGAAAATTGAACTCTATAATGAAGGTCGATCATTATGCTTTAAAAACGGTTGTTTTGTAAGCTTATGCCTATTCAAAAAAGTATTAGTATACTCGAATCTAATTTGCTGTCTGCTGATAACATATTGCTCAACGATTGATTTAGGGCTGATTTTTATGAATGATCATTCATAATAATTAAACATAAAAATCAGCAAAATTATAAATCAAATACTGTAATTATGGGGAAGTTCCTCGTATATGACGTCAAAGATTAAAAACGAAAAAAAAATATCACAACTCTGTTATTGTTTGATGGATTTTCATTGTTCAGTATGTTTTTCTTTTCGTCAGAACCAACTTATCGTCAGGATGAACCACCGCCTCCTTTAAAAGCAATGATTATTACAGGCCGCCTGTTAATGTTACTCGATACAACAACTCAACATGAAGTTACCCTCGCCCCCATGATGAATAAAATACAATAAAAATGAATAAATTAATAACTAATAAATGAGTAAATAAAACGGAAAATAAAGACAATTTAAAGATTAAGAAATCATTTTAATTAAGGGTGTAAAGTATTTCACCTTAAAATCGAAAAATGAGACAATTCTTAAGCTTACGATGGTAAAGCCTAAAGGAAGTAACCGGATGAAACTCGGATGTATTTTGAGTAGGAGGTTGATGGGCGGGCCCTCCTCACTCGTCGCACATCCTCTTGGCCAATAACAGGGCTGGGTTTTCCTTCCTGGCTTCTGATTGGCCGATCCTTTTGACCAATCGGTTTTTGGTAGACCATGGTGGCAGCTCGACGGTGGATCTCTGTGGAATCGACGACTGTGGCTGGCCTGCTCCGGGAGCTTTTTGAGAAGTGCTGGAAGTCTGTCGGCTTCATTCTCCGATGCCAAAGAAACCACCTAATGTATATAGATTATCATAAATTTACATCCATAATCATAATACCGGGTTGCAGCCCAAGGAGAAAACCACATTGCTAACTACTCGCTATTGATAACTAATTGTTATGGGATATAGGCTTATCATTATCATATTTGTAAATCAATGTTCTCCATTTCCATCACAGTTTCTTCTCCGTCATCTTCTTTTTGTTCACCTGCTAACTCTCCTTCTTCCTCGTGTTCTCCCCCTTCAATTTATTTTTCTTCTTCGTTCTCATACTGTCACTCTTTACATTTTCTCCAACGTTTTTATCCAAACAAAATACGAATCATAGTTGATACAGTGACATTCATCATGAACAAAATTTCTTCCAAGAAGATAATAGATCTACATGCGATGCTTAAATTACAAGTAGACACAGCGCGCACGTGACTCTGACGTAAACAATGGTAGTAGTCGATACGCGCGAATAAAAAGTTTGCAAACATTTTTTGTGGAACCCATTTTTGTTTGGGTGAAACAAGCAGGCCAAGTTTCGTATGACAAAACAATTGCTCCTAGAACATGTAGAAGTTCAAGATATCTTTGTTACTATGATTTTATTTTCAATAATGATATGCAACAAAACACATGATGAATTTGCTCTTACAGCCCCTGGTTTCTGGAACAAACTCTAAAAATATCTGAAAACTATTGATTCAGTAATTGACAAATACAAACGGCCCTTACTTATCAAAATTGCACCAAACCTCAACAAAGTGAACTCACCAACACATCTCTTTCTTTCCTTTATTTCTCCAGCGCATAGAGACATCTTTATTATGTGTTATGCGCTATATAAGAACCGACTATCATTATCATTATTATTGACAGGCATGAGTTTAGAAATAAACCCTGTTCCATATAGGGGAAGTTCACCCTGGCAAAAACTTTATTGTAAAAGTAGCAGAAAAATAATATTGGTGAGGAAAATCCACAAAAGATTAAGAAAGTTATTAGAATTCTATAAGTTTTTTATTTTTGACTCATAAACAAGCAGCGGCCCATTATGTTATGTAATATAAAATACATAAATTTGAAATTGGTAATGGTTCATGATTACTAAAATTTCCTTCTTTCTGGAGTAGGTGTAAGATTAATTGTCTGTTGATATATACTAAAGGTACAATAAAAATCATTTTCATTTTTTGAAAAAAAAAATGACATTTCAATTATTTTTTCTTTAATTCACGATACATGGGAAGCTGCTCGCATATATGACGTCACAAAAAAATTCAAGTAATTTTTTAATCTTTGATGGATTTCCTTATAATTTTCACCAATCATATTTCAAATTATTTTTGTTACAATAAACGTTTTGTCAGGGTGAACGTCGACTTTGTCACCACATCAGGTTTCTGTACTAATCAAATTATGCATGCTCACTCGTTTCGCTCCTCGCATCATAACTTTAGTGTGCAGGTACGTGTCTCAGTGTATTTGATTTCCTTTTAACGTTACGTATATATTCTTCTTGATATGTATTTTGATTTGGATCTGGTCCATCAGCATAAGATACAAGATGATATTGCAGATTATTTTTCAACATTCACTCCCGAGAAGAAGAAGTAAACACAAGTCACGCCACCAAATCTATTTTTAACTCCGCCCGTCTATTTCTTATGTCTTCGTCAAGGGTACCAGGTACCAGCTAACCCCTGCCCTGTGACCCGAGATGACCTCAGCTGTTACCGGAGAAGATAAGCCAAGCTCTCCCAGGTCACCAAGCAACCTCCTTTCTCGTTCATCCTAGCCGCCCCGCGCGCGATACCAGTACCAGCTGTGGCGAGGAGAAGCACACAAGGATGAATGAGGGTTTATTCTGTGCTGCCTAACTGTATCAGCAGGACAACCGTACAGTATCCAGCTTGCCGAAAGATTTGGGAAAAAGTAGCCCGCATAAGGAAGCTTATAATTCAGATGTTAATACTACCGAATCTTGGCTATATCAAGAGGAGGCGGATATTTTTCGCACTTCCATCACGTAGCTAAACAGATAACCGTGCATACGATCATCGCCCGGAGACGTGAGTGACATGGTGAGTGCTGGTAACTCCTTGGTAATGCATTTAAAACAGCTGATCTCATCCTCATCTCGGATTGTGTACGAGTGTGTGTGTGCGACTGGGTGTACTTGTTTAATACGTTGAACACGGTGCTGGTATTGTTCCTTGGTTTTGAAGCTCTGTTCGAATTTTATGCCCAATTTTTGCGTGAATGATGATCACATTATGCTGTTTCTTTAATACCCAAGTCCTTACTTGACTTGACTTTGCCTCAAGGATTGCTGGCCCGGTGATTAAACACGTCTGCTAACAATTTCACCGCTTGTTTTCCATTTTTGCAACAACAATGAAGTTGCAAAATGCAACAAGATATTCAAGGAATTAATGGGAGTGTAAGAGATGTATACACTAACCATACCGGTATTTTCGCTATGAAAAATCTATTAATTAACTGACTTGAACAATATTGCAGTAAAATGAAACAAGACAACTTCAGTCGCCAATAAGATAAAAATTATTTGGAACTATTAAATTTATATACCAAATTACGACTTTTCATTCAAAAAAATAAAATTCATTTGTTCTGTTATCGATATTAATTAGTAACCACTTCTAGGCGCGTATACAGGATTTTACACCCAGGGGGAGACCTAATTTTGGTGCCCCTGTGAACTTTTCTTCCTCTTTTTGGCGCCCCCTTTTTCACCCCACCCCCCCCCCCCCCGAATACGCGCATGACATCTGCGTGCATTTTGATTTCTTCCTCTTTAATCCCCAGTAAAAAGAATCAGAATCGCACAAAATATATAGATAGCCCCTACTCTAATTACCCCCCCCCCTCCCGCCTGCACTAACTGTAGATACGCCATCGATCAGGGGTTGTCAAGTTAGTTTTGATCTGGACTTAAGTGCTGATTTCCTGCTATACTTGGGTTTATCATAAATGTATGCCATTATTTTATTCTGATTTCCTCTTTCAGTGTTATCCGATCTCACTCTTGACATCCGTGCATGTCCAGTGAGATCATGACAAACCAATGTGAACGCTATCGGCGCAATCGCCTTCAGGAATTTCTTAAATTTATACGATGTTTAGTTAAAATGATTTGTCAAAATAGCAATGTGTTGGTGAATAAAATACGATTGAAAATTGGTCAAAGTTAACAAAAGTCTCTATGTATTACAACAGATCAGTAAATCTTAAATATCTTGATCGGATATAGGCCTATTCATTAACACTTTATTCGTCACCCATCCCTTTCAAAAGAGTACTTTTTATCGAATTTGTAGAATGAATATTATGCTCCGATATATAATTTGTTGATGAAAATAAGAGTGAAAAACAGACATGAGGAGAAGTCAATTCAAATCAAATTCATAACTATTTAGCCATATTAGTGTTAAAAACTATCTGCGAACCCTCTTCCATATGCGAAAATATATAGGCCTTTGTATATAGTTCACACATGACAGACAAACCATTGTATTTTCCGTTGAAAGACTCGCTGAATTCACTTTAACATCGATCCGACAGAGCAGGGAAATGTATCCGTAGATTTTAGGGTCACGAAGAATAGATAAACAGTTGAAGTGTCTCGTGATAATGACGTCTTGATTTCATTGGTGCCATCTGGCGATATCCAAACTCGGTCATGGTCGAAGGATGCCAGGTTGACTTCTTGAAGTTGAGTGTGGATTGCTTTGTGAAATGATATCATCTCTTAAGTTCACACATGGTAATCATGAAAGAAATGGCGTATAAAAAACATGATTCCATTTAGAAATATGCACGAGTATTAGTGATTTGCTTTTGAGATGCCGATATCCGAACGACCTCTTAGACCGATTAGAATCTTAATGATATATTTTTTTATAATTCAATGATAATTCTCTTACTAAGACATTGTCTTGTGTAGTGTCTTAAATTTTCTGTTTCATGTATTTGTTTGTTTGTTTGTTTGTTTTTTAAATTCAAGTGAGAATCTATCATTGTGTTAATTCACCAAGTGTCACCCCCGTCCGATGTTTTATCATGCAACCATTTATCATATCTTTTTCTCCTCTAGTTATTCTTCTTCCTCCTTCTCCTCTTCTTCTTCTTTTTCTTCTTCTTTTTCGTCTGCTTCGTCTTCTTCTTCTTCTATTCTCTTTCTTCTTCTTCTTCCTCTGTTCTTATTCTTATTCTTATTCTTATAGTACTATCTTCTTCTTTTCTTTTTTCATCGTCCCCTTATAGCCTCTTTTTATTTTTATCTTATTTTTTTCATCGTGCTTTTCTTCCCATTCTTCATTGTTGATTATTATTTATTCTCACATGCAATGCAACTTTTAAAGCAATTATTAAGTTCAATAATATATGACGAATCTGTAATTCAATTAACATTATATTTCCTAGGTTTTAATGTTCAAGCCGATGTCAAGGGACACATTACCAACGGAATAATCACAAACGTCAGCAGTCGTTAATAAAAACAATAATGTCTGACCAATATTGCCCTTCGGAACGCCCCAAAGTCACCATGGATGTCGAATGCCAATCCCGCCCTGGTTCGCATCGACACCGCATCTGTTGCCATGACAGCAGAAGAATAATTCCTTGGATGCTATTTTCATCCTTCGTAACATTGACTGTCGTTCTTCTTGTTCTCTTCTTAGTTTTCAAAGGTAATACTAATTATACATTTTCATATTTGATCATTGCACATTACATTTTGTGTTTTTATGTAAAGTGATTAGCACTATACGTGATTTTGCATCAAATTCAGGAGAATAAAACAGTCCCTTAATATGGTTAATTCATTCATAAAAGAAACTTGCCGGTGGAGTTTTATTTCTTTGATTTTAAAAAATATCAATTAGTCCAATCTATTTTGAGTTTTAGGAAACATGATATGCAATTAATTTATTTTAAATGGAAAGTGAAGGAGCATTGAACTTGTATCAATGGTCCGGATTAGGGACCGATTTGATGCGCAAATGAGCTTGAAGAATGCAATCCTCATTAAAATAAACAGCAAAGACAGTGCCTTGTAATACTATGTCTCTTTCTCTCTTGTGTATACTCTTCTTCTTTCATTTCTCTTCTTTCTTTATTCTATTCGCCAGATGACCACCATATATATGCAAAGGAGCCAACAGGGTTGGAAGGTAAGACCTAGTTTCTTGTCTTTCTAAACGGAAAAGGCAGATCGTTATCACAATGGTGTCGATCAAGACAATCGAAATTCACAATAATATTAAGCTTCCTCTTCCACATTTCCTCGCGAATACAATGCAGATTTTCCCCGCTGGAATACATGGCCATTGTTCCATCATGTGAATTTATGACCTATTGTATCTACACATTCTTTTGAAAGACACGGGGGCGGTCTCTCAAAGGTAGAGACAGAAGGGCGTCCGTGGTTCGCAAGTATAGTAAAGGGGGGAGAAACAGAGGGAGATAGTGGCACTGAGAAGATAGAGGACTGTGAAAATGACAGGTCTTGGTCGTGTATGTTTACCCTTATTCTGGAATTGAGAAAAAAAAATCGACGTCACATAGTCGCCCCCCCCCCCCCCATCAAAATACCCTGGCGCCGCCAATGCAAAGAAAAAGGCCTGGTTTGATTCAACATTTCAAATGCGAGTATGGAAGTTTCATTTTCCTACTCGTCTTATGCCAATTGCCAACTCGTCTAATATCATTTGGTCTACCATCGGTTCGTCCACTCACCACATGGTCTACTTTCATTTAGTCTAATGCCCACTGGCGTAAATCCCGGGGAGGATGGGGGGATATATCCCCCCCTTTTCGAGGAGGGGGGGGTGGCCTGTACAAACATCCCCCCCCCCCCACTTTTTACGAAAGAAATTGAAAAAAAATCACAAGAGATAATTGTTTTATTGGTGAAAATTCTTCCTGAAATACCGCTTAACAAATAAAACAATATTATTGAATCCTAAAATGCAAATATAGAGCCAGTTCACCATTTCCAAACGAAATACTTATGTCCTTATTATAACATTGAAGAGAAACTCCCGTTTCTTCCAATTCATCAATGTTGGGGTCTTTGGGAAGGGATTAAGATGGAATGTCAATTCTTTTTTAATGTAATCTCTAATAAAACCATTAAACCATGGTAATAGCTCTATGATTAAACCATCATGGGGTAAAAAAGATAATAATATTGGAGGGGTATTTGCCATATGGACATACAGTGGCGTAACTACGGGGGGGGGGGGGGCATCGGCTGACCAAAAAAAAAACGGGGAAAAGGAGAAAAGAGGGAGAAAGGAAGAGAAGCGTATAGTGGGAAAGAAGAAAATATTATTCATTATAATGTTATATTATAATTATGTTATGTTACATTACATAAGAAACATTTTTATCATAACTTCATGAAACATAATTTGCCCAGGGCCTACGTCTTCATTGTTCCTGGTGCTTGCATTGTCTGTTAATGAGATATATAATCCTGTTGTACTGAAACATCCCGTTTTCAAGTCAATATAAACCAAATATATTTCCTAGCACTTGAGTTATCATTGTTTTATGTAGTGACATATGCTTCTTTTTCATGACTAAAAAAGTGATTGCCCATGTTAAGGTCTTCGTATATATGAAACATTTCTTGTCCGTGATTACGTTCGCATTAGTGGATTGGTGAGATATGTCTGCTCTTCATGAATTCCTAAAATCAGTCCTTAAAATGTCCCTTCTGATCTGAATATGAAAAATTTTCAGCTTGCGATTCGCGCTCGCATCATTTGGATATTGAAATACGTATGGTCCTAGTTAATTCCTACAAAGAAACCTTAGAATGCCCCACTTCAGGTCTAAATTATCTAAATTTTCAGCTCGCGCTTCGCGCTCGCATTATTTGATTAGTGAGATGCGCATGATAATCATGATTGCAATGACTACAAAAAGTGTTTCATGTGTTCAAATGTAATTCTTATAAACCAGCAAGCGCTTGGCACTCGCATTAGATGACTATGGTGAGATATGCATACTCTTAATGGATTCCTAAAATATATTCCTCAAAATCTCGCTTTTTGGGGTCAAAATATACGAAAACTTCAGCTCGCGCTTCGCGCTCGTATTGTTTAGCGAGCCAGGTACCTATCATGATTACACAAATTTGATTATAATGTCTCTTTTTTATTATAATGTCTCTTTTTAGGTGTGAATATAAAAAAAATTCAGCTCGCGCTTCGCGCTCGCATTATTTGATCAGTGAGATGCATATCCGTTTAATTACATTGTCCAAAAAATGTCTCTATTGGGTCAGTATAACTGGCAACTGAGCGCGCTCACTCAGTGATTCAAACATTTTGCTGGTGCCCCCCTCCCCAATGCCGTGACCCACGGTACGCCACTGTGGACATAATTATCAATGACAATTCCTTGCATATCTAAAAACATGATTGCAAAAAAAAAAGCCAAAATATTTCAGTCATCCCCCCACCCATCAGCACGGATTTACGCCAGTGCTAATGCCATTCCGTCTTATAACCATTTGGTCCAGTAGCCATTTAGTCCATATACCATTTGATCTAATTGGACTAAAGTGTATTGTGCAAAATGAATGAAAATAAAATGGATATTAGACCAACTGGTTATGAGACGAAATGGTGATTAGACGAAGTGATAACTGGACCAAATGGTTATTAATGGACCAAATTTTGTTAGATGAAATGTTGATGGACGGAATGGCATCAGACTAAATGAAAGTAGACCATGTGGTGAGTGGACGAGTTGGCACTAGACGAACTGGCAGGCAATTAACCGTATGGAAAGCCTATAATACTCTTAACAATAACAGTACAGGTTCCTAGCCCATCAAAATCTCAGATTAGTCTCTCGGCACAGACCCTTGGTTTTTGCAAGAGAAACTTGGCTGTGCCACATCTGAATCCAATGGCAAGGAAATCTAGACAATCGGAAGATTTAGTACAAATGCAATGAATGACCGTTGGTCCCGTATGACGACTCCTCCGCCCTTTGACATGTCTTGTTTTTAATCCTGCAGGGTGTTCACGCACCCTCCTCACCTGGGTATATGTGGGGTTGACGGTTTAGTCGCGACGACTCGATCATGAAACAGATTTTACTAGATTACATGGTACCAGTAGCAAGCAAGCGCTTGACCTGACATTATTTTGTCACGGCGCCTACCAACGGTTGCCGAGGAAGTTATACCTGAATCACTGTGTGGTTTTAGACCTGGACAAGGAACCATAGATATGGTATTCTCAATCCGACAGATACAAGAGAAGTATAGAGAACATCAAGTTCTCTATATGGCCTTCATAGATCTCACCAAGACCTTTGATTCGGTAGATCGTCGGACACTATGGAAGATACTTCTCCATGTTGGATGTCCTGATAAATTTGTCAAGGTCGTTATAGATTACTCTACGACGACATGAATGCCTCCGTGTTAGTTGCTGGTGAAGCATTAGCAAGTTTTGCAGTACAGACAGGGGTAAAGCAGAAATGTGTCATTGCTGCAAGCCTCGTCTCACTCTTTGTCTATGCAGTGTTGCAGCTTGCTTAACAACAACCAACAGGGATAAACGTGAGATATCAACTTTTCAACCTACGCCGACTGAAATGTATGTCTCAGACAACAAATGTAACAGTTAATGAACTCCAATATGCAGATGATAATGCTATAGTTGCTTCTTCAGAGGAAGACCTTCAAGCAGCACTGGATGCCTTTAGTTATGCCTACTATGCGTTTGGACTCAAACTGAACACCAAGAAAACACAGATCTTGTAACAACAAAAGCCTGGAATCGCACATGAGCAACAATGTCCACCTTGCATCACATTTGATGGACAGCCACTGACCAATGCTGAGAGATTCACATACCTTGGGAGATGGCTCTCATCAAAAGTAGGTATTGATGATGAAATACATCAGCGGTTGAGTGCATCCAGTTCAGCATTTTAGCGTGTAAGGACTAGAGTCTTTGACAATATGAACCTGTTCACATGAACAAAAGTGAAGGTTTACAAAGCTGTGATCTTGCCTACCTATTGTATGGATCGGAAACCTGGGTAACCTACAGCCTGAAAAGTCTTGAAAACTACCATCAGAGATGTCTTCGTCGGATACTGAACATCAGATGGACTGACAAACGAATCAATAACAGTATACTGGAAAAAGTGAGTGTAATAGTATTGAAGCCCTCATTATCCAAAGTAGACTTCGCTGGGCCAGCCATGTACTCCGTATGGAAAATAGCAGACTGTCCAAGCAGATTATGTATGCAGAGCTTCAAAATGGTAAACGCTCTGAAGGAGGTCAAACAGGAGGTCAAAGAAAATGCTTTAAGGACAATCTCAAAGTGAGCCTGAAGCAGCGCCAGATAAACCCTGAATCATGGGAAGACTGTACCAAGGATAGAAAGAAATGGAGATCAGCTGTACGTCACAGTGTAAAAAGATTTTAAACTCAACGAAAGAAACGTCGTAATGATATGCGGGCAGCTAGAAAACTACGTCAACAGAATGACTTGACAGCTAATTTTCATCTGCCGCACCTGTCCGAGAAAATGTAAATGTAGGATTGGTCTTTACAGCCATCCAAGAGTCACTAATCATGCAAGCAGTCATCATACTCTATTCAGAGGGAGTGCTAAGAGAATGCAGTCTGGATTAGTGAGACCCCGGGGGGGGGGGCTCTCGACCAAAAAAGTGATAGGGGTGTGCCGCGGGCGAGACAAAAAACGGGGGCCTTGGAGCGGGCTTATTGTAAAAAGGAGGGTCCTCGGAACGGGCCTTCGGAACTACAAATGTTTGTAAAACGGGGGTCCTTGGAACGGATCGCCAGCGTGTGAGTGCGTATATGCATCCCTATGGAACGGGCATGCGTGCATGATGCAGCTATATACATGTATAGCGCGGCCTCCTCCGGGTGCGCTCGCGCAGAGGCGATGGTCGGACAGCGCTCTGCGGCCGCTTTTCACCAAAATTGCAGCTCATTGTAGCAGATCAATGCGATCGGAACGGCGCAACGAAAAATATGCGAAGCTTTGGAGCGGATTTCTTTCTTCTTTTTTCTCGATAAGAAGAAAATGCTATGCTTTGGAGCGGCTTTCTTTGTTCTTTTTATCAATGAGACAAAAATGCTATGCCTTGGAACGGAAATTTGAGTGTAAAAATGGGAGTCCCCTCCGCGGCACATACCCACTATGCATTATATACTGAGTGCCCCCCCCCCCCCCCGGGAGTGAGACTAGATTTACTATGTACAGTGCCTGGCTCTACAGTGGTGTCTTTTGAGCATGTTGAGTCTAGTCTGCATTCTATACCTGTTATTGGTTGAATTGTCAAATATCAGTCTGTGCTTGCAGACTAATTTGTCACCATCCCTTCATTCATTTTATCTATTTTTTTTCTGCATTGCAAGTATTCAGGCCCATACCTTATTTTCCCAGGCCCGTCGAAGCCACTTCGTCTGGAACGGTATTTACTGTACCACTTTTTGAAAAAGAAATATATCATGCGCGTACACATTTTCACGACCCAAAGAGGAAAGGGATAAGGGTGAAATATGATATTATTTTCCGAATATTATGTCAAAATCTATCATAAACTTTTGTATTTTTGTAATAAAAATATCAAACTTTTTATGAATATTACGCGATACGCCATATTTAACACCCTTTAAATGTTGGGCTCACTACGCCACTGATCTATATAATGATAATATTAAATACAAAATGTATTCTGGTAAATCCTGTATTTTCTTTTACGAAAAATGACTTAATATGTTGAACTGAACAGTTGTAGAATAAAAAGTAGCCCTATAGATTGATTTGCCAGAATTAAAATATAATCGGCACTCCTAAATTTTTAGAAGCATTACATAGTTTGAAGTGGTATTGTTTACCCATCAACTGCTCACCAACGACTATTATTTTCTGATTAACATTTACATTTACTCATAGAATTACTCATCGTATATATACTTAATGTCCTCTTTTTCTGCCATGTGCAATTTTACCGAAGCTACATTGTTGTTGGTTTTTAACGGCGCTCTCATTCCAAAAAGAATATATGCGCCATTCAAAATTGTCTTGTCATCTCACTTTAATGTTGTTTTTTAGTTTTTAGTTGATAGGGCCAGATAAATAATGAAGAAAGATTTTGACGTTACATTAACATTGAATGTATCACTAGTGAGTAGGACTAGACACGAAAGCTAATCATTTCCGACAGACAGAATGGGCGATAAATAGATAAAATGAACTTCCACCTTCGGATGTTTTGAAGGCCCTAGAGTAATATTTGTCGTCTATGTTAAGGTCAGCTACATGACTGCTTAGAGAGTTTTCACACGGCGACGCAGAACAGATTCAAGAACATAGAAATGTATTGTCAAATGTCATTCATGACGAAGATCAACCAAGAATTCTTTGTGAATCAATATAGCAGTTTCTCCAGGGACTCCGGACAAACGGCATATTTGCAATTTTCGTCGGCTTCGATCGAAGCTTAGGACGAAACTGCGCGGTTCACCAATTTTCGGCAAAGACCTCCCAGCTGTTCATTCGCATTTGACGGGAATTTCCAATACGTTTACTGCGTTCTTGAATCCGCTCTATATGTCGCGAAAACTTTCTGTTAATTTATAAGTAAAATGTGTAATTGTTTGTACCTTGGAGTTACTAACAGAAGTACAGAACCATGAATATATTAAGCTAACCAGCTTGGCGTTAATGCGACGGAGAGCTGCCGTGCCGAGTTTCAACGGGAGTCACTTCAGCAAAAGGCTTTATCAAATCAGAAACAGAAACATGTTGGTCTATACTGATCCACGTTATATTTGTATGGCTATGTTGAGAACTCGCTGTCTAACCGATCATGTCAAGGTCACGTTTTGAAGAACAAGGTACGGCATAAATCAAGATAAATCAAGATCACACTTGAGTCTTTACCATGGCAACGGAAGAAGATTGATATCCTCCGTTTGTCTGATCGCCGCAAAGTAGAAACCAAATATGGACTCAGCTGACGAAAGTATCCAAACCCATTGCATATAGTCCCACTCCCATAGGAGGTGCAGTGCATCGATTGATCTAGGATGTTCAACACAAAGGAAAGCCGGGGGTCGATTTCCAGCAAGGCATTCATGCCCTTGAGCAAGACATTTCATCTACAAGGCCATTTTTGTATCATACATTAAACGGAAAAATGCTATGCATTTTTAATATTGGTACCAATGTATTTACGTGTTTAAATGAAACCCCAAATCAAGAGACAATAGTGTAACTAATGCAAATTACGTCGTTATGAAGTAACGTCTCCCGCTTTAAATATGGTTTATCTATTTCATAAATACAGTTGTTGTTCGTTCTCATTTCTTTCTTTTTTTCCTTTATTTTTTTTTGGGGGGCGGGGTTCGTAAAATGGATGCTCTAATCATGGACATTATCCAACACTCAAGATGGCATCTGTCTGTCAATCTTCTCTGAGCTATACTTTGGTACCGACTTTCTGGCGGCCAGAGATGCAATTCCTATCAATTAAGGAGAGACGTCTTGAGACTCTCTGGGATTCCTCGAAATTATTCTTTGTCTTACCAACACGTCCAACGTTTTCCTTTCAAACTTCATTTTCTTCCATACAGGCACCACCTCCAGTACTGAAACCAACGCCTCCTCGTCCGTTTGTGGACGTCGGGGAGAAGTTCCGCACGATGGCATTGACAAGCGGGTATCGGGAGGGCGCCCTACCACCATCGAGGCATGGCCGTGGATGGTATCATTGAGAGACGAGAATGATGACCACATCTGTGGCGCCACATTGATCAGTGACCAATGGCTACTCACTGCTGGACACTGCGTGTAAGTGCATTCAAGAAGGGATTCAAAAAGAGATGATCAGAATGATGAGATCTCGGATCTCGTCATGTCTACATCCTTTATATAAGAGATGATTAGAATGATAAAATCCTCGATCTTGTCACGTATACATCCTTTAGAGGAGACGATCAGACGATGAGATCCGGTTCTCATCAATTAGATATCCTTTATTAGAAGTGATGATCAGATGGTGAGATCCCGCATTTCGTCATGTCTACATCCTTTAGAAGAGATGATCAGTTGATGAGATCTCTGATCTCATCTTGTATGTTGACTTATTTAATTCGAGAAGGACTTGTCGGACATTTATCCATAGGAACTGTGCTTCTCAGTCAATCAAAAATCAAGGGAAGATGTCAGACCCGACAACTTCTCGGACACAAATATTGATGAAACCGCTCCCCAGATGACAAGATGCTTGTACATTTGTCATGCGCAAACATGGTATAGGAAAATTAGTTGCGAGAGATTCCAATGGTCATCTCTTCTACAGGATGTAGACATGGCGAGATCTACCGTAAGATCTCGTCACCGTCTCCTTTAATGAGTATTGATATGGCTAGAACTTTTCACGTATTATAATCATCTCTTGTTCTGAGCATTTTAATATATTTTAATAATCATGAATGTAAAAAAGAAATGAGAAATAAGATACTTAAAAAATAACATATTATCAAAGGTTCAAGTTTTTTTTTCTTTTTTTTCCATCTTAAATATTTTGCTACCTTACCCCACCCCCAACAGTTCCACGATTACCAGCCGCCCTATAGGTTACGTCACAATGGGAGACACGTCCCTCTCGGAACCCTCAGAATATCATGTGACAAGGGAAAGCTTAGAGACATTCATACATCCCGATTTCGACTCGTCCACTTTCGCCGATGACATCGCCCTCATTCGATTCGACCCACCGGTGTATCAGAGCAGTGGGGTATCGCCGGCCTGTTTAAACGAAGGCAGAAACGAACTCGACGATTACGAGAAGTGTTACGTCACTGGATGGGGAGCCACGTCTGTGTCACGTGAGTGCTAATGATTCTTGATTGTCTGTAAGTAGGGGTAATAGCTGGGTAGTTAGTCGACGTGGTCCTAGATTGGTTCTACAAGTATGATAAGTCCAGCTTGTAGAACCTGAAGAAAATCAATTTTTAACTACATTTTTTGCATCATTTAGTTTTCACAGTATACAGTTAACGTGGTTAAGGCTTATTCTAAAACATTGGCATATTGTAATAAAGATTAGAACCGTTGTCGACTTTCAATTCACTGATAAATGAAAAAAATATTTTCTCCACAGTCATGGCATCGATGGTCTTACAGGAGGGCCGAACGCCCCTGGTACCACGGCAAAATTGTTCCGATGACTATGGAACCCGACATCATGTGACGTCGGACATGATCTGCGCCATCTCCCCTGACTGGGAGGTCGACACTTGCAAGGTACAAGAACCATAACACCCCTCCCCCAAAAAAAATCATATCCTTCCATACTCCACCCAACAATATTCATCAACCAAAGATTTAATACTCCGTCCCCTCCGAAAACCATGTGTTAAATAATGATAGTAATAATGACAATAATAATAATGATAATGATAATAATAATAAAATCATAATAATGCATGCTTACTCTTAACACTTACTTTATCAAAAGTCTCTAAGCGCTCTACAATAAATGCAGCATATTCTGGCTTTAGCAGGGTTCCATGACAATTGCTCCGCCGACATTTGCTCCGCCGAAAATTGCTACGCAAAATACGACAACTGCTCCGCCGACAATTGCTCCGGACAGTTGCTCCGCCGACAGTTGCTCCGTCGACACTTGCTCCGCCGATATGTGCTCCGTCGACACTTGCTCCGCCGATATTTGCTCCGCCGATATTTGCTCCGCCGACATCTGCTCCGCCGACATCTGCTCCGCCGTAAATTGCTCCGCCGACAATTGCTCCGCCGACATCTGCTCCGATTATACGACAATTGCTCCGCCGATATTTGCTCCGCCGAAAATTGCTCCGATTATACGACAATTGGTCCGCGACAATTGCTCCGCCGACATCTGCTCGGCCGTAAAATAATGCGACAATTATTTATTCATTTTGTTATTCGTACTTTCATACGCATAACAATTTTAGCACAGGCTGAAGGCGTCAATTTACCATGGAGCATAGCTCCATGAATTTACAAAGTAAACTTAAACTATGCTTGCATGATATATTAAATGTCATATACACAGGGGCCGCGGAACGGTTTTCAAAGTGAGGGCTGAGTCAAAAGTGGGGGCTGTCCATGCTAAAAATCACAATCATATGGTCATTCTTACGTTTTTGGAAAATTGGGGGGCTAAAGCCCCCCGGCTCCGCGGCCCCTGATACATGCATATAGAAATAAATAGAAAAAAAGGGGTAAGCGCAAAGGAGGGATAGATATTCTTAATGCTTATTCATGGTGGGGGGGGCAGGCGCGTAGCCAGGGGGGGCGGTGGGGGCGGTCACCCCCCCCCCAAAAAAAAAAAAAAAAAAAAAAACGTCCCCAAAAAGAAAAAAAAGAAGGGAAAAAAGAGAGGAGAAAAGGAAAAGCGAAGGGAGGAAAGGGAAGAAAGGTAGCTTTGTGGGTTTTTCTTTTTATTCTTAATTTTTTCTCAAAAGAGAAACTCTTTCACTCTTGCTCTAAATTTATATGAATTTTGCTTCCGCGCTGCGCGCGGTTAGATGACAATATTGCAGGCTGTTCTCCTTTGTATCCCCTCACCCTTTCTCTAACCCTGTTTTTACACCTCAGCTATGTGTGTTTTTTGCCAGTTAAAGTTCAAATGTATACATTAGGGCATGGAATTAGACATGTTTTATAGCTCCATGGAATTAGAGTAAGGTTAGTCTGAAGTATATGAAGTTATCTTTTTTTTTATTGATCGGGCAACTTCTGGTCGGGTCGACTCCGGGCGGGTAACATCTTTATATCAATTTCTGCCGTCACCTCCATATAGGCAACTTCTCCCGCTTTTCAGCTCATTACTAAACAACCATAATTTGGGGGCAAACAGGTACTTATTTAAAAAGAGGAAAGTATACAATTCGTGTCGTATCAAATAAAAAAAGTACAATATTTTTTTATCAAATTCTATTAAACTTCATTTCCCTGCACATTCATCTCCTGTCCTGTTTTGCGCCCTCAGTTTGAAATATTTAATGACACCTAAGTTTCTTTATCATTCAAAATGAAGCGCTTCAGGATAATAGTCAAAGAAATCATCTTTTTTTATATAATTTAAATATATCACAGAAGTTTCAACTTTTTGCGCACTATTTTCCTCGTAATGAAGTTCAATAATCTTAGAAAATCAATTGAATTAGAGCCGATGAGGTATTAGAGATATTTGCATTTGATGAAACGTCCGCCCTTTGAAATTTCAGTTTCATTGCTCAGGGCGGGGAGGATTATCTTCCTCCCGGCATATACCCTTCTCCTCCTCTGTTTTGCGAGTTAAAGATATAATTGTTTGTAATCAAATCTGATCTTTCTAAGGGACGCATTCATTTTAACTTAGAGAACCCTTATCTTGGGACCCTTTTTTATTTGGAAAAAAACTTGATAAAATGCTTTAGCTTCCGCGCCTCGCGCGGGGTAATTATTATTTTAATTTCTTCCATTTTATCCCTTTTTTGTGCGTTCACAATCACTTTTGAAAAAAAAGGTTCAAAATCTAAATATAGTCAACTGAATTGGAGCTAGCTGATATAGGTACTAGAGACAAGAGAGACGGCTCCTTTTCATTTTAATTCATGAAACACCGAAAGCTTCGCGCTTCGCGCGGGAGGGGAAAACTCCCCCTCCCTGCACCCACCCCCTAGGGAGCGCGCTCTGTAAGTGTTGGCACGCTTCGCGTGCATGTACCGCCCCCTCCAAAATAAAATCCTGGCTACGCGGTTGGGGGGGGGGGAGCATTTGTGTAAGTTTTATCACGTGCCTGGCGGTTAAAATGAAGAAAAAAAAACGCGTTTTCATGTAACTATTATAACCATATAGCTCCATGTTATAACAGTAGAAACAAATTAGACATACCCCATTCTTAGCGTCAAAATCGCTCAGACTGGCGAAATATGCTCCGAAGTGGAGACATTTGCTCCAGGTGAAATTCAACGGTATACCCCACCTTATTTTGTCGAAAACCTGTACTTTAGTCACGCTAAATGTTTACTGTCGGCACATTTTGTGCCATACAAACATGACCAAGACATTCAGTAAGTAAAAATTAATATTCAAGAAAATACCAACTTGTGAAAGGCTACATGTCGTGTCACCTTCTCGGCACACCCCTCCACTCTGGTTTCCATATCCTCTCGTACACACAGTGCTCTCAGTCTGGTCTCCACATCCACATCATGTCATATACACACCGTAGGTTTTTAGATTATGATAATACTGTATATAATAGTGAGTTGCTGTTTTGTTTTATGTTGATCATGATTGTTTTCTTCACTGATAGAAAAAGGATAATTAATATTTTTTTAATAATCCAAAAATAAAATCCATATGTTCTGTTTTATATAGTTATTAGTCAAGGTTACTTTAGTTCGCATTAGTTCTCATTGTTTATACGTTCTAATTCTTATGCATTATACCGATTGATATTGTACTTTAAATTTGACTATGTATTGTTACTTTGATTTTGTTGTGCTTTGTGAACGGAAAATGAATAAATCTTAATCTAAATCTAAATATGGTCCGCCAATAGTCGAATTATATTCATTATGATGTTATAATGTAAGTAACAATTTGTTGTTGATGGGGGATATCATTTTACACGTAGTTTCAAAAAAAAAAAAATCAATCAAACAAGATTTTCTTCTATAAATGATATACCTTCATGTGTATATGGCCGCCTATGTATTTTCCAAGAATGAACTATATGAGAAGAAAACGTGTGTTCATGTACTTATTATCATTATAATTGTACCACCATTATCATCATCAGCAGCATTATCAGCATCTTTATCATCACCATCATTATCATTGTCCTCGTCGTTTTGCTTATGCGGAAATCAAACAAAAATGATTGTGAAAAGGGTTATGGTGGGAAAGAGAGAGAGAGAGAGAGAAAGAGGGGGAGTGAGTAAGAGCTTGAGGAAAAATGGTGGTGTATGACTTATTATTTCTGAATATCGCGATTTCTGTTTATTCATGGGATTGAAATAGAAGGATAAACTTAACAAGTTCTTGTCATTATAATTTTTTATTTGATTTACTGATCAGAACATGAGATAAATGAAATCATGAAGACTGTACGTTCTCGACAGTTTTATTAACGTTTTCCAACCAAAACTACACTTTAATGACTGCAAACACCTTCATTTTCACACACTCGCAACTATGGATACAGTATACATGTAATTGAGAGTAGTGTCATTTTCAAAACCTTTCTTAGCTGCAAGGAATACTGAATCTCATTTTCACAATGTGCATCTGAATGCACAATGCCTGTGTTTCTAACATGTACCCAAATTACCCAATTTAAAGAACACATGTTAAGATCTAATGAATCAGCAAAATAATCCACATTCTATCATGATCAGCAGGCATAACAGCCTATATACTCTTCAATACTTCAATTACAGTTTGTCGAAAGAAATAACACAAAGAAAAAGAAATATATAGAATTGTAACTCTGGTAAATATATCCAAAATATTAAATTAACGCATCGTGCTCTCATTTCTTTTACGAGATATCCCCCCCCCCCGAGATATGCTTCAAGGGTTAAAAAAGGCGTATAAATGTCCCCTTTCCATGTCAATAACAGCTCGTGCTTTGTGCTCGCATTATAAATTCAGTGAGATGCGTATTGGGTTTCATGAATTTGTAACTATATTATTGCTGGTATATATATTATTGTCTTTTAAAAATGACATTATTTGTTTAGACGTAATGAGAGAGATACATACATATATTCATTTATTATAATATATTTATATTGTCGCTTTGCACAGAATAGAACAAAAATACAACCGAAGTCTAGTTTTATAGTAACTCACCAGTAGCGTAATGAGCCAACAACAAAAAATGGAGGGGGCGAGACAAGGATGACATTTATTTTCCTTTCCTTTATTCTTTTTTTTTTCATTGGTAGGGAGAATGGGGGGATCCGTGACCCCTAGCACGCCCCTCCACCATCTGTACGCCAGTGATGATCATACTTTCGTTTGAAACAAATTGAAGGAAAAAAAGTGCAAGGGTAGATAAGGCCGAAGACGTAAATAAAAATTATTGATACAAATATTAATAATTATAATACTGATAAATATACAATAAATCAAGCGGTCACCAATAAAAATAAACAACGTGAAAGAACAAAACGAGAAAGAGAGAGAGAGAGAGCCCGCGCGAATGTATGGTGTATAAGTTGCTGGAAAGCAGAAGAGATATTGTGTCCAGCACCCCCCCCCCCCAATTCTCTCCCCGCTCAAGACCAGAGTGAAACCAATGATAATAATATATGAACAAAAATCCAGATTCACAATTTCAATGGGGAGTGTGTCATTCCCCTTCTCCGTTACAATTTGTCAAGTGGCAGCGGCAGGGAGAACAATTTGTTTTGTTTTTTAAGCAGAAAGCTGTGATGATAGGGGGAGAATAAAATAAATAAAACATTAACGAATAACAAGAACAAAACAACGACAAAACAATTTGTATCAGGATGAATTTCTTATCATTTAACATAGACCAACTTGGAGAAATAAGATGTTCATGCAATTGTCGTATAATCGGAGCAGATGTCGGCGGAGCAAATATCGGCGGAGCAATTGTCGTATAATCGGAGCAATTTTCGGCGGAGCAAATATCGGCGGAGCAATTGTCGCGGAGCAATTGTCGTATAATCGGAGCAATTTTCGGCGGAGCAAATATCGGCGGAGCAATTGTCGCGGAGCAATTGTCGTATAATCGGAGCAGATGTCGGCGGAGCAACTATCGGCGGAGCAATTGTCGGCGGAGCAATTTTCGGCGGAGCAGATGTCGGCGGAGCACATGTCGGCGGAGCAAATATCGGCGGAGCAAATATCGGCGGAGCAAGTGTCGACGGAGCACATATCGGCGGAGCAAGTGTCGACGGAGCAACTGTCGGCGGAGCAATTGTCCGGAGCAATTGTCGGCGGAGCAACTGTCTTATTTTGCGTAGCAATTGTCGGCGGAGCAGATGTCGGCGGAGCAATTGTCGGGTCACCTTTAGCAGAGCAGCCGTTACGCGCACTGCGTTTCAAGGAATGCATTTCTGGTAGATAGGTGCCCATTTACCTCATCAGGGCCGCGTTTCATAAAGCTGTTCTGAAGTTAAGAGCGACTTTAAGAACGACTGGTGAACCCTTCTTGTACGCACTAAACAATCGCCAATTCAATACCATTTACCACAAAAAAGGATCACCAGTCGTTCTTAAAGTCGCTCTTAACTTAAGAACAGCTTTATGAAACATCCACCTGGGCTGTGCAGCACAATATTGATAAGTTTCTTGCTGAAGGAAATTGATGTCCGGAGAGTTTGTAGAACTAAGAAAAAAAAGTTATATCTTAATATAACCATGCAAGACTGCACCATGAGCTTGCAATTTAACTAAGAGCACGAAAATATTAACCGATTCATTCGGTGTCACGGCTTCAAGTCTGAGCATTATCTTTTTGATGGTTATATTAAAACGCCTATCCCCTATACAAACACGATCATAATTATATTAGATGTTGCAAAAAGAAGATCGAAAAAAAGAAATAAAGATTCCAAATGCAAAATGTGCCCTTGTTCGAAAATCAAGTTTGTTTGCAACACTTTCTGAAAAGGGAGTCGATCGACCTCGTCTGAAAACACTCACACGCATAATCTGATATAAGAATTTTAGGAGTATTATCTTAACAACAACGTGTTGCCTAATGAGACAAACATTTTAAAGAGGGCAGACAGAGCGTATGGGGCAAAGACCTTTTTAGTACAAAATTTTGTGATAGATTTTGACTCATCAGTATTATTCAGAAAATAGTATATATTCCCCAACTTTTTCCTCTCCTTTTCTTTTTCTCCTTTTTCCTTCCCTTGATTGTGAAAATTTTGGGTTTCCATGGCCCTAAGCCCCCCTTTTACGCCATTTTTTTAAATAAAAAAAATCTATCCGACATTCATCCATTTGTTGAATCCGCTATGTTGCTGTTAGGACATTCTTCTTACGACGCTCTTACGAAAGTCTTTGTGTTTTTAAGGCGTTCGTAAGGGACTCGGGGGTATAGGTATTTTGCAACTGCAAAGTCAACTTCTTTTTACGAATGACTTAAGAATGCCGTGAATTGCACCTCTGTCCATCTCGCGGCAACAGAAATCTTAAGATGATCATAATTATGACGAAAGAAAAACTCAATGCGTTCTTACCACAAAAAAAGCATACGAACTCTAGGGCCAGTGTATAACGGTACCGATCTCATTTCACTTCTCATGAAGTTTGTAAGTTGTTCTTAAGAAGGTCGTAAGAATATATGACCCATCTACGAATCTCGATTTACGAACGTCAGACTTTGTAGCTTAATTGCTATTTCTTGATGCAGTTTTGGGGAAATCAATGAGGAGTTAATGCTATGGTCACAAAATGCCTTTCCGAACGCCGTAAGAACGATTTTTTTTATAAATAGCATGTCAATGAACGGTATGAAATCGTTCGTACGGCGTTCGTAAAGGGATTTGTGACCGAAGCATAAGAAAGAAATCAGTAAAATGTAACCTTGCCTTATTGCATTTACAGGGTGACAGCGGCGGTCCATTGGTGTGCCATGACAGTATTAGTAATGCCTGGTCTGTTGTTGGGGTGACCAGCTTTGGTTACGGCTGCTGGAATCCAGGTGCCCCTGCTCCGGGCGTATACTCTCGTGTATCCAGCTACTTCGACGATTTCATCATGAAGATCATCGACGCTGAATCCCGTAGATGACGATGATATCGACGTGCATCACCTCGTCAGAGAATGCTGATTGATGGGGGGCTTATATACATTTTAAAAACTGAGGTGTCAACACTGACATCAGTTGGTGTCTATAGTAGACCACACCAAAAGGTGATGAAAGTGCACCCTAGCGTTTGAAAATAACACCAAAGTGTGTTAGTTTAACAGAAATGAGAGTTTTAATACATTGGATATTGAAATTACACCACGAAATCACCTTCAGTGTAAAATGACTGGTGTGGTCCTGTACGGTGTCTATGTACACCAGTCAACACCTCAGTTTTTGTTGTGTAGGAAGTCTACCAAGACCATTAGCTTTACACGCGCATATACCAAAGAAAACGGGAGAAATCATCAAACTCATCTGACTGTTATTGAAGGTTTCGGTGCTGAAAGGGTTTTCTTTCAGTGAAAGAAAAAACATACATCCATGCAGTCAGCCTGTTTGGTTGGATGGAACTACATTAAATAAGTTCAAGTACTTTGTACCTCAATTAGGCCTGCAATGTTCCAGGCATATTGAAATGTTAAAATGAATCTTGATGTGATTTATTTCAATACAAAGTTAATTGTCTATTACCACGGAATCATAGAAACCTCTCCTCTTCAAATAACTATCAATAATACTTTTAAAGTTTAAACCCGTCGCACCAAGCTGGGTATTTGGTCATAGTATGCGGTTAATCTTTATAGCTCAACACCCATGTGGACCAAATTTTATGATGAGCATATGAGTTCATAAAATGAGTTGTTATGTTTTTAATCCGCAAGATATTTACACATTAATTGTTGTAATATGTTGCTACCCTGCATGGCAACACAATTTCCGACACATGCAAAAACTGTGCCTTGCACGTCTTTACCCCGAGACCAATTTGCATTCTAAATGTCATGAGAATTGGTTATAATTTGAGTAAAGTAGTTTGAACCGAAAGATTTGCAATAGACCGACCGTACACTACCCCTTAAAACTTTGTTTTGCGTAGGTAGGCCTATATATTTTGCGAGAGCGAGCGATATCGATATACAAACGGGACATTCAATAAGCACTTTTTGTAATTATGAAATAGGATGAGATTTAAACTAAACAATACCAAAATACTGTCCTGACCTGAAATGTGGTCATTATTTTCAAGGACAGTTTATGGGAATTCATGAAGAGAATACGTGTTTCACTAACCAAATAATGCTACTGCGTAGCGCGAGCTAAGTTTTTTTTAATGTATATATTAAGCTGCACTATTCAGCTGTATGTGATATGAAAATAGGATTCCTATCTCGCTGAAACAAAATGAAAAACATCGAATCCAGAGCAGACTTAATTTGTGCATATTTGACGTGAGAACGGAATATTTAAGCCGCATGTTATCGAGCGCGAAGCGCGAGCGAAAATTACATTTTTATATGACCTTAATTTTTTGTACCTGAAACGTGGCTCTTGTAAGCCCAGTTCGTCGTCCTGTCGGTGCAGAGAGCTTGCAAAGTCGTATTGCGCAAAAATCACGATCATTATGATCATTTACCGATAAAAGTGTTTGCTGAATGGGGGAACTCAAGGACTAAAGCAAATGTAACAGCCCTTCTTGATCCGACGGTTTAATCATTTTTTCGACAGGCGGTAGTTCAACAACCCTGTGCTAGCGTATCTAACTCTAACAACATTTATCGTTTTCCCAACATACTCATTTTTATTTACACCTACACATTCACAGGTTACCTCAAAACTTCACCTAATCCTCTTTTCTGTTTGCGTCTTTTTCCTTTTTTCTTTTCTCTTGTGATGCTCTCTTGGTCTTCATTTTTTTTTTTATCTACACTGCAAAAACTCCGGTGTTGATTTAACACCAGCCCGGAATCTATATATGTCCACACCAATCAAACCAATGCAGTTTTAATACTAATTGGTGTTGTATAAATACCTTTCTGGTGTTAACCAAAACGAAACTGATGTTGTTTAACACTTCTCTCGTGTGGACATATAGATTCCGGGCTGGTGTTAAATGAACGCCGGAGTTTTTGCAGTGTAAGCTACCTAAAGTGCGATATCTTGCCATTTCTTTGTCGCGTGTCACGTGAACTACATGAAATAACAGGTCAAACCAATGAGAGAGCTATCATGTTCTTGCTTTGGTAATATTTATATCAAAAAAATGTTTCATTATCCATATCTAAATTTTTTGTTATAAAGAAAATCGTTGTTTGATAAATCTTTCACCTATTTTATGGAGTAAAGTAATGTAGTACTATTTTGTTTCCTATGCTGTCTGTATTATCTTTTACTTGGTTCTGAATTCTACAAAGTAGAATGGACAAAAAATCACATGCATTTGTGAAGAGCTATGTGTTTGGCGTCCAAAGCAATCTTTTTAACTTTTAATTGGTCCATGTTCACTAATAATCTGGCCGATTCCGATTTTCACTGCTATTTATACGTTTTTGTTTTGTTTTTTGCTCAGACAAGAGCAGTCGGTATTGGCCTTAAAATTTGAAAATATGTATTAGGATTTCTTATTTTGACCTGTCTTTTTCAGAGCATATAGGCATGGATTATGAAAATTGATTTTTTTAATAGTTCAAACTTTTAAAGAAGTAACTGTATTATCAAAATGTAATTATTTTGTGAAAATATAGGCTATGGTTGTATTTGCTTAATGCTGGTGTAAATACGCATATTTTTTCTGTTTATTTTAATCCTCTTATGATATATACATGTATATATATTTCTTTAATCTGTAATTATAATCATGTGTTTATGTCAGTGCTTGCTTATGACGATTATCATTGATATATTCAAGTTGTGTTATCCATTCTGAAATTGTATGTTGTCTTCCTATTGCATTGTAATATGTATATTAAATTACTAAAAGAGAAAGTCTTAGCATTATCACGATTATTTTTTTAATTTTCATTGCGTCATGACAATAAGTGTTATCACAGACATATAAAAGATGGTTCTCGATTGATGCGTCATTAAGCGCCGATTGTTTTTATTCCATACTGATGCGACCAGGTAAATCCGACGAGTTGTTAGATTAGATATTTAGATCATGGAGAACACTGCCGGATCCAGGGAGGGGGGCAGCCGACCCGTGCCCCTTCCCTCTGAGAGGCACAATTCAAATTTGTAATGTAAAGATGCCGTTAAAACACAAGTGTGCCCCCCCCCCCTTGGAAAATCCTGGATCCGCCCCTGATGGAGAAGTCTCACCGCTAGAGTACAGGACTGGGGCAGTTGGGCATAATGAAATTCTGATGGTTCTCATATTCGTATTTCCATACTAGTGATTTACACATGTTTCTCTGTATGTTCGCTCGAGGAGATATGTCGTGACTTTAATTCCAGGCGCGGCGGAGTGAAGTTGGTTGAAAGTGTAGGGGGGGGGGGGGCACAGGGAAAAATTTGACCTTTTTTTTTTTAAGGCACTATCTTAAAACAAAGAAAAATAACTTATCTACAGTGGCGTAATTGGCCAAAACTTTTGAGGGTCTAGATATGTCGTATCATGTAAATTTATAAGAAGTTGCGGGCGAGCGAGCAAAAAATTCGATAAATTCAAAGCAAAAATCCAATTTGTGATAGATTTTGACAACTAATATTCAGAAAATAATATCATATTTCACCCTTCTCTCTTTCCTTTTCCCTTTTTTTTTCTTGGTCGTGAAAAATTTTGGGAGGGGGCAAGAGCCCCCCATCTGTACGCCTCTGCTTATCTACCCCACTCATATGACACGTGAAACACGTAAGATTACCTTTACAAATTTTGAAGTAACATATAAAAATGAGATTATTGTTTTCTTGTTTTAAAGAAGCTCTCGTTAACACGTAAATTTTCCATCTCATGTGAAAGGGACACAGAACACGTTCGTGTGGGGCACTTTTCTTGAATAAAAAGGGAGACTGATACAAGATAGGGCACTTGCAAGAAAGCTCGTCTCAGTAAATCCGCGAGAACGAGTTGGTCAATGAAAAAGGGTGAAAATGGCATCCTTGTGAACTGCCGACAAGGCGTGAGAAGGGAGTCTTAACTACACGTACTCAGGGGCGGATCCGGGGGGGGGGGACCATTCTTTGCCAATAGGGGGGCGGATTTTTTTCAGCCACATTTTCCCCGGACGGCCGCTCGAAGTTGATTTTTATTTGTTTCTTTGAAGGGGTAGTCCTAATAGTCACTTCTAAGCTTTATTCTTATAAATCAACATAAATAAACAATAATATCATAAGCTTCATTTAAATAGTGCGAGCGCGAAGCGCAAGCTATTTTTTATTTCAGGTATTTTGTCCTGAAAGTTTAACATTCTGGGCAATGTTTGTGATCTTGAACGAGATGTGTATCCAACTAAATAAATTCGAGATTTACACCTAAAAATGGGACACTCTATTCATGTTTTGTAAATCATGAAAAGGATGGGTAATTGGAAATCTTTCTACATTAAAGGAGAATGAAACTCTTGGAGCAAGTTAGCTTTTGTGAAAGCAGAAAAATCAAAGAATAAGATCAACAAAACTTTGAGTAAAATAGGACTTGCAATAAAAGAGTTATGAGCATTTGAATGTCGAGATCACTAATGCTATGGAGATCCTCCCATTGGCAATGCGACCAAGATCTGTGATGTCACACACGTACAACTCTCCCATTCGGACACTGAAAATATACCCCAAAACATCTCTTTTTGCTCATTCTAATCATATGACAAACGATTCATCAATGATATAATGTTGTGAAACCTCTGTACTTGTCATCCCATAAAGAAAGCACCGAACCTTGTGATAGACTCTATAAAAGTGAGAATATAAGTGAAATAAGTACTAAAGTAATGAAGGAGTTGTACGTGTGTGATATCACAGATCTTGGTCGCATTGCCGATGGGAGGATCTACATGGCACTAGTGATCTCAATATTCAAATGCTCATAACTTTCTTATTATTCATTCAATCTTCCTCAAACTTTCAACAATATGTTTCTTTGATTTTTCTCTTTGATATGGATTCAGCTAGTTTCAAGGGTTTCATTCTCCTTTAATGATGCGAGCGCAAAGCGCGAGCAGAAATTTTTTATATTGTGATCTGAAAATGGATAATGATTTAAATAGAGAACAAGCTGTTTATCTGAATTAACTTGTGCGCGTGTATTTCAGATTTCGACCTAGAATCTGGACATTCTAAATACCTTTTTATCATGAAAATCAATAAAGCGAGCGCGAAGCGCGAGCTTTAAATATTTGATATTCCGATCAGAAAAAGGGTCAATCTAAACTACTTGAAGCACTTTGTAGGAACTTGTGAGGTGGATATGAATCACAGTTAAAAAAGAGCTGATATGTTCCACTATTATTACTTTGAGTTTTGACATAGGCGCGGGACGCGCATTCTAAGAACATCATGTCATAATAATGAAAATGATGACTATCTTCCTATTTCTCTTCCTAAGTGCGAGATGAAACTTGCCGATATTCCATTCTGAACGAATATTATCCATTCTTATTCATTAATCTAATAAGCCCCAATGAGAGCGCGAAATCTGTTATTATAATGGCCTGAAAAATGAAATATTAAAGCACTTTTAATTATGAATACGATGCATGAGTTAATATATTTTCAACCATCAATGAGAGCGCTAATCGCGAGCCGAAATTTTTTATAAACTGTCATGAAATGGGGATTTTAATGGGGGTTTCAATAGAATTAATATTAAGATATGCATAACTCACCAATCAAAATGCAAGCGTGCAGCGCTAGCTGATACGTTTTGACAATCTGACCTGAATATGGATATTTTGAGAACTTAAATACAGGAAAATAATAGGTACCTGACAAATCAAATTTTGCGAGCGCGCAGCGCGAGCAAAAAATATTCAACATAAATTTTTACAGAGCACTTTTTATAAATTAAATAATGAAAATTCGATTTCAGCGCTGAAATATGTTTTGTATATTGACTTAAAATTTTGATATTTTAAACTCCGTATTGAGCAAGATATGTAAATCACCTAAAAGGCAATGCGATCGCGAAGCGCGAGCGAAAATTTTATATAGTGTAAAGGTTAGAAAGATGAAAGATTTTTTTTAATTATTATTTTCCAATCTTTCCTAATCTTATTTTATTCACTCATCTTCCTCCTCTTATGTTTCCTTTCCCTTCTTTTTTTTCTCCTCTTTTCCAGTCTTTTTCTTCTTTTTTTTATATCCCCCTTTTTTCTTTTTTTTTCCTCTGCCAATGGGGGGGGGGCAGGATCCGCCTATGCGTACTGCCACTATACGTGAGCGGGGGTAGATCCGCTGATGAATCCATCAATTCAATTTATACTGCTTCTCGCCTTCCTCTGCTTTGGGTGTCTCTCTCATCCCTTATTGGTCCCACCCAATCATCTTCATCAATTCTGATGGGTGTTTCATAAAGCCGTTCTTTAGTTTAAGCGACTTAAAGAACGATTGGTGACCCTTTCTTGTGGTAAATGGTATATTCATGGGCGATGGTTTGGCGCGTAAGAAAGGATCACCAGTCGTTCTTAAAGTCTCCTTAACTTACAAACAGCTTTATGAAACGGCCCCCTGGCATGTCTGGAGTTGTCTCTATCATTTTGTCTGTTCCTCATTCTTTCTCAGGCATCGCCTCTCCCCCCCCCCTCGTTCGCTCTCGCCATCACAACCTCCCACCCCCCCCCCTCTCTCTCACACACACACACACACACAATGTACACATCAATCAAAACGTATAAATTAATACATGAATAACAATAATAAATACCATGTGATATACAATAATTATTAATTCATTTAATGACAATATGATAGATTACATAATATTTAAACCATCACCAAAACTTTTACATACTGAATGTTGATTACCCTTCCTCCTGATTGATTGAATTATAATTAAAAATATATCAACTTTTTGACAAATAATCAGCTGAGGTTTCATATCCCTTGAAGGGATATCTTTTCAGAATTTCATATTTTTCCTGAATGACATGGAGGAAATATGACTCCTATTTTCATATACATTAAAAAAAATTATCATGACACGCAATTCCCTTGAAAAATTATGCATTTAAAGGTGGATAATTGGACAAGAGAAATAACATGAAAAGATAACTATATTCATGTTTTCTTGTTAAAATGATAAACAGTGTGTAAGTTATCTTGATACATACAACCTTATGCAATGATCTGGATAGTAGCTCCTCAATGATACTAGTATTTGAAATCCCACTGGGGAGAAATCTCAAGTCAAAATGTACAATCCCATTTTTGTTTTATAGATGAAATGGAATGAAAATCAATAATCACCTTTTATTAAAAAAATGACCTATCATATACATGTACAGGATTGTTGTAATAGTTTCTAAATACTTAAATATAACCATAGACATACTCTGAATAATATCCCCGTGATATAAAAACGAATGCCCGACCTACACTCACTGTGGAACATTATTACATTAATCAGGTAAGACCCTAAATTAGAGGGTGCAGTTGCGTATGGTATAGAACACATCGTCGAAGTGACCATTTCATGACAAGAGGATGCATGCTAATTAGTATTCATCCACAGATCATGCATAAAATATGTCACCTCAGTATAATCTTAAATCACACATGTAACTATTTTTGAAATATTCCTGAAACTTTTGTGTATGTTCAATATGAAAATTAATCAACGCATTGCGAATTCTTTACCACAAATTATCATGCTGCCTAAAAATTAGGCAAAGGCTATTGCAGGGCCAAGGTTGGCTCCTTATCACTAGTTTGTTATGCTGACACTACATCAAGCTCCACTGACCTCTTTACAAAGAGAAAGAAGGCTGAGAAAAGCCAGTTTTAATGAATAATCATAAAAAACAGATGGTTACTGTATAGCGTCACAAAAACAAAATTATAAATAAATGCCCTTTATAAAACCAGCTTGATTTGCATAAGTCCAAGCTTCATACTCGCTATTTAGAGAAAAAAACTACACCAAATCAAACATGGAGACAATACAATGACTTGACACTTAAGCTTTATAGGAGCTTTATTGAGAAATATGAAATATTTGCTACCCAAAATTCAGCAATTTTCACCATGCATATAATGTGTACAATAAGCCTCTTTGCAATGATTGGCTGGAAGATGTAGGCCTACTTCAGTGATTATTAGTGCATCTCGATTATCTGGCTTTGTTTCATGCTCAGAGAGGATAACTCATGTATAATGATGATGACGATAATGTTATGAGGCATTTATATCCACAGACATCCACCTTGTAAGGTGCTAAAAGGCTACCGATTCTCATTCACAGCTTAAAGGAGAATGAAACCCTTGAAACCAGCTGAATCCATATCAAAGAGAAAAATAAAAATAAAATATTGTTGAAAGTTTGAGGAAGATTGAATGGATGATAAGAAAGTTATGAGCATTTGAATATTGAGATCACTAATGCCATGTAGATCCTCCTATTGGCAATGCGACCAAGATCTGTGATGTCACACACGTACAACTCCCTCATTACTTTAGTACTTATTTCACTTATATTCTCACTTTTATAGAGTCTATCACAAGGTGAGGTGTTCTCTTTATGAGAGGACAAGTACAGAGGTTTCACAACATTATATCATTGATGAATCGTTTGCCATCTGATTAGAATGAGCAAAAAGAGATGTTTTGGGGTATATTTTCAGTGTCCAAAAGGGGAGAGTTGTTCATCTGTGACATCATAGATCTTGGTCGCATTGCCAATGGGAGGATCTCCATAGCATTAGTGATCTCGACATTCAAATGCTCATAACTCTTCTATTGCTAGTCCTATTTTACTCAAACTTTTGTTGATCTTATTCTTTGATTTTTCTGCTTTCACAAAAGCTAACTTGCTCCAAGAGTTTCATTCTCCTTTAAGGAATTCACTTCCTGCTGTTATCCATTTACGTGTACCCCTTCAGGTTTGACTGCAGCACATTGAGGATCAACGCCGTGGCTGGAATTGGAACATGTGACCCTCAATTTCAAAGGCGAGATTCAGAACCACGAGACCACAATGCTTCAGGTTTCAAAAGAGGTTTTTCATCGAATATTGTCATCAACAAATATTGAGACCATGTTCACAAGCATTCACAAGGGAGCATACAATAGCATACATGAAAGCTATCATTTCAAATACAGTGTAACTGTTAGAAAATAACATGTTAATAACAAGCCTAAATGAAAATTGCCTTGAATTCTGGACTTATATTGAGAAGCTGACATCCCTCATAAATAGAAGCTGCATAGCAGACGATATGGGCAATGAATGGTAAAATTTGGTACATGTATCTGTGCTTGATTAATCAATGCCCTAATATTTTAATATATGAAAATATATCTTTTCATACATGACACATTTATTACTCGCAAATGCATATAGAGGATTTCTAATAAATACTTTATGAATAACAAATTCTCTCAATCTTTCAGAAAATCAATCCAGCAAACAGCTCTGTCTGTCATATTTTATTTGACAGGCAAGAACACAAAATGACACATTTCATAACCTGAAATTAAGACCCATTGGCAAACTAAAGGCTATTGTTCTTTGATTGCTTTACCAACACTTAAAACAGTTTTAATTGCCATCCTTTTATAAGAGTTTTCCGTGTACATTTTATTTCATTTTTCATTTAAAAGAAAGGAAAGAAATATCCCATACATAATGGAATGACTTAAAAAGCACATAATTGTTGACTAATGAATGTTCATACATGGTCATACAAGAAGACTCAATCAGATGTTGAATTTCTATTGAGATTTACTTTGTTAAATACACAAAAAATGTAATGGTTGGAAATACTTTCCCCAAAAATTATTCATTAGTTCATGAATAGTCAATACTGGTTACAATTGAAATGATTACATATCACAAAACATACATTGTCAAATGTAATTTCAAAGAAATGCAAGCAACTGTAAAATCAATCCATTCAATACAATTTCCTCTCATTTAAATTGCTTTAAATCACTTTCGTAAAAATAATTCCAAGTTTCAAAGAGAAATCATCAAAGCAATGCTTGCACTATCAAAGGGGGAATCCACCCCAAGGGGTTGCATCAACATTCGTCATCTGACAACTATGGTATCAGCTGACTTGTTCCTGGTTCTGATTGGCTGAGAGAGACCCTGGGGAGTGTTTCATCAACATCTTACAAGTTGTCAGATATGACAACTTTCCTTGATGTTGATTAGCTGAGAAGCACTGCTACTATGGAAACTGTCCGATAAAACACTTTGTCGGATAAAACGTCTGACAAGACCTTTCATGAAACACTCCCTAGGTCTGTAACTGTCAGATAGTGAAGTCTTGGCAGTGCTGGCAGAAGATACTTTCAGGAAATGGTTCCTCAGGTATCTATATTTTTCAAAGTATTAGCAGAAAACCAATGCCCCTGATAATGAATTGCTGCAAGGCCAAAAGAGCCATACTAAGCCATGAATTTTGAATAATAACGTAGTTATTAAAGGAAGTGAGCAAAGACAGTCTGGCCCCCATTGCATAAAAGTTACCATTATGGTTACTTTGCCATACAATGATAACTTGCATAGAATCCTTGATTCTGATTGGTTGTTGATCATCGTTTCCATGGTAGTTACCATTTGATGGCAAAGTTACCATAATAGTAACTTTTATGCGACGGGGCCCTGCTTTTTTTCTAGCGTTCTGGTCATTCATGCGATTTTACTCTGATTTATGGATGTCAAAGAATTTATGATGTCCATGTTCAATACTATTTTCCAATTTTGTAGTAACAAACATTTATATAATATTGACTGGCCTTGAGAGGAACATAAAAAATGCTGCCCGCAACAGAATCATATTGGCCAGAGTCTTTAGACGAGGACAATATGGTTCTTTTCAGGGCGACATATTTGATGTTTCCCAAAGGAAGAACCAGTCAATATTATTATCATTACCTAAGGCTGTACAATGTGTAATTCAAGCTACTATTTGGAACAATTTATATGCCTGTTTGCTTATCACTACTTCTGATTTCAGGTTTAGCGAAGTAACCCTTAATAAGCAATTGTGACACAATTGTTGCCTTACAGTCGCGCATCATGCATGGTGCGCACATACACTTAACGTGTAGAAATCTTGCGCTTGGGTTACGTTTGTGTATGCACTGGCCGCGCCGCGCATTATCTACAATGCGTTGGTTCATAAACTGGTTCCAGCCAGATTTCTTAAATTAGCGATCAAAATCAGCTCCTACTGCGCAAGCGCACTAGCAGAAATATGGCCAATATTGCCCTCTATTTTGTACAGGATTTCTATGGGCAAAGCCCGGGGAGGGCAACATGGCAAATGTTTACCTCGTTCTGGTCTCGGATTGAAGTAGCGAGCGAAATATGACTTATTTATCTCCTAAAATGCCTTGTATAGGTAATAATTATTCATATATATACACGTAGTTATCCGAAGACTTGGACCGAATTGTAGCTCTCTCCTTATACTGTGGGTTACCCACTTAATATCAGAGTGAATTCCCCCATTAAGGTCCAAGTCCAAGTTAACCTGTATTAATACAGCAAAATCAAACAAGCATAACACTCAAACTTTCATGATGTAAAATATGGCATGTATCTCTAGGAAACATGTAAAACCATTACTGTAAATAACAAGTATTCCAATGAAATGAAGATTTGTTTTTAATCAAAATCTTCAAATGTATAACCAGGACTTCATAAAGAAGCAATTAGTGTGTGATGAAACAATCTCTTTCATTAACACACTGAATAAATTATACATATCAATGTTTTATGAAAAAAGTATGCCATATTAAATGCTGTCATTATATCTTAATGATATTTCAATGTTATGCTTATGTGATTTTCTGTTAGCATTCAAATCAATTTGATGTTTGGGTCAACTTGGATTTTTAATTGCTATGAGGGTAAAGGTCTACACGGAATTATGAATGGATTTAGTGTGAGATGGAAAGAGAGATATTGACAGACACAAATATGTTATTTTTTGGTGTTTTTTAATTCATTAGACAGCCAATCCAGACCTTCATAGAGACCATCACCTGATGTAGCGCATGTGCTCTGGATGTACCATCGTCGACTATGTAAACCATTCAAGCCAAGTTTGTCAGTGATATCTCCAACGGTGGCTGCGTTTGGTAGATCCTGTAGAAGTAATAAACAGGAAAAGGAAACAAATTAATAGTCTTCAGATACAGACCCTTGATTTCTCCATAATGTATAATGTCAAGTCTGATGTTCACTCCTGAAGATGGACAGTCACCCGCCTGAAACGTTGAGTCTTCTCTTTTGCTATACAACTCCACTCACCAACTCAACACAACCTTCTCTCGTCTTTGTTAAGTACCACACTCATCTCAGAAAAGAATACGTTAAGGGGCCATTCCACTATCACGATCTGAAACTTCAATCTGTCCCGATCATTAGATCAGCGGAGAGCGGGATACGAATCGGTTGAAATCGGGAGTAGCGTAATAACAGCGTTGTGAAGATGGGGTAAAAGCGGGCATTTTATTCAGATCGGCGAAAGCTAAATTTCATGCCGATCTTCACGATCAGAAAACACCCATTTTCAATCATGGGGGAAGCAAGAAAAGCGTCAGCAACACGGCATGCAGTCATCGGATGAGCGTAATCATTCCTGGCGTACTAACAGCGGCACACGGACATAATGAACCCCCAGTTCCTTTTGACAAATTATATTTATCCAAATTATTTTTTACTAACTCCCAGTAAAATGGTTAATTTTTCCGCCTGATCCTGCCCGACCTGCAGGTGTGTCAAATCGTAGTTAAATCGGCATAGTGGAATAGGGGCTTACCCTTCCAACCTTCAACCTTCTCACCTCTCCATTTCACTTCTACCTCTATCCACCTTTCTTAGTCCACCCAGGATTCACCACTTTACAGGTGGAACATAAACCTCTTCCGCGAATAAATTTGTCACATGGTGTGAAATTTCATATAGTAAAAAAAATTATTGAATAGATGTACATGTCAACTGACCTGTTTATTTGCGAATATTAAGAGGGCTGCATCCCGTAATTCATCTTCGTTCAACATTCTATCAAGTTCATCTTTTGCTTCACCCATCCTTTCCCTGTCGTTGCTATCTACTACAAATATGAGACCTAAAAACAAAAAGAGGAATTATAATGCAAACACATCAGTAAACTTTAAATATAGTTAATGAAAACGATAATATAAATATAACACTAACGAGAAATTAGATTTGTTGCAAGGAAGGTCTGTCATGAATTGTCATGATTAATAGTCACGTCCATATGAAACTAAATATGGATGTATGAACCGATGAGCTGAATTGATGAAGAAAATGAGAAATAATTATGATCATATTCACAATTATCACGATTATAAAGACGATACCATGAAAATGATGTAGATAGATATTATAGAATGTCAAATCCAATTTTGCAAGTGAATTATTGTTAATATTTCCACATATATCACCTCAACTAAAATAATCCAAACTTATTAGAACCTATATGTACATTAACACACAATAATAATGTAAGCCTTTTTTACCTTGTGTATTTTGGTAATAGTGACGCCATAACGGTCTGATCTTATCCTGACCGCCGACATCCCACACTGTAAAGCCGATATTCTTGTACTCCACAGTCTCCACATTAAAACCTGCATGAAACAATAACATGGTTTATTATTATTATTATCATCATTTTTTTAAATCATATGACAGCTAGATAGGATCATAGAACCTTGTCATTTGATTGGATGTTTTGATGTTGATCATTCAGCCCATTTTACGATGACGTCATCATCCGTGCAATTCTGGATTCAAATGAATTTGTCCATTGCACATGCGCACTGAGACCGCAGGCACCACAAGTAAAAACACCGTTTGCAGTGCGCATGTTGTATGTAAGCGACTATCAACAGACCGGGTTCACAAAACAGTATATTTTGCAATTCATAAATTTCAAATGAAAAAGTATCTATTTTTAGGTGTCATATAAATCAAATAATGTATGTTCTCTTCATTCGTGCAATGGACAAAAATACTTCATTTGGCAAACGATGAAATGAATGGATCATTTCATCTTTCACCTCATGAAGTTTTCTGTCCATTGAACTCATAAACATTCATTATTTGTGTATTATTATAATAAACAATACACTAGGTTATGGTACACAACATGTATTGGGGGTAAATGTCTTTGAGTTATGGGCCGTTGTCCAAGGGGTTGAACATGTGGGGGGCACTTTCTTAAGGGTGGTTGGCCCTGGGGTAGTTGATTGACTGTGAAAAGTGGGGAAATTATCCTTATGGGAAACCACTCATCACTGTTGCCATACTTTTCACGTAGCAGTTTTATCACAAAAAATAGTCAGGTTAGCAGAATCAGCCCCCTCCTCCACCCAAGACGGTTACAGGGTAAACATTCTTGAGGGTTCCTTGAGGTGGTCTTCACAAGCAATTGCAAACGTCATCATTTTTTTTTGGGGGGGGAGTAAAGGATAATGGATTGAGGCATGTACACAAACACACCCTCAAACACTTGCATCATGCACAAAAACAAGCAACCCTCTTGACAAATCAAGCACATAATCCATAATCCTGTATGAAGTGAATGCCAAGTAGAACAAGAAAGAGAGAAGACAGAATAGAATCAAGGCCAGAATTGTTCCCCAGCATGCCCCCCCCCCCCTCCATTTCTTCCAAAATAATGACTGGAATATCATCTTTAAAAAAAAAAGGTTTTAATCTGTATTATATATTTCTATGAAGATATGAAACAAAATGCTATCTTTGGAATACTTTGATTACTGCCCTAAGTATGGGAGAAATTTCCCAACTACCAAACATACATGTAACCTATTCACCAGGGGCCAGTTTGATCAAACTTGTTATAACAGCAAATTTGAACATTTGACAGACATAAAAAAGTCTATGTTTACACACTTGAAAATGCCAGACAATGTTGTAAGTGTGAGTCTGTGAAAACCCTAACTCGTAGGGAATCAATCACTATAAAGAATTTCTCTTACACTTGGCTCCCAAATTATTGAAGTTTTTGACCACATTAAGTAAACAGGAGTTGGAGGAAAAAGAACTATACTCACCAATAGTTGGAATGGTTGTGACAATTTCACCTAGTTTGAGTTTATATAGAATTGTTGTTTTACCAGCAGCATCCAGACCAACCATCAATATCCTCATCTCCTTCTTCCCAAATAAGCTTTGGAATATACTTGCGAATGCACCCATGCTGGAAGCTGTTGATCAAAACTTAAAGAGTATTACGACAAGCTGCACCCTGTAAACACCAAAAGGGAAATAAAAAGTTTAAAAGTGATTAAAAGCTGGACTAAAAGGAAACAAATTTTACAGCACTAGAAGTGTCTAACATACAATAGAGCCTGTCGAAGTCAAATCTCTTGGGGCCACATAATCTGTTTAAAAGGCGAACACGTTTTTTCATGTTCTGGGCCCTGTCGCAAAAATTTAATATTAATGTAACTTTGCCATCCAATAGTAACTTTCATGTTTTTTTTATTTTGATTGGCTGATGAGCATTGATATATCGGTAGTTATTTTATGACACCTAGATCCTTGGCATTTGATTGGTTGTTTGATATCCATCATTCGGACCATTTTACAATGACATCATCGACCTTGCAATTGTACACGACAATCAACAGACCGAGCTCGCATTGCATGATCATATTTTGCATCAACATTTTTTCATATGAAAAATAATCTAGTTTTAAGTGTCATATATAAACCAAAGAATGAATGTTCCTTCATTCGTGCAATGGACAGAATACTTCATTTGGTGAAAGACGAAATGAATGATCCATTCGACTCAGCTACTCCTCGTTGAATGGATCTTTTCATCTTTCACCTCATGAAGTATCCTGTCCATTACACTCATAAACATTCATTATTTGTATACCATTGGATGGCAAAGTAAACCATGGTACTGGTAGTTACCATTGGATGGCAAAATTACCATAATAATAACTTTTATGGTCTGAAAAAAAGCTTTGACTTTGGCAATTATTCAGCTTATGAAAGGTTGACTTAAAATAAATGTTATATGCAGTCTAGGAATATATGCATAATTCGGTTCACTTTTCAAGGGCTTCTTATACCAAGTTCATAAATGTTAAATGATGAGACGGAATGGCTACACATATGCTGAAAAAGAACAAATTATCAACGGTGAAAATAAAACTTCAGCAAGCTTAAACTTGACCACTGGTTCTCAATTTGTGGCACACACACCACTTGTTACTTTAGCTAAGCTCACTCTCTGTGGTGTGTCTCCAATATTGGCTTGTTGTGTGCCTCAGAATTTCCTTTTACGTTAGTCTAAACCAGATTTTTCGCTCATCCTCATCTGTCCATCTTCAACTACATGTAGTTCATCGTCCTCGAACCTACATCCGCTATGGTGATTGTGCTTTCGCCGTATGTGCTCCTAGGCTTTGAAATACTCTCCCGGTTTATGTTCGTCACTCTCCAACACTTTCCATTTTTAAGACTAGATTTAGATTAAAAACCTACCACTTTAATCAGTAATAGAATAGTAATTTTTGTTGTTCTTATCCTTATTAAATTATCCTCCATGCATTTTCCCTTTATTTTACAGAAGTCTTTTTTTTTTTTCATTAATTCTATCCAACCACTCATGCAATGAAAAAGGTGATGATATACTGTAACCTTACTGTAACCTTGTTCTCTGTTAGGACTCCCTGTGTGGGGAAATAAGGTTGACAATGTTTGGCTTATTTTTCTCTTGTTCTTGGGGACAAATGCTTGATTTTTTTTAGTCATTATCCAGTACAACTATTCATCAGATAACTTGGCATTGAAGTAAATTGAAATCTTATAATTATATTTTTGAATGACTATTTTCTTGCAAAAAAAAAATGATCCCCAATTAATTAATCAAAAATAAATCACAACTACATGTATATGGAAATAATTATTTTTGGTTACAAAAGTGATTTTTAAATGTGTGTTGTGTACTGCATAGCCATAGGCCTATATGTATATTCCCCAAAGGCAGGGAGGTTGCTGTGAACAGGTGTATCCAACATGCAAAAAACATGTCCAACTGTTCAACTAAAAACCTAGGCTATGACTCCAGCGCTTAAAATCAATGCGTACATTAGCCCTTTATAAATGTTGTAGGCCTATTTGATAAGAAGACTCAACAGATGTCAGCTGTAAACTGTAAAGTGCAGTTACTTAGACTTGTGTGAGCAACTCTAGACCTAGTAACGTTCGTGACGTTAGGGAATTACAGTTAATCTGTGATCTGTATAAAACTACATTGTTCAGAGGTTAAGTCCACCCCAGAAAAATGTTGATTTTAATCAATAGAGAAAAATCCAACAAGCATAATGCTGAAAATTTCATCAAAATCAGATGTAAAATAAGAAAGTTATGACATCTTAAATTTTTCGCTTAATTTTCACAAATCAGTTACTTTAGATCTAGATCTACTCTAACGTTAGATGTATATGCACAACTCAGTGACATGCAAATGACAGTCGATGTCTCGATGATCATGATGTCCATCACTAGACCTATTTCTTTTCTTTTTATTGTTTGAATTATACAATATTTCAATTTTTACCAATTTGACATTAACGACCAACTTAACTGAACCAAAAAATGTTCAAGGAGAAATAAAAATTTGTTTCAACTGACAGCAGCTGGACAATGTCAGTGTGACTGAGGAAATAATTTGAATAGGCCCACTCAAGGGTTCATTACCATCCTGCCTGTGGGGAATCTACAGGTAGGACTATGGTATGCCAATGCTGTACACAGCTCACAATTTAAAATATCATTAAAATATCACTTTTGTGACCAAAAATACTATTTTCCATACAGTTGCAATTTATTTTTCATTAGTAACTTGGGAGCAATTTTCACCAGAGCGCTCGAAAACTTGAATTTTGGGCATATTTTTGTGTACGCCCTCTATTGGTGGAAAGTAATATGGCAAGACAATTGTCATTTTTCAATCTCTATTTTTTATTAAGAAAAAATAATTTAAAGAATCAAATTTACTTAAGAGCCAAGTTATATGATGAATAGCTGTAATGGAAACTGACAGTGTCAAAAATCAAGCATTTGTCCCAAAGAAAAAGAGAAAATAAGCCAAACATTGCCAACCTTATTTCACCACACAGGGAGTAGTAACAGAGAACAAGGTTAGATCATAACCTTGTTCATAGAATGAGTGGAATAGGCCTAGATCTAGATCTATTTCATACAATTAAAGGGGAATAAAACCTTTGGAACAAATAGGCTTGTGTCGAAACAGAAAAATCAAAGAATAAGAAAAAAGAAAGTTTGAGAAAAATCGGACAAATAATGAGAAAGTTATGAGCAATTGAATATTACAATCACTTATGCTATGGAGATCCTCCTATTGGCAATGCGACAAGGATGTGTGATGTCACATGTGAACAACTTTCCCTTTAATGGACTATAAAATACCCGGGGGGGGGGGCCACTTCCATTGACGAGTGGATACCATGCGCGACCATGGGGTCTCGAAAAGCACCCTAAACACGTATTTTACATATTCTGAAAATGCACCCCTTAAAAAGTATTGGCGTCTGAAACCCTACCCTTAACAAGTATTGGAAACAAAACGATACTCTTGGCAAATTATTTCCTGAAATGAACCCCTAAACAAGTACAGCGATATTTTATTGTTGTCACGGGTCCGTCGACGTCGGTCGTCGGTTTTACCTTTATACACCATTTGGTTTAGTACGGCCCCACCTTCCATACCTAGCGCAAATCGGACTCTAAACACGTAGTGTTGGGGCAAAAAGGACATCCTTTATAAAACATTTAAATTTTGTTTTATCATCCCCGCAAATTTGATCCTAAAAACATATTTTTCCTAGCGAAATAGATCTACCCTTTTTTCATTATTTTTGTGTTTTTTACACCCTTATCACGTTACGTACATAACGCGTGCCCTATCTTGAAAAAGACATCCTTTTTACGTGTTTCTTGGGTCGCGCATGGTATCCACTTGTCAATGTAAGTGCCCCCCCCCCCCCCCCGGGATAAAATATACCATCAAAATGTCTCTTTTTGCTTTTTCTCATGGTGATACAAACTCTTTATCCATGATGTAGGATGAGTGACATGATCTACTGATAGATGTGATAAAAGAGGCAGTTTAACTTTAAGTGAAATATATACTAAAGTAAAGGGGAGAGTTGTTCAAAGTGACATCACACATCTTTGTCGCATTGCCAATGTGAGGATCTCCGACCATATCATTACTTATGATCGCAATATTCAAATGCTCATATTGTCATAACTTTCTCATTATTTGTCCGATTTTTCTCAAACTTTAGTTGATCTGTTTCTTTGATTTTTCTGTTTCCACACAAGCTATCTTGTTCTAAAGGTTTCATTCTCCTTTAAGAAAATACAAAAGAAATTGTCTCCTGAAATTAGATTATTTCTACATAAATAACATACATAACCTCGTTCGTAGGATGACTCGTGAGTCACTGAGTGCATACATGTAGCTCTGCATCGAATTTTGATGAAATTTTCTGTGAATGAATATGCTTGTTCGAATTTTCTTCTTTTATTTAACTTTTTTGGGGGTGGACTTGTCATTTAACCGACAACAAGTGGCATTTAATGCGTTCAGGTTTCGATCTAAAGGCCTCAAAGTCACACAAACACCGTGATGTACCGGTAGGTGGTGATTTCGCTCGTGTGCTTTTCGTACTACATCTATCAAAAAATCGTGTTATCTCCTATTCACTACTGTACACCACTAAATGCACATGATCGCCGGTGCAAAGACGAGTGCGGCCGAAAGACTAGAGCATTCAATTATTTCAAGTCAAATGAACACAGAAATGGCAGCAGAAAATAATACTTACAAGTGACAAAATACAGATGCTTTATATGTGATTCACTACTCAGTCACCACTTTATTTTCTTGCAAAAAAAGTATTTAAAATTTATAGAGATCCGTGTTTTATCCTGCTATCCGGAAGTTATTGTACACATGTACGGTACGTGTACATCCGGCCGAATCATGGGTGGTCTGTAGAGCATGTAGAATATGACACGTACAATGCGTAGGGTAAGTGCGTTAGGGTGTGTGGGGGGGGGGGGGGGCTAGCAGGGGCAGCTAAAAAGAGGGGGGGGATAAGAATAACGGGAAGGGGAAAGAAAAGGAGTTAAGAGAAAGAAAAGACAGGAAGTGGGAAAATAGCAAATTAAAAGAAATGGCAGATGCAGATGATAATAAAATTAAGAAAACATGCGTGACCAAATTATTTCCAAACACCCCTAAACAAGAATTTTTTTGGGCTTCTGCATGGGCACATTTTGGCCCCTATGCCATTTGTCAACAGAATATGTCCCCCACACAAGTTTTCCCGTTTCCCTGGCCCGTTCCCAGGGTCGTATCTTACAATCGGGAAGAACCCGAACACTTTTCAGAAAAGAGGAGAAAAAAGCCCCGGGGAAAAAGCTTTGGGAAAAACATAACCTAAACACGTTTGGCTAGTCTTTAAAAAAAAGCTCTGGAAAAAAAAACATATGTACCCTAAATACATTCGACCCAGCGATTGCGATTGACCAGTCTTTCAAAACCACCCTTTTTTGGAAAATCAGTGTTTTTGATACCCTTAATGAGTGCACATGCGGTCCTCGTCCAGAACTAAAAAAGCACCCCTTTGTAAATACTTTTTTTTGGTCACGCGCGTGTATACAGCAATATATTTGACTGCCCCCCCCCCCCTCCCCTCCCCGGGCAAGAAAAGCACTGTAATTACACTAGCTAGCTCCGATTCTCAAGTGCTAGAGCGCCACATGCAGCAGATTTTTAAGGGGAATCAAACTCAAATAAAAACTTGTTTTTAGAAGAAAAAGAAAAATAATAAGTTGATAGGTGAATGTTGGAACAAATATCGGACAAACAGTAAGAATGTTATGAATTTTTTAAAGTTGTAAAAATTGGTAATCACTTTACCCATGGAGACTTCGAATTGGCCGCATATGTGATGGCATAGTGATGTCCCGGGGGGGGGGCACTCAGTATATAATGCATAGTGGGTATGTGCCGCGGAGGGGACCCCCATTTTTACACTCAAATTTCCGTTCCAAGGCATAGCATTTTTGTCTTATTGAGAAAAAGAACAAAGAAAGCCGCTCCAAGGCATAGCATTTCCTTCTTATCGAGAAAAAAGAAGAAAGAAATCAGCTCCAAAGCTTCGCATATTTTTCGTTACGCCGTTCCGGTCGCATTGATCTGCTACAATTTTGGTGAAAAGCGGCCGTAGAGCGCTTTTCGACCATCGCCTAAGCGCGAGCGCACCCGGCGGAGGCCGCGCTAGCTGCGTCATGCACGATTGCCCGTTCCATAGGGATGCACACGCACTCACAGAGATACGGAGATCCGTTCCGAGGACCCCCGTTTTCACAAACATTTGTAGTTCCGAAGCCCGTTCCGAGGACCCTCCTTTTTACAATAATCCCGCTCCAAGGCCCCCGTTTTTTGCCTCGCCCGCGGCACACCCCTACCACTTTTTTGGTCGAGTGCCCCCCCCCCCCCCCGGGAGTGATGTAAGGCAAGGACTACTCTTCCATGTTAGCTAAAATGTAATTTGTTTCAAGTTTACTTCAAATTCAGTTTTTCCTTCATGAGGACAGAAAATATTATACCAACTTGGTTATATTTAGATTACTGCCCCAGGGGAATAGGTACTTGGGCGAAAGCGAAAAAATCCCCGATAACTAGGTCTATGGCCTGTGGGAAAGTTGTCCTTGCCCTTTGTCATAATTTACTTACCCAGTTGCCAATTTGAAATCTACAGTCTTAGGATCTCAATTAAAGCAGCCATAACTATCTTATTGCTTATCCGATTTCTTTCAAATTGTCACCATTCTGTTTTATTCATCTTTCTTCTTTCCAACACAACATTGTATGACCAAGGCTGGATTCCCAACAGGCTCAATTTTAGTACCCCAAATTTTTGCTCAGTCACTCTGCTCCCTATTTTGGCCATAATAATCAAGTTCCTAACCTTGTTGTAAAGGTTGTAACATCACCCGAGTATGGTTATAGTTCAGACAAAATTTTATTAAGATACCATATATGTTAAGGTACATACATTAATTCCTGATTATATAAAAATAAGGGAATATAGACACATAGATTTCAAATTTTATACATTTATTCCTGTTCAAATAGTGATTTCCCGCAATGTAAACATATTAGATTATGAGCATGTACAATTACACATACTATCCTATATATACATATTATCTAGCTCCTTTATATAAATATGAATTCAAAAATATTGAGGGAAAGGATGTATTGAAGTATTCACAAGTATGTGTATGCTGTATTATCCGCACAGTTTTTTTGTTGCAGCTCTTAACACTACAAAATGGATCATACATGCGATGCACAACCATCCATTGGCTGAAACATTCATATCATTAATATTCTTATTATCATCTATCAATTCTATTATCATTGTCATTGATATTCTTATCATTATAATTGCCATTAATATTCTTCTTATTATCATAATTATGATTTTTTAAATCATGATCACCATCATCATTATTCATCATTATCAGTAGCAATATAATCACTATCGTCATCATCATTATAGAGTACCGAAGTGTGACGTCATCAATTTTCACAATTAGCCCCATTGAAGTCAATGTATTGGCCTGGTTCCTAACATTTAGAACCAGGCCAATAATACACTGACTTCAATGGGACTAATGTATTCATGAGGTTATATCTAAGGCCCCCATGGAACAATTCCCACCAAATTTTGGTAGTGAGGGCTTTTCATCATGCTCTATCAAAATATGGTATCATAATGCTGAAATGCTAAAAAAAGATTTATGTGACGTCATCACTTCTGTACTCTATAGTTGATCTTTAATAATACAATGCTTGTTATAAGCAGGTGCACCCGAACCCTTAAATGAATCTGGCCTAAAATGTTTACAGCTAAGGTGCAGCACACAAAAGGGGCCTTGTTTTAGTACCAACACATATATGCCCCAACCTGACTTAATTTGGAGCAAGTAAAAACCTTCACCCCCCCCCCACCCTTTGGGTGCTTCCAGCAACTATGGTTATTACTTACTAGTGTGATCAAATCAATCCATTCAAACCTTAACAAAAAGTAATACATGTATGATGTAGGCCTATTCCTTTCACATTACAGATGTATTTGGCAATTGGCAATACGGAAGAAATTGATTTTGAGACTTTTTTAATGTTTAACCATTGTTTTCAATCACAATTAATACTACCTCCTAACAATCAGTATACAATCACGAACAACCATAGATTCTATCTATATATTTACAAAATGCGACCCATACCACTTCCTTTGCTCAGATAATCAAATAAATTCTCTGGATAAATATTGCTACCATTTCACCCAACATCAAGCAGATTTCTCTTTTTTTTTAACATAAAAATTATGCTCATTTCGTGTGAAGTAGGAATGGCATAATTAACATAATTATAAAATAAAGAATCATATTACATGAGGAGCTCAGAATGTGCAAAATCACATGCCTTGAAGCCCCAAGAGACAATTAGCACAACCTAAATAACAAAAATGATATGTTTTGTCTTAAAAACTTACTCATACTAAACAAGAGATGTGCCCCTGGCAGAATGCCTTCAGTTTACAAGCAGAGTGTTTTAACCTTGTGTTATTAATCAACAATTTATCAAATTTACGGAAGAAACATATACATCTAGCTGTATTACTTGTCTCTATTTTTCTGATTGAATACTTCGTATATAGGATACAATTTTCATAAACTATGAAAATAAATGGATAGTTAATTAAAATACATTAAATTTCATAATTTCGTCCTTATAGTTCATTCACCTACAATGGCCTTGGGCCTTCTAAATGTGCCTTTATATTCCTACTCACATAAGTGTCCACACTTTATACTATGTACAATTCTCATGGACTAGAACAAAAATAAGATACACACATTTTTGAAATGACAGTCAAGATTACTTTTTCATGGTTAGAACCTTTTTAAGTTAATTGACCTAAAATAACCTGTACTGGACCCATAGAAATGTTAGCATTAACCATACGTTTGCAGAGGCCCTGTTACAAACAGTATTGTCACAGCGACATCACAACAATAAACTATGTACATCTTGGATCAACAATGTTTTACATCACAATCCAAAAGATGTGACTTATAGTGATTACGATTGATCCGATCAATCGTAACTCTGGAAATCCATCAGTGTCATAATTTTTTCTACGAAAAATTTGCACAATATCCATTGTATGCAAAGACAAGCACATTGAATTTTCAAGAAAACAATGAATGCATGAATATACATTATAGCTAGAAAATACTTTGAACAAACATGCATAATAGATGTTGACGTTGCTAGCCGTCCATAGTTTGCGATTGATAATGATCGGATCAATTGTAACTCTTTGTAAGACGGAGCCCTGAATAATGCTAATGTTGTTTCTGTGGGGCAGTATAGGTATTCTGAGTACATGATATATGATTTATGAAAACAGACAGCCATCTTGTACAAGTTTCATTGGATTTGGTATGCTACTTTTGACATTATATTAAAAATATATATCTCTATCATTGCTTATTGACCTGGGCCCCGTCTTACAAAGAGTTACGATGATCCAATCAATCGTAACTCTATGGAAATCCATCAGTGTCATAATTTTTTCTACAGGAAATGTGCAAAATGTCCTTTGTAAACCAAGGAGAACACACCGAACTGTCAAGAAATAAATGAATTTACAGATATACGTTCATATCTAGAACAAATTTTGAGCAAACATGCATTTTATATGTTGACTTTGCTGGCTTTCCATAGTTGCGATTGATCGGATCAATCGCAAGTTTTTGTGAGACGGGGCCCCTGAAGTGGCCTTGAACCATGGACTTAAAACAAAATCCTTCTCACAAGATTGCTGATACTTACTAAATGATTCATATGCACAGGTTTCAAGAAATAGGAAATCAAAAACTATCTTGAATATCCATAATCTTAAAAATTTTGTGATTTTGTTTTTATCCTGATACCAAAGAATAGTACTTTGACCTTTATTTGATGGCCTAGGCTTTGCAACAATATTCCTTGCACTAACCAAACTAATTCAAAAAAATGAAATTCACTCTGGATATCACATTGGTTTCCATATCAACTGAAGGGAAGTAAAGATAAGACAAAACATGGATAATTTGAGCAAATTTTCTTCAAAATAGAAAAAAAACGTATTTCAACAAATCAAACACAAAACAGACATATCTTTAAAACTGAAGTAGAAACAGATATTGATGAGCATGATATTAATTCTTCCTCTTCTTTAACTCGGAGGACAGCCAATCCAGACCTTCATAGAGACCATCACCTGATGTAGCGCATGTTGCTTGGAGGTACCACGACCGATTACGCAATGTGTTCAAGCCCATGTTTGCTCTCATCTCGTTAGCATCGAGTGCATTCGGTAAATCCTGTACATGAACAAAGAGAAGTGGAGTATATTATCAATCACGGGGGTGGTACATGTATTCTGAAAATCGTCTTATCTTCTCTTCTTGTATCCTTCGTCTCATCACAATGAGATGATAGCTTGCTAATATTTCCTCAAAGCGGAATTCTGAAAATTGTCTTATCTCTGTAAGAAAGTCCCACATTTATCTCCAATACATCCATTCTGCTTTCGCCAACCAATCATATGTATTACCTGAGTAGATCAACAAATTGACAACTCTCTTCTGTAATTATTGACACAAGGCATAATTTCCCTTGTGCCCAAGATGCCTATGCTTTTGCACTATGTATGCTAAAAACATGAGGCGATTCTCCCAGACATGGCATCCTTCACAAAAAAAAATCCTCTTAGTGAAAGAGGTCATAAATAAATCATTCAATGCCTATAATACCATCAATCTTCTGGATGTCAAAAGTAAATTTCCAAGATATTCATGAATAATATTTATGGCGGATCTTGAGGCAACTCTAGAAAAAATACGCTTTCATTTTGGGAAATTTGGGGACGGTTCGAGTCATCATGAGGGCAAACTCACCAGTCACCCTTGTGAATTTCCTACGCTGGTTGCGTCACTTGCAAAATGAAATCATTCAATACTTTAATAGTGATTTATTGTTATTACACAAACTGACCTGTTTGTTTGAAAATACCAAGAGGACTGCATCTCGTAGTTCATCTTCGTTAAGCATCCTATGGAGTTCTTCCTTTGCTTCACCCATTCTTTCCCTGTCATTGCTATCTACTACAAATATGAGACCTAAAAAATAGAAGAATAGAGACAATTACAAGAAATGATGATCATTCTTCTCAACAATCATATCATACTGTCAGCATTAATTCTTCTAGTCATTACTCCACTTTCACAGTTAACTTGGTTACTAGCTTCACAGGCAAGTACAACACCTTTGGCAGTCTTGCATGTATTACATTATTCAATACAGCAACAGTGCTGACTTTGAAGATGAATATTTTTTCATTTATTAAAAAAGTGAGAGAAAAAAATCAGTAATTTGAAAACAAATCCTAAGTTTTCAAATGACCTTTGACATTGGCTTTTCATTTCATATCAATTGTGACATCTAATAACCATCTCAAAAGTATATTAAATTTGATAAATTTAATTTCTAAAAAAATAATAATCTTAAATAATAAACAAAATGACAAGCCTTATCCAAGTTAAATGATCTGATGTAAGTTTTATGGAACTTGGAACTAGCCTTTTATACTTTCAATATTATCTTAAATATTAAAATTCTTAACCTTGGCTATGTTTCATGTTTATGCCATTCATAGTAAAAGTTTACTGACCCTAAATGACCTTTGACCTTGATTACATGACCCGATACTCGTGTCAAATGATCAATGATACTTGGTTACATAATGTCCAAGTTTAATTGAATAGGTCCTTAGACTTTCAAAGTTATGCTGACATTTCAAACACTTAACCTTGGTTAACATTGCATTTCTGCTTTGATCAAATGCTTTTTACCTTGTGTATTTTGGAAGTAGTGACGCCATAACGGTCTGATCTTATCCTGACCGCCGACATCCCACACTGTAAAGCTGATGTTCTTGTACTCCACAGTCTCCACATTGAAACCTAGATGAAAAAAAAAAAACATTCAAAGTCTATTTTTTCTCACAATAAGAGCTTAGTAAACCACTATGGAGACTTGGACAGGATTTCCAACAATCATATATCCTGAAAGACAGAATACAATTTACCACATGTAGTTGGCGTTGGGTGCTGTGATGTGTGCCTGTAATCCATGCTATACATGTATGTACATACATGGAGGAAGAAGGAAGTTACAAATTGATGCAGAGCAGCAGAGGTATGGGGTTCGATCCCTGGTCATGTATTTTGGACAGTGACGAAAAGGTTGGTCCCAGATGTAAATAATCATATCTAAATTGTAAATTGATACATGTCTGAAAAACTCAATTACATAGAAACAGACAGAGAGACACTATTAGGTATAAGATAGATTGACAGTAACATGGGAGAGACAGAGAAAGAAATTTCCATAAAAGGATAAAGGAAATAAGAGTTACAAACATGTTGGGGGGGGTTGCAGAAAATTTTCAGTCTACAACTTGCACATTAAATGTAGCTTGAAAACATCATATTCATGCATATAATTCTACTCTGCACATGATCTCAGAGGGTCATTTGAACTAAAATGGCAAGGTGGTTTTATATCCAATGAGATAAGCATTGAATATTGATGTGTTGATCACTCACATCACATATTCTTTAAAATTGTGCTTTTTTTAATATCATTAGAAAACTAGAAAGCAAGAAATTTAAACTAATAAACTTCTTAGCATCAATGTGGTGCAAACATATCAGAATGGGTAAAATGTAAGTTACAAAAACTTTATCCCCATTTTATAGTGATACAGCATGGATAAAGTTCATTAACCCCAATGACCTTTGATTCTTGGCTGTGCATGTAACCTGAAATTCATACTAAATATATGCAAAACTCGATTACCTTAATGTGAAAGATTTATGAAATAAGTCCTGATTCATGAAATAATTTATGATGACATTTCAATTAATATTTTGAGGTTGATGACACTAAAATCAATTGTAAAGCAACATATTTTTTCTTGCTCATACTACATGCAAGCTGCCTGCATGGATGTAGGTAGCATTAGCAAAAAATATGTCAGCCAGCCACACAACTAAAACAGAAATTTGTTTAAAAGTTTGACGAGAGTTTAGAAGGTGTGCTCTACTCACCAATAGTTGGAATGGTTGTGACAATTTCACCTAGTTTGAGTTTATATAGAATTGTTGTTTTACCAGCAGCATCCAGACCAACCATCAATATCCTCATCTCCTTCTTTCCAAATAGGTTTTTGAAAAGACTTTGAAAAGCCCCCATGATTGAAGCTTCTGATCAAAAGTATGTGGACAAGCTGCACCCTGCACCAGCAAAAGGGAAATAATGAGCAGTATAAACAAGCTTAATTTTACAATAAAAACTCAACACACTGTACTCTATATACAGTTGTGCTCAAAGGTATTCATACATGTACTGCTGACATTTTGAAGGATTTTAAAAGAATTCAATTTATTCTCTAAATAACAAAAGCTAGTGGTTACAAAAGGCTTTTGAATACAAAATATGGCATACATGCTTTTCAGATTAAAATTCTTTCATATTCCACAATATGTAAGAAGCTGCATGTTCAAAAGTTATTCATACCCCTGTTTTCTAACTGAAAGTTAATAATCAATTATGAAATATAGATTCTAGCATTTATTTGCATTGCAATGACGGATGTCGTGATTTTATAACACTCCTCCTTTGCAATTTTCTCTTTCACAATAACAACAAAGGTCAAGTTTATTGGTTTCCAGTTCAATGGTAAAGGTTAATTTTAACCTTCACCTCAATTTTCCTCCACAAATTTTCAATAAGGTTCAGGACAGGGTTTTGGCTTGGCCACTTCAAAACATTGTGATGTCCAAAATGGACAAAACCATTTCAGTCAGACTGCAGGTCCCTATGCTATTGAGCATTCATTGCTGATGGAAATTATGAATTGTGTGAATTGTGAGACTTTCTTTCTCATAATATATAGTAAAATTGAATGTCTTCATACCATAAGAAAGAGAAGTGTTACTCTTTCACATTGGTCACTTCCTTTGAATAAAATAAATTTGAATTTCTGGCATGAAAAGATGCCTCAAAACAGAATTTTCTTCCACTGTTTCCTCTGGCAAATAGTGCAAAATTGACGAGATTTGCGAGTATTATGAAATCCAGACACCAGAGTTCTGATTGGCTGAATATAAAGTTTTCAAAACAACATGCACAGCCCACAGGCAATTTGAAGTCGAGATTACCACATAAACTTGGAGGGGCCCGGCCCAAGCATGCCCAGCATGGGAACTGTTGGAATTTTGCTGGGTGTGTGGTCTCTTTGACCAATCAAAGTGTAGACATATTCTCGTTTTCAATCTGCTAAATGTATTAGTTATTCTTTTCCAATCTATTATCTTCATGTATGTAGACAGTTAGTATGATGGTGGTCCCCAAGTCTGCGCACCTAACGATTTGAGTTAAGATTTAACATGAACTTATTTTTATTTCACAAAATCTTTTGAACAGTTATTAATGTTCCTTACATTAATATAAGTGTACCAAATATCTCATAATAATTTGAAATATAGGATTTTCTTGGGAAAAACCTCGGGCATAATTTTCAGATTGAAAAAAAGATGGTACCCCATGTCTGCGCACCCATTCACTTTGCACGAGATTCTGGTATTTTGATGAGAAAGGCTGCATTTTCAGGCCGTCACATGACATGCCCAAAATTCATTATTTTTTCCATTTTGAGTCAGATTTTTTAATGAATATCTGTCTATATATTGCATGTGAAAAGTTTGTGTTCATTGCATACTTATATCTTCTTTTACTAGATTCGGGCAGATACATTACGTATGTGCGCAGACAAGGGGGACTGTGCAGACTTGGGGTAATTTGCCAGGAATAGGCCTAGAGCCTAAAGTAAAATTTATCATATCATTACGGTATCTAAAAATCAAATTTCGGGGCTCAAAGTCATACAGAAATAAAGTCTAATGTTTAGGGCTTTAGCATAACTGTAAGAATATAAAAAGAAAAAAAAATCATTTTACTAGCCTGTTCTAATGTTACAAAAAAAAACACACACACATGAACTGTCAGTAGAAGTGCACAGCCAATATGGGAGACAAGCTCCCATAGTTATAGACTTACTTTGCAAAAGAACAAAAGAAACACCAACAAAAGCATAATTTTTTCCACCCAAAATTTTGTCTCACTGAGGTCAGAAGCCCATTTGTTTTGTGTGTGGATGACAACAAAAATCCTTATCAAAACAAAAGTAGACGGTGAATTTTTAAAGTAGACGGTGAAAAGGGGTAATTTTTCATGAGGAATCTGCTCATCACATTTTTATTTGCCGCCAAGTTAATCCTTTTGCAGCAAATGTAAACAAAGGAAATTGGTCTCCCAAACTATCTCTGAAATTGGATACCCAAATTCTTTACGAAAGTCTCTGATATTAGAAATAATCTCTCTCGTGACATGGGTGACAGTCTCCAAAAATTGGCCATGCGCGTCTACCAACATGACCAACCATGTCTACGTCAGTACGGTAGTTCTCATTCTGAATTATTTTTCTTTACGATACCAAAACATGAAATTAGATCAATTTATAATGCCATAAGGTGTTTTGGTCCGCAACTAGACTGAAAACTCCGCTGTTTCGGAGGAGTTTTGGGGGGGTGGTTTACACATTTTCCGATTTTTCCCCGGGGGGGGGGGGGGGGGGCCACTTCCGTTCACGAGTGGATACCATGCGCGACCATGAGATCTCAAAAAGCACCTTTAACATGTATTTTCCATATTCTGAATTCACCCCTTGTCTTGTCTTGTCTTTCCGTTAATGCCCACAGTCATTATATTGATTATTATGGCATATGAACGTCAAGCTTGACTTGACCTGAATTTTGCCGGGACCGGCAGGTGCAATACACCGGGTGAACACCCTGCTCTTTGACGAATAGTGTATTGGTTTTAACGTGCATAGGTTGCGACTCTCCTATACACGGGACCAACATTTGCGTCCTTTCCGATGAACGTAGTGTTTTCCAACTGCATTCACACCTGCACTGAATACAGTGGTGAGGCACGCTAACACACAACACTAGAGCATCAGATTTTTTGTTAGACGCGTTTCGGCATGAGCGGGACTCGAACCACTCACGTTGAGATCTATGATCTTATCCGAAACATGCGCTCTAACCGACTGAGCTACCCTGCCTCCTCTTTTGTGAAACCCTACCCTTAACAAGTATTGAAAACCGAACGATACTATATCGACTATTGGCAAGTATTCCCTGAATTGAACCCCTAAACAAGTACAGCGATATTTTGATGTTATGTCACGGACGTCGGTTTTAGTTTTACCTTTACCTACATTACAATACATCATGATCATTGGGTTTAGTACAGCCCAACTCGCGCAAATCGTATTCTTAACACTTAACATGTAGTACTAGTAGTGTTGACTCCTGGGGCAAAAAGTACCGTACATCCTTTTTAAAACATTTTAGTCTTGATTTTTTATACCGGTACCCTCACAAGTTTGACCCTAAACACGTAGATCCAGCTTTCCAAGCGAAATAGATACCCTTTTTTCATTATTTTAGTGTTTTCGACACCCATATTACGTTACGTACTGTACGTAACGTGCCCTATCTTGAAAACTCAAAAAGACATCATTTTACGTGTTTTTTGGGTCGCGCATGGTATCCACTCGTCAATGTAAGTGGCCCCCCCCCCCCCCCCCGGGATTTTTCTCAATCTCTCATCTCAGACTCGGAATCACTCAATCAGTCCTCGGCTCACCCATCATCCCATGCCCATCATGCCATGGGCATGGCCATGGGTGCATCTCTGCCGCCGTGCACAGCCTACAGCCCAGCCCCAGGCATGACAGGAATGAGGAAAGTGAAGGCACGGCGCATTCAACAATTCAACACACTCGCGCAAATTTAATAAGACTAGAGGATTAACAGAATGAAATCCTCCTACGAAACTTACCAGCAGAGGCGCACGGCCAATATGGGAGACTCTCTCCAATAGGGGAGACAATCTCCCACATTGGAGACTTGCTTTGCAAAAGGACAAAAGAAACAACACCAACAAAAGCGTGATTATTTCCACCCAAAATTTTGTCTCACTGAGGTCAGAAGCCCATTTGTTTTGTGTGTGATTGACAAGAAAAATCCTTATCAAAACAAAAGTAGACGGTGAATTTTTAAAGTAGACGGTGAAAAGGGGTAATTTTTCATTAGGAATCCCCTTATCACATTTTTATTTGCCGCCAAGGTAATCCTTTTGCAGCAAATGTAAACAAAGGAAATTGGTCTCCAAAACTGGAGACCGTCTCTGAAATTGGAGGGGACATCCCGATAGACCGCGGGTCCGATAGACCGCGGGTCCGTTAGACCGCGGGTCCGATAGACCGCGGGTCCGATAGTCCGCAGTGTGTGTAAAATTATGATCAGATATATCAAATGTCATCGAGAGGTCCAAAGGTCAAATGATACGAAGCCATGGGGTTCTATCAGGTGCGGATCCATGGGGGGCCGAGGGAGAACTGCCTCACCCCCCCCCCCCCCCCCCCCCGACCCCCAGCTCAAAAAAGAGGGGGGGGGGAGAGGGGACAAGGGAGAGAATAAAAAAAGAGGAAGATGGGAAAAGAAGAGAATAGAAAAGAGAGTAAGAAGGAGAAAGGAAGAGAAGAAAAAAAAATAAGAAAAAGGGGAAAGGAAAGACAAAGAAAAAAATGGAGAAGAAAAGGGGAAAGAAGAGTAAAAAAAGAGGAGGGAAAAGGAAAAGAAGAAAAGAAAGGAGAAAGGAAAAGGAGGAAAAAGAAGAAAAAAAAAGAGGAAGGAAGAGAAGAATATTTAAATAGAGAGGAAGATGGGAAGAAAGATAAGAAAAAAGAGAGAGAGAGGAAGAGGGGAAAAGTAGAGAAGAAAGAGAGAGAGGGGGAGGAAGGGGAGGGAGAGAAGAAAAAAAGATTAAAAGAGAAAAAAGAGGGAAAGGAAAGAAAAAGAAAAAGGGAGAAGTAAAGGGGGAAAGAGAAAAAAGTGGAAGAGGGAAAAGAAAGAAAAGAACAGAATAAGGAAAAGGGGGAAAAGAAGAAGAAAAAAAGAGGAAGAGAATAATATTTAAAGAGAGAGGAAGATGGGAAGAAAGATAAGAAAAGAGAGAGAGAGAGAGAAGAAGAGAGGAAAAGAGAAGAAAAAAGAGAGAGTAAGGGGGAAGAGAGGAAAAACGAGAAAAGAGAGAGAGGAAAAGAGGGAAAGAAAAGACAGAAAAAGAGAAGAAAAGGGGGAAAGAAAAGATGGGGGGAAAGAGAAGAAAAGGGGGGAAAGAAGAGGGGGAAAGAAAGAGAAAGGAAGGAAGGGGAATGAGGATAAGAGAAAGAAAAAAGAAAGAAAAGGAGATAGGAAACGGAAGAGGGAGATGTTGACCTGGACGTCGATTTGATGGCGCCAAAATGACGTTCGAACTATGGGGCGCTGAATTGATGTTCGATCTAGCGGGGCACCAAATTGATGTTCGAACTTGGGGAGCGCTAATTTGAATTTTGACCATAATGCGTCAAATACATGTTTCAGAGAGGGGGAGGGAGGACAAAGTTATATTTCACATGGGGGCGCCAAGTTTATGTTCAACCGAGGGCGCCAAATTGACCTTGAACTTTAATAGGGGGCTTCATGCAAATTCATTTTCGACCGGGGGTGCAACATTGCTCGTATTGCCTGTTTATAGTGAAATATATGTCCTGCCCAAAAAACTTAAATTAATGCGGCTGAATTAAAATATCCCGTTTTTACGATAACAGAAAAAACAATGTTTTCAAGTTTTAAGTCTGTTTAGCGAGAAAGATACACTGTTCAGGGTCACAAAAAAGGGTTATTATCAAATTCAGCTCGTGCTACGCGCTCGCAATATTTGATTAACGAGGTATTCATCCTCTGCTTCAATCCCACATGTAAGTGTTAGTGTTTTTCAACATACATAGGCCGATCCAGGGGGCAAAGATTTTGCCCCCCCCCCCATGGTGGCGCAAAAAAGGGGTAAGAAACAGAAAAAAGGAAGAGAAAAAGGACAAGCAATTAGAATAGGAATTATACCTTAGTCCTTCTTAAGTCAGTATATAAAAAATTGAGCTCGCGCTTCGCGCTGGCATCAATACATTGTTTAGTTATATACGCATCCCGACCTTACAGTTTTTTATGCGAACGAGAAGCACAAGCTGAAAATATTTGATATTCTAACCTGACAACTGAAAATGTATTTTTCATTTCATCATTATAAAAGTTTTCAGCTAGCGCTTCGCGGTCGCATTCATTTCTTAATAGATATGCATCGTGTTCATCATAACAACTACTAACATAGGCGGATTGAGGCGGCCCGAGGGCAACCTCCCCCCCTATTGACAGAGCAAATAAATTGTGAAAAACGGGGAAAGAAAGGAGAAAAAGAAGACAAAACATAAAAGGAGGAAGACGAGTGAATAAAATAAGGTCAGGAGAAGACTTGGAAAACAATTTTTTAAAATATTTAATGTCACTATATCAAAGTTTCGCTCGCGCATCGCGCTCGCATTGCCTGTTCAATGAGATACATATCTTGCTCAATAGGCTGATATGTAGTTTAAAATATCAAGTTTTGATATCAATATACAAAAAAAAAATCAGCTCGGACATTGACCTTTCATTATTTTGTTTTATTTACCAATTTATGTTTTTAAGTGCTCTGGAAAATGTCCGTTTTATGGTTTGAATCAACATTTGCAACATTTTGTGGGCTCGCACTATTTGCCAAGTAGGCCTACCTATTGTCTTTTTATATTTCATATAAGATTCTCTAAATATACCTTTTCAGGTGTCTCGATTGTAAAAAAAAATAACAAAGGCCTATGAGCTAGCGCTGCGCGCTCGCATTTTGATTGGTGAGTTATGTATACCTATATATTAATTCTATAACAAACTACTTAAATCCCCCCATTAAAATATTCCGGATCGCAAATTGCGCTCGCATTATTTGCTAAAAATATATCAACCCATGAATCCTATTTATGATTACAAAAATACTTAAAATATCCAGTTTTCAGGCCTCATGCACTGTCAACAAATTTCACACACTCATTAGGCTTAACAGATTAATAAATATGAAATAAGATTTGTATGAATTCATAATAACTAGATTGTCCCTTTTTCAGAAATAAATATCAACAAGTTTTAGGAAAAAAAATAGAAGATAGTCATCATTCATATATGATGACAAAATGTCCTTAGGCCTAAAATGTCTCGATCCTAGGTCAAATAAATAATAAAATATCAGCTCCCGCTTCGCGCTCGCATTATTTATATAGTGCTATCAAATTTCCCTATATACACAATGCTGTAAACAGTGCTTAAATTGACCCTTTTCATATCGGAATTTCAAATATTATCAAAGAATGAAATGTATTCAGATTGCCAGGATTCTGTCTAACTCTAAAACACGTGCACGCATGTTTTTTTAGATACAAAGCTTGATCTTATTCAAAACGTGCTAAAATTATCCAGTTTCAAATCAGAATGTCCAAAATTTTCTGCTCGCGCTTTGCGCTCGCATTATCATTGTAGGGAGATACCAAAAATTACCCATCCTTTTTCATGATTGACAAACATGAATCGAATGTCCCATTGGGGGATTTGAAATCTCATCTTTTTAGGTTGGAATATCAAAAATGTTCAGCTCGCGCTTCGCGCTCGCATTATTTAATCGTTGAAATGTGTATCGTCTTAATGGCTAACTTGCAAAACATCCTTAACTGGTCCCTTTTCGACCAGGCCAGAACGAATATTTAACATTTCTGCTCGCGCTTCGCGCTCGTGGTAATTATCTAGTTACATACGCGTCCTGTTCAGGTTCACAAACATTGCCCAAAATGTCAAATTTTCAGGACAAAATACATGAAATTTCATTTTTAGATTACATAGGGCTTAAGAGATTATTACACATTTATGTTGCTTATAAAGTAAAGCTAGGAAATGACTGTTAAAAAAATAGAGAGAATCAAGACTAAGAAAAAATAGAGAGAAAAGGAAAGGGATTAGGATGAAATATAATATTATTTTCCAAATATCATGTCAAAATCTATCACAACCTTGTATTTTTGTAATAAAAATGTCAGGATATTTGCTTGCTCGCTTCGCTCACTGGCAACTTCTTATTAATTTTATGCGATACACCATATCGAGCCCCCTCGAAATTGTTGGCTCATTACGGCACTGGGACAACCCCTTCAAAGAAACAAACAAAAAATCAACTTTGAGCGGCCGATCGGGAAAAATATGGGTGAAAAAATGGCCCCTCACCCTATTGGCGGAAGCTGGGTCCGCCCCTGACTTAGGCTTTCAGGATATAATACATGAAAAATCTATTTAAAAAAAAGATCGCGCTTCGCGTTCTCATTATTTATTTAGGCCTTGTGAGATACCTCAATTTGTTTTTAAGAATGAAATCTCAGATTTTCTTTGACGTCTACCCCCCCCCCCCCATTTCGTTTAATTTTTTTAACTCGGTGCCCATATATCCAGTTTTCAGGCCTCATGCACTGTCAACAAATTTCACACACTCATTAGGCTTAACAGATTAATAAATATGAAATAAGATTTGTATGAATTCATAATAACTAGATTGTCCCTTTTTCAGAAATAAATATCAACAAGTTTTAGGAAAAAAAATAGAAGATAGTCATCATTCATATATGATGACAAAATGTCCTTAGGCCTAAAATGTCTCGATCCTAGGTCAAATAAATAATAAAATATCAGCTCCCGCTTCGCGCTCGCATTATTTATATAGTGCTATCAAATTTCCCTATATACACAATGCTGTAAACAGTGCTTAAATTGACCCTTTTCATATCGGAATTTCAAATATTATTTTCAGCTCGGGCTCTGCGCTCGCATTATTGATTTTTATGATGAAGAATGAAATGTATTCAGATTGCCAGGATTCTGTCTAACTCTAAAACACGTGCACGCATGTTTTTTTAGATACAAAGCTTGATCTTATTCAAAACGTGCTAAAATTATCCAGTTTCAAATCAGAATGTCCAAAATTTTCTGCTCGCGCTTTGCGCTCGCATTATCATTGTAGGGAGATACCAAAAATTACCCATCCTTTTTCATGATTGACAAACATGAATCGAATGTCCCATTGGGGGATTTGAAATCTCATCTTTTTAGGTTGGAATATCAAAAATGTTCAGCTCGCGCTTCGCGCTCGCATTATTTAATCGTTGAAATGTGTATCGTCTTAATGGCTAACTTGCAAAACATCCTTAACTGGTCCCTTTTCGACCAGGCCAGAACGAATATTTAACATTTCTGCTCGCGCTTCGCGCTCGTGGTAATTATCTAGTTACATACGCGTCCTGTTCAGGTTCACAAACATTGCCCAAAATGTCAAATTTTCAGGACAAAATACATGAAATTTCATTTTTAGATTACATAGGGCTTAAGAGATTATTACACATTTATGTTGCTTATAAAGTAAAGCTAGGAAATGACTGTTAAAAAAATAGAGAGAATCAAGACTAAGAAAAAATAGAGAGAAAAGGAAAGGGATTAGGATGAAATATAATATTATTTTCCAAATATCATGTCAAAATCTATCACAACCTTGTATTTTTGTAATAAAAATGTCAGGATATTTGCTTGCTCGCTTCGCTCACTGGCAACTTCTTATTAATTTTATGCGATACACCATATCGAGCCCCCTCGAAATTGTTGGCTCATTACGGCACTGGGACAACCCCTTCAAAGAAACAAACAAAAAATCAACTTTGAGCGGCCGATCGGGAAAAATATGGGTGAAAAAATGGCCCCTCACCCTATTGGCGGAAGCTGGGTCCGCCCCTGACTTAGGCTTTCAGGATATAATACATGAAAAATCTATTTAAAAAAAAGATCGCGCTTCGCGTTCTCATTATTTATTTAGGCCTTGTGAGATACCTCAATTTGTTTTTAAGAATGAAATCTCAGATTTTCTTTGACGTCTACCCCCCCCCCCCCATTTCGTTTAATTTTTTTAACTCGGTGCCCATATATCCAGTTTTCAGGCCTCATGCACTGTCAACAAATTTCACACACTCATTAGGCTTAACAGATTAATAAATATGAAATAAGATTTGTATGAATTCATAATAACTAGATTGTCCCTTTTTCAGAAATAAATATCAACAAGTTTTAGGAAAAAAAATAGAAGATAGTCATCATTCATATATGATGACAAAATGTCCTTAGGCCTAAAATGTCTCGATCCTAGGTCAAATAAATAATAAAATATCAGCTCCCGCTTCGCGCTCGCATTATTTATATAGTGCTATCAAATTTCCCTATATACACAATGCTGTAAACAGTGCTTAAATTGACCCTTTTCATATCGGAATTTCAAATATTATTTTCAGCTCGGGCTCTGCGCTCGCATTATTGATTTTTATGATGAAGAATGAAATGTATTCAGATTGCCAGGATTCTGTCTAACTCTAAAACACGTGCACGCATGTTTTTTTAGATACAAAGCTTGATCTTATTCAAAACGTGCTAAAATTATCCAGTTTCAAATCAGAATGTCCAAAATTTTCTGCTCGCGCTTTGCGCTCGCATTATCATTGTAGGGAGATACCAAAAATTACCCATCCTTTTTCATGATTGACAAACATGAATCGAATGTCCCATTGGGGGATTTGAAATCTCATCTTTTTAGGTTGGAATATCAAAAATGTTCAGCTCGCGCTTCGCGCTCGCATTATTTAATCGTTGAAATGTGTATCGTCTTAATGGCTAACTTGCAAAACATCCTTAACTGGTCCCTTTTCGACCAGGCCAGAACGAATATTTAACATTTCTGCTCGCGCTTCGCGCTCGTGGTAATTATCTAGTTACATACGCGTCCTGTTCAGGTTCACAAACATTGCCCAAAATGTCAAATTTTCAGGACAAAATACATGAAATTTCATTTTTAGATTACATAGGGCTTAAGAGATTATTACACATTTATGTTGCTTATAAAGTAAAGCTAGGAAATGACTGTTAAAAAAATAGAGAGAATCAAGACTAAGAAAAAATAGAGAGAAAAGGAAAGGGATTAGGATGAAATATAATATTATTTTCCAAATATCATGTCAAAATCTATCACAACCTTGTATTTTTGTAATAAAAATGTCAGGATATTTGCTTGCTCGCTTCGCTCACTGGCAACTTCTTATTAATTTTATGCGATACACCATATCGAGCCCCCTCGAAATTGTTGGCTCATTACGGCACTGGGACAACCCCTTCAAAGAAACAAACAAAAAATCAACTTTGAGCGGCCGATCGGGAAAAATATGGGTGAAAAAATGGCCCCTCACCCTATTGGCGGAAGCTGGGTCCGCCCCTGACTTAGGCTTTCAGGATATAATACATGAAAAATCTATTTAAAAAAAAGATCGCGCTTCGCGTTCTCATTATTTATTTAGGCCTTGTGAGATACCTCAATTTGTTTTTAAGAATGAAATCTCAGATTTTCTTTGACGTCTACCCCCCCCCCCATTTCGTTTAATTTTTTTAACTCGGTGCCCTCGCCACCCCCCCCCCCCCCCCCGTGCACCCATGCTGAATAAATACGCCACTGATGAGGAGAATTAGTCGATTGCTTCGAGATTGCATTATTCCCAAGAGGTTATCATTAATATTATTGAAGGGTATTCTAACACAACAGTACAGAAACTACAGCTCCCGTTCACACAATATTCTAGTAGGGCCTACTCTGGTTAGAAGTTAAACCAAATTGAAACCCCCCCAAAAAAAAAAAAAAAAAAAAATCACTCGTGCTTCGCGCTCCCATTGATATTACATTATATATTTATGGATTTTTTTTTTCAAGAACACATGAAAAAGTGGTCTTTATTTTTTTTTATGTGATTATAAGATAATTCAAAATCCATTTAAGGCACTTAATTTAGCCTTCCCGGGAGGGAGTGGGCGCTTTTTTTCGAAAAGTACACATATGGGCACCAAAAATCAGGTCAAATTTGGCCCCCCCCCCTTCCCCACGAAATCCTGGATCCGCGCCTGGGTTCTATAACAATAACCCAATTAGGGCAATCACCCCCTGACAACTACTTCAAGGAAAATATTATCCCCATATTTTTACCGCCGGGGACTGATACCCCCCCCCCGGAAATTTACCCTCCAGACAATTACCCCGGATAATTACCCCTAGTACGGAGCCTTGAAAATGCCATCTTGCCATGTCTTAATTAATCATTGGCGGCGGAAGGCAAAAAAAATTAGGGGGGTCCACCTGAAATTTTGGGATGGACACAGGTAAAAAATTTGACAAGCAAGTCAACCAAAATTTATAGGAAGGACCACCAAAATTTTTTGACAAGAAAAAAAAGGTTATCAACCAAAATTAGGGGGAGGGGGACAAAAAGATTTTAGGGGGGGTCCACCTTAATTTAGGGGGGGGACGTAGAAAACAAATTGACAAGCAAAAAAAAAGGTTCTCAACTAAAAATCTAGGGGGGACCGTCCCCCACCTCAAATTTAGGGGGGAAAGGTCCCCCCCCCCCCCCCGCTTCCACCGCCTAAGTAATTAATACGCTTATTATTTCGACATAGCGATATATTCTATCTTGTCAAGTCGATATGTCCACATGGCGAGATATGAAGTGTACAAGTCCCGGCGAGAATCCCGATATATCGCTATGTTGACATGTAACTTATTTAAGTCGACTTGGCAAGATAAAATATCTCCCCATGTTGACATATAACTTTTTATAAGTGGCAGGATAACGTATCGCGCCATGCGGACATAATAAGCTTATTTAGTCGACATGGCAAGATAAATTATCTCGCCATGTCGTCAAGTCGATGGCATTTTAGAGGCTCCGTATGGCGTCTAGAGGGTAAATTTCCGGGGGGGGGGGGGGTAACAGTCCCTGACGATAAAAATATGGGGATAATATTTTCCTTGAAGTAGATGTCAGGGGGCGATTGTCCTTTGGGTCATCGTTATAGAACCCCATGGACTCGTATCATTGGCCTTTTGACCTCTTGATGGCATTGGATCTCACTATATCCTGACCATAATTTTACACACACTGCGGACTATCGGACCCGAGGACTATCGGACCCGCGGTCTATCGGACCCGCGGTCTATCGGACCCGCGGACTATCGGACCCGCGGTCTATCGGACCCGCGGACTATCGGACCCGCGGTCTATCGGACCCGCGGTATATCGGACCCGCGGACTATCGGACCCGCGGTCTATCGGACCCGCGGTCTATCGGGCTGTAACCGAAATTGGATACCCAAATTCTTTACAAAAGTCTCTGATATTGGAGATAATCTCCCACATTGGAGATAGTCTCCAATATTGGCCGTGCGCCTCTACTGCTTACCAAACGATGTGAAGTCAATTCCTCCTAATATGATGAATATCCCTCAAATCCACTACCATACTATTAAAACTAACCTCGCAATACGTGCGAGTGCCTCGGCTCAGCTCCACCACACTCAAGTCAAGACAGAACGTCATCACTTCAGAAGTTCAGTCTCACTCAGTCAGTCATACACACGACGTTTAGCGCTTATATTATAAATATCACTGACAAAGTATCTTGAAATGACAAATTTCAAGATAAGGCCGGCCTTTCTTTTCAATTTTACTGATCTTATTGCTTTGTTACAAAATGAAAACTAAATATAGGCTAGGCCTAAATTAGAAAAAGATTTCACTTACCGCCTACCGGGATCTATATCTTCAGTTCCGCTTCTCGCGAATTTTTAATGGGGTATATCAGGTAATAAACGTAGAGGGCGTCAACATTCACGGCATTCATGTCAGGATATTTTAGAGCACTGTCTTGTTTGGTACTTTATTTTCTCTCTCTCTCTATTACCCAATTTGTCATAACTTCAGTTTGTTAGATTTCTGCACCAGCAGCAATATTCATAAACCAATTTTGTACGGAAGGACCAAAACATTCAATTATTCATGAAGAAAAGTGTCTTGCCAGTCACTCTCCTCAATTTTATTTGACCATAATCCAAAATTTTGTATTTAATCGCTTATCAATGTGGAGCATATCCATTTTTGTGCAATGTATTATTATTTGAATTTTATCTTCAATTTTTTTTTTTTTTTTTTTTTGGGGGGCTCTTTTTACCCCTCCTCCTTTTCCTTCTTTTTTTTCTTCCTCCTCCATCCCTCCCCCTCTTCTTCCTCCCCCTTCATCTTCTTCTCATGTCCTTATATTCTTTCACTCCTTTCTACAGGTATACCGCTTTGTCTTCCTTTTTCTCTCCCCTCACTCTTCACATCTATTTTCAATCTTGTACGTATTCTGAATTACCATTTTATCAATATATTTGCAGTAATTCATTGAATCTAGAAAAACATGTCACATATGTGTACTTTTTAATCATGTAAATTCTGACACTGTTATAAACTGTACTACTTAGTACAAGACATGTTTTTTTTTACCTCTTTTAAGTGAAAATTAATTCTAACTTTTCTCAACATTAATGCAGTCCCAAGAAATATGAATTAGGTAAATTAATCTATTTCCATTTGAAATATTGGCATGCTTATATTCATCAAATAAACAGCTGTGTTATGTATGCAGGCCTACTTTTAAAAATACATATCAGACAAATTAGACAAACAGAGGCAAAAAGATAAATATAGATATGTACATATATTTTCAATTAAACTTTTTCATTAAAAAAAACCTACAATGCACAATTAAACAGACAGAAAAAAGCAGAGATAACGTGAGTCATTCAATGAATCAAGTAAAAAGATAGCACTAGATTTAAAACATTAGCACAAAAATTATGATCACACCAATGGCATTTTAAAGCGACTCAAGATACTTTATCCTGCAAAGTTGACTCAATAGCGTTTTTATGTCGACAATGTGAGATTCTGCCAAGTTGACTTACAAAAAGTTTCTTGTCATAGCGGGTGGGTGTTTCATAAAGCTGTTCGTAAATTAAGAGCGACTTTAAGAACAACTGGTAATCCTTTCTTGTGGCAAATGGTATATTCATTGGCGATGGTTAAGTGCATAAGAAACGTTCACCAGTCGTTCTTAAAGTCGCTCTTAACTTACAAACAGCTTTATGAAACGGCCCCCTGGTTACATTATTTCTCTCTTCCACCTACCTCATCATGGCAACATACAAGTTTTTACAAGTAGAGCTTGCAAGAAAATGTATCTCACCATGTTTTATACAACTTTTTATAAGTCAATCTGGCAAGATTATGTATCTCACCACATCGACATAAACATTTTTATAAGTTTACTTGGCGGGAAACATATCTCACCATGTCGGCATACAACTTTTTATATGTCGACATGGCAAGATAACATATCTCACCATATCAATGTAATGATAAGTCAACATGACAAAATATTACTAGATTATACTTGATTACAAACAGTATCAATCTTAACCCGATGGAGACAGAGCCTGCCTATATGCAGGCTGGAGTCTATGGAAACATGTGTTAGAGTCAATTCATTCAATCTCCAACAGGTTAAGTGCTACATGAGATGTCAGAATTATCACTGGTGTTTGGGCTGTACAATATGAAAATAAAATATAATAAATTTGCATCGTCTTCAAACATGAACGCAGTCCACATGAAAATGATTTAAAAAGATTGGGGATAAAAAAAGTTTTATATTCTACACGTAACTTCACATTACAAGAACGACTCATATAAGAGTTTATAAGACCTTTTCTGGAAGTAAATTTTCTGCTACTCACTAGGTAGAGTAACTTTTTTGTATATATGTAATTAAAGGTCAAGTCTACCCCAGAAAAATTTTCATTTGAATCAATAGAGGAAAATCAAACAACCATATGTACAGCTTAAAATTTCTTTAAAATCGGATATAAATTAAGAGAGTTATGACATTCTAAACTTTCGCCTATTTTTCACATAACAGTTTTATGCACAACTCTGTGATATTTCAAAAAGGAGTCAATGATGTCCCTCACTCATTATTTCTTTTATTTTTTATGGTGTGAATTATACAATATTTCCATTTTTAAAGGTTTGACAGTAATGACCAATTTGACTGAACCATTAAACATTAAAACAATGGTTATTCCACATGTTCAGGGAGGAAATAAACTTTATTTCACATAGTAATGTGGAGAAAATTGGAAAATTTCATATTTTAAATAGTGAGTGGATGATTTCATCAGTCACCTCATTTGCATACTCACTAGGAAGTGCATATAACTGTTTTGTGAAATTAAGTGAAACTTCAGAATGTCATAACTTTCTTATTTTACATCCGATTTTGATAAAACTTTCAGTGTTATGCTTTTTATTTTTTATTCAAGTCAAGTTTTTGTTGGCGTGGACTTGTCCTTTAAATGAGTTTAAAATATTTCACATGATATAAATTTTAGGTCAATTTGTAATATGCCTGATTATTGTTTTCCCCAACTGCATATTTCCAGTGTTTTTCCTGATGTTTTTTTTTTTGGGGGGGGGGTTGTTTTGTTTTTGCAAGCACATAGTGCAGGACATTTGACTAAAATTTCAACTGCCATCACTTACATCACAATCATACAAAGTATCATGTCTTGTTAGGTACTATTACATCGCTAGGATGGATAAATTTCAAGCATGAAGCTTAATAATTTGATAATAAAAATTTACAAAAAAACAATATACATTTAACGCACTTTGGAAATTTATCCATTTTAAATGCCTTAAAAAGAAACAGATAAAGGTAAATCATAAGAAATGTGATTAAGCTAGGTCACATGATAAAGATATTGATTGCTAACAAATCTGATCTTGATTTTGGATGTTCTGGTTTTGGACACAAAGCATCCTATCAGTCTTGTGCCACTCTTCTTTTTCGCTACCCAAACTGCCTTAAATAGAAGTCACTCTGATATCAAATTGGTTTCCACATAAACTGCAGAAAAGTGAATATATGACAGATCATCGACAGTCTCAGAAAATTCTAATAAAAATGCATTTTAAATGAAAGCTTCGATAAATGAATAAAAATCGGAGGGTTTTCCTTAAACTGAATCAGCTTTAAAATGTGACTCTGCTATTCGTCTCTATTTTCTTCTAGTTCTGGAAACGTTCTTCATATCAGAGTAGATGTTCTATTTAACTCTTTGCCCGCCATGGACAGAATCACTCCTGCGCCACATTAAATTCAAGGTGCCACCTGAAGAGGGGTTTGCACGGACTAAGCTATTTCAGCTCAAAATAGCTTTTGATTGGTTTATTGTAAAGAAAAGCTTGGTGTGTACACAGTACAATGCGATGCACACATCACTATTGTGTTTGTGAGTATGAACAATAGATTCAATGCACCCTGTGTGTATTGTGAATAGAATGTGACTTGAGTTGAACTTGGCAGTCTGCTGTATGTGACCCTAGTCGAACAAAGCGGGCAAAGAGCCATTAGACTCATTAGCTATGTCCATTGTACACCTAGTTGATTGTATCCACGCTATAGGAAGCAAAAACTCTCTTTAATTCTTCAATTCTCTGGACAACCAATCCAGACCTTCATAGAGACCATCTCCAGATGTAGCGCAAGTTGACTGGATGAACCATTTCCGATTATGCAGTGACTTCAAGCCCAGGTTTTCTGTGATTTCAGATGCATTGGCTGCGTTTGGCAAATCCTGTACAATGAGAAAGTGAAATATATATGTTATCAATCTGAAACATAGTGGTCTGAGTTCACTGAGTAACGCAGCATTTGCTCTTACAACCTTTGCTACTTCACTAATTTTTCTCAAGATATAAGTTGAGGGTGAGGGTTATGATGCGATTTTGGTTCAGAATCATGTGAGGACTATGATTAAGTTAATATAAGTGATTAAAAGCCGACTCAACAAAGCCAAAACTGCATTTAGTATACTTAGCAATGTATGGCGGTCGCAACAATATAGAGCAAAGACTAAGCTTAAAATATACCAGAGCTGCGTTCTTTCAACAGTTTTAAATTCAGAATGCTGGAGGATGTCAAGACATGACCTCAAGAGACTGTCAGGCTTCCATACCCAAATTTAAAGGCATATACTTTGTATATTCTGGCCTAACACAATAACAAATGAAGGAATATATGAAAGATGCCAACAAGAGAGTATGGAAGGCATACTTATGAAAAGGAGGTGAAGATGGATCGGGCATGTATTACGAAAAGAAGCGGATGACATTACAAGGACAGCACTGCATTGGACCCCCGAAGGAAGGAGAAAACGAGGTCGACCCAAGAAAACCTGGCGACAGACCGTGGAGGGCGAAATGTCTAACCTCCGACAGACCTGCATGGGGACCACTGCAGAGACTGGCATAAGACAGACCGGAGTGGAGAGCTTTTGTTGCTGCCCTACATGCCAGGAGGCAGTAAGTAAGTAAGTACTAATATAAGTTATGACATTCAGGGTTGTCTTTTGCTTAACGTGTGCATTCTTAGTAGGAGCTATTGTTGCGGGAGCAATTGCCATGGATCCGTTCACTAAAATGATCTATTTTCAAAAGTTTAAACCCAAGAAATATTCCAGGCTATGATACTGCATTTGACAGCTAAACTGAGAAAAAAAAAATCAGGAGGGAAATACAGAAGTGACCGTGTTTGGGAATGAATGTAATCTGAAATGTTTGGTGACTCTTAATTATCAGTAGCATATAGAAATACAGGTTTTATTTAGGATTAATAAACTTTGGCCTTCACAGACCAAAGGAGGCCTATACTCTGTGCAACCACGCATCAGCTTTGTATGAACAAGTTTCCTTCCTCAGTGCTATACCAAGAATATATTGCTAAATACCGGAGCAGACATACATGGTATATATTTGCAAAATGAACATCATTCATATTACATTATTAAATGCCCCCTATCCACAGAATAGAGACCACTGAAGATCAAAGACATGCTGAATATTGGCATGGGCTTTCGGCAGTCTCCAAGATCACTGAAATTTATGGTCTCTGTGGAATGGCAATGAAAAATCCTGAAAGAACTACATATAAGACTAAAAAACAAAACTTCCAGCAAAATCACATCAGGACCTTGAAGAGGGCTGAGAGACCAATAAGACTATTAAAACCCCCATTCCACAGAGAGCAAGACCTCTGAAAGACCATGAAACTTGCTTGATCTTTCAAAGGTCTTCCAACAAACTTTCAAAGATCTCTGAGGTCTTTTATTATTCCTGGTGGATCTTTCACTGGTCTTCATGGTCTCCATGAGCTCCAAAACTTTTTGAAACGGTTCAAAACAGTCTTTACGCGGTCTTACAGGACATTGGTCTTTTGATGGTCTTTCAGCAGTCTTTCAGTGGTCTTTCGATGAATATCCAAAGTTCTCATTGGTCTTTCCATGATCTTTCGACAGTCTCTCATGAATTTTGCAGAGATCATTGAAAGACCAGGCAAAGTCCATGGAAAGAATTCTGAAAGATCAAGCAAGATCCATGGTCTCTCAGAGATCTTTCAGTGGTCTTTCAGTGGTCTTTCAGGGATCTTGCTCTCAATGGAATGGGGTTTTAGCAATGTAGCATTATCATTTTGAACTGACCTGTTTGTTTGCAAACACTAAGAGGACTGCATCTCGTAGTTCATCTTCATTCAGCATTCTATGGAGTTCTTCCTTTGCTTCAATCATTCTTTCCCTGTCATTGCTATCTATTACAAATATGAGACCTGAAAAAAAATAGAAGAATTAAGTGTAGTGCCAACCCACGCAAATTTTTCTTTAGTGGTGTAAATATTAAAGAGCAAATCAGTTATCAAAACTGAACAAATAAAGCTTATGTATTATGTATTGGCTTTTAAAAGTACTGGTATATAAAAAAATTATAAGTTATAAGTTAATAACAAAAGCGCCGTATAGAAAATTAGCAGTTCTTATTGGAATCAACACAGCAATGACCCAGATCCTATTTTCAAGTCAATGACACACAAATACCCAAAACAGCTCTAGAATTTGACTATATTGAACAATGACCATAGAACAAACTGACACCCAAATTCAGAAAACTACAACCTCTCAAATATCTGATAAGTCCTTTCATAGGCTTCTGGAAGTATACTTTGTGGGCTATACAGCAAAATATGCAGGGCAAATCAAATTATATTTGTTACCTTGTGTATTTTGGAAGTAGTGACGCCATAACGGTCTGATCTTATCCTGACCGCCGACATCCCACACTGTAAAGCTGATGTTCTTGTACTCCACAGTCTCAACATTGAAACCTGAATGAAACAATAATAAACATTCAAAGTCTATTTCAATCAAAACAATAGGTCAGTATACAGTACCACTTTAGAAACTTGGACAGAATACACTTATCGGTGCAAGGAGAGAAAGAGACAGAAAGAGAGGAATGGATAGAGACACTAAGTAATAGAATGAATCAGACAGACAGACAGGTAGACAGAAAAGGGTAGCCCCTTCATATCTAACATCAGATTTAATGTACCATATATACACTGTATTAACATAAAATAGTGCACTATTAAATATAATATTTTGTTTCATGCAAAATATCATGATATAAAGTCTTGGAGATCATATCACAGACAACATGCATGCTGATTTTCATAGCAATTGATATTCAATGAGTTCACTTATAAATTTGTCAAAACTACCTACATACATACTGTACTAGTTTGATTTACCCAAATGCCCACATATGCCTCATGCATAAAAACATACTAACCCAAAATAGACTGGGCTTTTGATGCATAGAAAGACAGGGGGCCTTAGTACACTGTGAAATTAAAGGTCAATTCCACCCAAGTAAAATGTTGATTTGAATAAATAGAGAAAAATCACTCTAGCCTAACGCTGAAAATTTCATCAAAATCGGATGTAAAATAAGAAAGTAATGGCATTTTAAGGTTTCGCTTATTTTTCACGAAACAATGATATGCACAATTTAAGTGTCATGCAAATGAGTCGGTCGATGATGTCCATCACTCACTATTTCTTTTGTTTTTTATTGTTTGAATTATACAATATTTTATTTTTTGGAGATTTGACAATAAGGAAAAAGTTGACTGAAGCATATAGTATTAAACAATGCCTAATTCCACATGTTCAGGGAAGAATTAAGCGTTGTTTCACTTGACAATGAGCAGAAAATTAGAATATTTCATGTAATAAAATACAAAAGAAATAGTGAGTGGATGACGTCATCAGTTTCCTCATTTGCATACCACCCAGGATGTGCGTATAACTGTTTTGTGAAATTAAGCAAAACTTTACTTTCTTATTTTACATCCGATTTTGATTAAATTTTCAGTGTTATGCTTGTTGGATTTTTCTCTTCTTATTCAAATCAACTTTATGTTGGGGTGGACTTGTCCTTTAAAAGTAGTAACTCAAATTATTTATAAAGATGTAGGTTTTTTTTTTTTTTACTTGATGTTGTTGTTACTCTTAATAACTAAGTGCTGTTTCCAATAGATTGTGGCTTCTAAATCATATTCTAATATATTTTTTTTATTCAATATCTTGTGATTTTTCGAACGATTTTTCGACCAATTTATATTTACCAGCTTTTCTACGATCATGCATCTACTAAACAATAACAAGGGTAATTATACATTTTCATCTCAAAACTCAATATATATTGGATTTGTCCACAAAAACACATTTTCAAAAAATGGTTCATTTCATTATGCGTGTACAAACTTATGCGTAACTTCATAACCATATACCCAGGCATCACAAATATGAACTCAAAAACATGCAGGCAATTTGATGGAAAATATCATGTTGCGGGGAAAGCTTTTCATCTTAATTAAGATTTAACACAAGAATGTTGCGGGACCTCCTGGCATGACCTAGGATCAAACCAAACCAAGTCTGGCCAAAGCTTTACGATGGGCAGTACTCACCAATTGTTGGAATGGTTGTGACAATTTCACCTAGTTTGAGTTTATATAGAATTGTTGTTTTACCAGCAGCATCCAGACCAACCATCAATATCCTCATCTCCTTCTTCCCAAATAGGTTTTTAAACAGACTCGCAAATGCACCCATGATTGAAGCTTCTGATCAAAGGTTTTTTTATGACAAGCTGCACCCTGCACCAGCAAAAGGGAAATGTAACAAATAAATACACATAATGTATACAAGTCTAGACTAAAAGAAAACTATACAGGCTGCCACATGGAGGGAGTTAGGATTATGAAAGTCATACGGCTGGGAGGAAGGACCCAAAATAAAAACGCCAAACACAGGGTTCCGGTTCTTTGGCACAATGGCACAACTTGAGGACAGTACAAACAACAAGGCATAAATGATGTAGTGTCTCGCCCACTTGTAAAAGTAACCAGAAATATCGTAATATGCAAGGGCACGCAACAGAATTGTATCAAAAGTTCATAGTAAAATAACTGGGATGGAATAACATTTGACATAATAGTCTTGTGCATAAACTTTAATGTTGACCTCAAAATGACCTCTGAACACAAGGTCTCCTCAGTACAGCTACAACCCAAGTTAATTGGTTCAAAAGTGACTTACGGTTGTGGAGTGATGCCATAACAATGACCTCAAAAAGACCTTTGACCTTACCATGTGAGTGACCTTTGACCTTATTATTCATTATTTCCGCATTACAAATGTTGAATATTAATGTCATTAAAAAATAGAATTGAAAAAATTATGGTAAACGGAAATTATTTACTTACTACCAGAAGCTTGTTTTCAATAAACATGATTTTTATTTGATTCAATGATTCTATTTTTGTTTTGGTCCAATTTAAAGTGTCCGATATTTCAGCACTTTACTTACAAACAAGTAAAATAATATGTCCGAACCAAATAATTTATGTACCCAAATCAACTCACGAGTAGCAGCAGACGATATGCACCAACAAGAAAATAAACTTCACGTGTGGGATAGATACTCGATGAAAAAAATAATTTTAATCATACAATTATTTTTAACTGAAAAAAAAATTCCCTGAATTCCGTTTGTCAAAATAACGATATATAAATTCAAACAGAACGAGTGATCGAGTATCTATTCCACACGTGAAGTTCGCTTTCCATATTCATAATCCTCATTTATGTGCCCCACCAGTGCTGATCTGAGCGACAGAAAAGCCGGCCCGGGCGCAGCCGGGTGAAACGATGGTGGTGGGTCACCGCACCGGCCGCTGTGAAAACCGACTCTTGAGTCTTGGTCGGAAATGACAAGTCACAGTGGCAAATTGTATAGAACGGAGGATCTATTTTCTCACCAATACCGCACAGGTAAGCGAATTTCGATTACTTCTTGCTTTTCGGTCAAAATCTTACGAATTAGCGTCGATATAGCATCGTGTTCGTTGGAGTTTGTAGAGTCTATCGCAATGTGTACAAAGTCAATTGATTTCCAGGTTTTGGAGCGTCGTGTGAATTAGTCTCTTGTCGAGGCCCTGGCGGCTGCTTCCCAAGCGAAGCGAGGGATTTCCTAATTCACAAAGCGAATTAGACCTGGCGCGAGCCAGGGCCTCTTGACATCTGAGCTGAATTATATATTCATGAGGACCGTCTTCCTAATAAATATACAGGAGTCATGATATTACCGGTCACCTATAGTAAACCAATAAAATGTCAAAGCTGTTTCGTCCGGGGTTCGTAATACTATAGTAGTCCACTATTCGGCAGGGGATTCATTTAATTGTGGGACACTAAAGGGGATATAACCAGCAAAATGCTACAAGTAGTGGTACTACTACTGCTCCTACTAGTATTGGCCGTAACAGACCCATCACCGCCCCGAAACTTCCCGGGAGATACTGGTCAGCCGCTGGTCAGACTCGAGTCAAGGGGAAACTCCACTCCAGCATTCCCTCACTGCACAGCGGAGATCGATAATCGACTCATAGTGGAATCGCATGAAATATTAAATTTTTTCCATATCCTGTGGGTAGATTTACAAAAACATCTCGTCCTTTCAGTGCAGATTTAATTTCATCGACTTGCAAATCCTTAAAGGGATGGTCCGGGCTTAAAATATTTATATCTTAATACATAGAGTAGAATTCACTGAGCAAAATGCCGAAAATTTCATCAAAATCGGATAACAAATAATAAAGTTATCGAAGTTTAAAGTTTAATAGCAATATTTTGTGAAAACAGTCGTCATGAATATTCATTAGGTGGGCTGATGATGTCACATCTCCACTTTCCGTTTTCTTATGTTATTACATAAAATCATAATTTTTTCATTATTTCATACTTGTGTGAATAATATGTCTCCCTTATAATGAAATAAGTTGCAGCAATAAATATCTAATGCACTAAATCAGTTGTCAATCCAATTTTTCTAGTTCTTGGAGGAAAAATTTGAATAAACCTAATTTCATATAATAAAATACAAAAGAACAAGTGGGGATGTGACATCATCAGCCCACCTAATGAATATTCATGACGCCCACCTAATGAATATTCATGACGACTGTTTTCACAAAATATTGCTAAACTTTAAAATTCAATAACTTTGTTATTTGTTATCCGATTTTGATGAAATTTTCGGCATTTTGCTCAGTAAATTCTACTCTATTTATTAAAGGGTAAGTCCACCCCCAAAAAAGTTTATTCGAATAAAAAGAGAAAAATCCAACAAGCACAACGCTGAAAATTTCATCAAAATCGTTTGTAAAATAAGAAAGTTATGATATTTTAAAGTTTCGCTTAATTTCACAAAACAGTTATATGCACATCCTGGTCGGTATGCAAATGAGGAAACTGATGACATCATCCACTCACTATTTCTTTTGTATTTTATTACATGAAATATGAAATATTCAAATTTTCTCCCTGTTGTCGTGTGAAACAAAGAATAATTCCTCCCTGAACATGTGCAAGTAGCATTGTTTAATTCTATATGGTTCAATCAAGTTGGTCCTTATTTTCAAATCTGTAAAAAAATGAAATATTGTATAAAATTTTCAAACAATAAGAAACAAAAGAAATAGTGAGTGAGGGACATCATCGACTGTCTCATTTGCATGCCACTGAGTTGTGCATATCACTGTTTTGTGAAAAATAAGCGAAACTTCAAAATGTCATGACTTTCTTATTTTTCATCCGATTTTGATGAAATTTTCAGCATAATGCTTGTTTGATTTTTCTCCATTTATTCAAACTTGTCCTTTAAGTTTAAGCTATAAATACTTTCAGCCCGGATCATCCCTTTAAATCGGTCAATATTCAGCATTTTAGAGGCATATTCAATGCTCTTTGATATTTCGTCGTCACTCTACGCCAAGAATCCACGGGTCGCCATTCAAGATGAGCTCATGAATATTCAATATGTCATAGCGGCCCGCGCTCTCATTGGATGATTTTCACCGACCAGTTCTTGGTCGGAATATTGGTAAAAACAATAAAAAACAAAAGAAAGTCGGTGAAATTCGGCTCAGATGTCAAGAGGCCCTGTCTCGCGGCGCTCTACTTCGCTATATCCCTTGCTTAGCCATGTTCACTCAGAAAGCAGCTGACAGGGCCTAGAAAAGAGGCTACACGTGAATATGCATGAAATTGCAGAGTCTCGATAATTTTTTATCGATACTGGAGCGATCCGATCACGAACCAAGACCATTTCCTGCGTAGACAATGTGACCAGATATCGTTATCGCTATCGATACTTGCGCACGCAGTCCAAAGGAATTATTTTGGCGACCACGTAGTCATGACGTGATCTGCGCGATTGGCCAATCAGCGGTCTCCGATTCGCTGAGCCGAGACGGTCTATCCGTTGTAGAGCAAGTTCCCGTAAGTCTGTGCAGTCCCCCTTGTCTGCACACTCGCGTATCTGCGCGATTCTATTAAAAGAAGATACGCAACGAACAGACTTTACACAAGAATACATAGACAGTATTCATAAAAAACTTTGACTCAAAATAGTGGAAAAATAATGAATTTAGGGCATTTCATGTGACGGCCTCAAAATGCAGCCTTTCTCATCAAAATCCCTCAATCGTGTGCAAAGTGAATGAGTTTTCAATCTGAAAATGACTGACCGAGGTTTTTTTTAAAAAATCCTATATTTTCTTTCATCTTTCAATGAAAATTTGGTACACTTACTCATAATAATATAAGGAACATTATTAACTGAAAGACTTTGTGAAATAAGAAGAAATTCATGTTAAAACTGAACTCAAATTGTTAGGTGGGCGTGCGCAGACTTGGGGCCCACCCCAGTATGCGATCGCGATCGGTTTGACCTGCGACCGATCGCGATGTTTTGAAGTCGGCCGTGAATAATACGTGCAAGGAAAAAGATACTGGCCCAAAATCACCAATTTTGAGGATAATTAACCGGAGGATGGAAACGGAGTGAAATACAGGTGTAGAGTAAGATATTAAGTTATTCATCTTTCTCGTTATATTTTTTTTCTGTAATTTTTACGATAAAAATGATTTCCATCCCACCTTTGTGACTCGGTATATCCGAACTGGTTCACCGTCTCGAAGTTCGGGTAGGTGGAGTGTAGTGTAGCGGTAGTGAAGTGGAGCCTGCACGAACTTCGCTCGAGGTAATAGTATACTAACCTCGCAATAGGTGCCATGAGCCTAATCACATCAGGAGGGCTGAAGATATTCGTTCGACCCAACCCATTCAAATTTTTTCAATTTGATATTGCTGATTGACAAAAGTGTATGAATATGATTCAAAATCTAACACTGATTCTAGAAATGGTAACTACTGAACTTCCTTTGCCCAAATTGGGAAGATATATCAATGATTTGGAACTATTTTTTGACTGGCGGAAGAATTGGGGCTATTTTACTGTTTCAGTTGATGAATTTGATCCCATCATAGACATAGTTATCTTCATAAATGGCGATTTATTTTTAAAATGAGCTGGCTACGATACCCTTCTCTGGTCAGATATGGAATGTCAGATATATATCCTATCCAAAGGTAGTAAACATTCGACCCTCTAATTTCACATTTATTTTTTTATGAATTTTTCTGAAGTGCCATTTTAACACAGAAGTCTATGGGGAATGTTTTAAGGCCACCGCACACCTTACGACTGGTCTGCGACCCGATTTCAGAATAAAATGTAATATAATTTGATGCGATTCTATTAAAAGAAGATACGCAACGAACAGACTTTACACAAGAATACATAGACAGTATTCATAAAAAACTTTGACTCAAAATAGTGGAAAAATAATGAATTTAGGGCATTTCATGTGACGGCCTCAAAATGCAGCCTTTCTCATCAAAATCCCTCAATCGTGTGCAAAGTGAATGAGTTTTCAATCTGAAAATGACTGACCGAGGTTTTTTTTAAAAAATCCTATATTTTCTTTCATCTTTCAATGAAAATTTGGTACACTTACTCATAATAATATAAGGAACATTATTAACTGAAAGACTTTGTGAAATAAGAAGAAATTCATGTTAAAACTGAACTCAAATTGTTAGGTGGGCGTGCGCAGACTTGGGGCCCACCCCAGTATGCGATCGCGATCGGTTTGACCTGCGACCGATCGCGATGTTTTGAAGTCGGCCGTGAATAATACGTGCAAGGAAAAAGATACTGGCCCAAAATCACCAATTTTGAGGATAATTAACCGGAGGATGGAAACGGAGTGAAATACAGGTGTAGAGTAAGATATTAAGTTATTCATCTTTCTCGTTATATTTTTTTTCTGTAATTTTTACGATAAAAATGATTTCCATCCCACCTTTGTGACTCGGTATATCCGAACTGGTTCACCGTCTCGAAGTTCGGGTAGGTGGAGTGTAGTGTAGCGGTAGTGAAGTGGAGCCTGCACGAACTTCGCTCGAGGTAATAGTATACTAACCTCGCAATAGGTGCCATGAGCCTAATCACATCAGGAGGGCTGAAGATATTCGTTCGACCCAACCCATTCAAATTTTTTCAATTTGATATTGCTGATTGACAAAAGTGTATGAATATGATTCAAAATCTAACACTGATTCTAGAAATGGTAACTACTGAACTTCCTTTGCCCAAATTGGGAAGATATATCAATGATTTGGAACTATTTTTTGACTGGCGGAAGAATTGGGGCTATTTTACTGTTTCAGTTGATGAATTTGATCCCATCATAGACATAGTTATCTTCATAAATGGCGATTTATTTTTAAAATGAGCTGGCTACGATACCCTTCTCTGGTCAGATATGGAATGTCAGATATATATCCTATCCAAAGGTAGTAAACATTCGACCCTCTAATTTCACATTTATTTTTTTATGAATTTTTCTGAAGTGCCATTTTAACACAGAAGTCTATGGGGAATGTTTTAAGGCCACCGCACACCTTACGACTGGTCTGCGACCCGATTTCAGAATAAAATGTAATGTAATTTGATGCTAATATTGAGACTTGGAATATCTTACTGTGTAATGTTCTAAATCATCGTACGAATACCTATGATAAAATTCGTGACTATGCTGTCATCCTTCTTAGAATAAAAGCGAATTTAATATCTAGTCGCACTCACACGTATTGCGAGGTTAGTATGTATACTAACCTCGCACCACGAACCGCGTTTGGCAGTGGATTTCTAACTAGTGGGTCGCGCGTGCTGGGATCTCACTTCTTGGGTCCACAACACATGACTTCTATGGCTTGATTTTTCTGTGCGCGGCGGCATGTAATGAACCCTTGGGTGATCTAGTCGTAATGACGTCATAGCAGTCGTACGATTGGCTAGGATTTGAAACTAATTTGGGCTTTACTCCAAAATAAGGACTTGCAATCTTTCAAAATTGTTATATTGTTATTTCAATTAATTTTAACCTCAAATAAAATGACATGTTCCATTCACATCTTCAGAAAATGAGCAAAATGCGATTTGTTCCAAAGTCGGGTCGCAGACCAGTCGTAAGGTGTGCGGTCGCCTTTACGCGCGTGACACCTATCGTGTGAGTGGGCCCACCATTATCATGATCATACTATGGAGCTATTAAGAGAAGGAGAACCATCTTCCAAATCCTCTGTTAATCCTCTGTTATCGCTTCCTTCGGGCGAAGGAACGATATCTAACATCAATCGGCGAGCCGCCAGGGGAAAGTTAGAGCCCGCTTACATAACGCGATAAGCCCCCTCGTAAAATCTGAGGTCAGAGATTTTTTGAAGGACCCTGCGAGGCACCGCCGTAAACGACGTTCTCCCACATAACTTCTCTCCGAGCTCAGTGTTTTTTCAAAATTGAAACACGACTTGCTGTTCTTCTAACATCCATATCTCTTCGTACGGATTCCTCATGCACGTCTTTTATGTATGGTTGAACTTCTGAGATGATCCCCTTTGCATACATACCAAATACGTCACAATTTGATTTGACTCAACAAAATTACAAACGGAGGAAGTTGGAGATTGGTCATTTTAGGTATGTCTGTCTTTCTTACGTAGTTAAATCTTTCCCTACTCGTACATTTTTTAGAAATTATAATAAGGTGAAAAAGCATACTTTGAGCTTTATTTTTATGCAAAAATCATTTGCGTGTTTACAATGGTCTTGATAATATAACAACGAATCTGCGGGGCATTTCTCTGGCGATTGTCGCATCGTGGAGTACCCTCCAGTGCCCCACGTACCGTACTCCTATTTGTGTAAGTTGAAAGTGAGTGTAATGAATGACGGGAGCTCGTGCTCGCTCAGCTCTTGTCTCTGGATCGTTTTTGGAAAATAGCAGGTGCCGCGGAGCGAATAAATTTAATTTACAAACCAGTAAAAAGGAGAACAAAGTACAAAAAATTGTTATTCTACATATAAAGAACTTAAAAATAACATGTTTGGGACCACAAAGAAGTATACCCTGTTCTGTGTCAGGACGATTCATTTTAAGTTACAAAGTCATTTGGAAAAATTTACAAGCGAAGTTTTACAATTTTTAGTACAAAAAATAATTATGATTTAAAAAAAATTATAGAGAAAAAATAAAAGATGATTACAACTATTGAATTCATATTTTTAGTTTAATCTAAAGAAAAAAAAGAAGGCTTCCAAAATATAAAGTGGCCGGACACCCGACCCCCCCCCCCCCCATTTCTAAAACATTCTATTTCTATTCTAAATATATTTAGAAACACGAAATATCATTATGATTTTTGTTACATTATGGGATTTTTTGTTTGTTTTAAGATTGTACTTTTTTTTTTCTTTCATATCCTTTTTTCTTCATCATTCTATCCTTCCTCTTTGCCCCCTTTTTTATTCCATCTATCTTTATTCCCTATCTTTCTTTCCTGATCTTCTCTCTCTGTTCATTTTTCTTTCCTTAAACTTTTCTTTGCTTCCTTCTCCCTTTTCTTTTCGTTCTTTCTGTCCTTCCATTATTTTCTCTATATTTATTCTCTTCTCCCTTTATTTTTTCCTCCCTCTCTTTCATCCTTTCTTTTATTTTTTATTTAATTTTTTCCTTCTACTTTGTGGCCTTTTTCTTTCTTTCCCTCCCTCCCTTCCTTCCGGTTTTTCTTCTTTCTTTATTTTTTTCTTTCAAAGAATGAAGGAAACCTTTTTCTTTTATTCGTTCTTTCTCTCCTCCTCCTTTTTTCTTGCTTCTCTTTTTCTTTTCTCTCCCTTATGTTTTCTTTCACACATCTTCCCTTCCTTCTTTTCTTTTTCTTTCCTTCTTAATTCATTTCAAAGAATGACGGAAACATTTTTTTTCTTTTATTCTATCTTTCATCATTTTATTCTAACATTCCTTTTTTTTAATATATTTTCCTTCATTTTCCTTTTCATTTTCATTTCTTTTCGTTCTCAATTCAACTCTTTCGTTCACCCCCCCTTCCAATTCTGTACATGTTTTCCCAAGTCGAACACCGTGTAGCCTCCTTTGTTGATCTTTTTTTTAAGACCTGGCTCGGTCGATCTGCTCATGCAGCGTACTTTGTCGACTGTCCCATATTTCTTTTTGTGAAATTTGGTCACCCTGCATTCAGCTGGTTCCAAAACCAGATTTTCGTCTTCGAAATCGTGAGCCGCCATGTTTGCATTAAATTCGTGAAGCCGATGTGAAATGCATTATGGGTGAAAACGCTACTGCGCAAGCGCAAACCCGAGCTGTCGACCGCGTTGATCAACTTTCCTTATCTGATTTACGAGCGGCCTGTGTAATGCGCCGTGAGGGACCCTGCTGAGAGGGGATTAGCGGTGCCGCGCATAGCCAGGCGGCTTCTTGAGAGTAAAAATCATTTACTAACGTAGGCTTACTCTAAACGAAGCCAGGCAGTCCTCCCTATTCATCTGCGTGTACCGCAAAAAACCCTGAAACTTTCGCCCCCGAGATTTCTACTTTCCTTCTAAAAAGATCTAGCTCTAAATCATGTACATTACATGGGATAAAACTTCATTTCCGACATTTCTACGCTCTCGTTGTTATTTTTAAAACAAGAATTCATTATAAAAAATGAAAAAATATTTATTGTACTTCCCCAACGTTACGGACGCGAGCGTCGCGTAACGTGTGGGAAGTACAATTAGAAACAAGATGGCGGCGTAAACATCGGGCAAGTCTCTTCCGTCTTTTCACAATATTTTTTCATTTTTTATGATGAATTCTTGTTTTAAAAATAACAACGAGAGCGTAGAAATGTCGGAAATGAAGTTTTATCCCATGTATGGTTGGAACTACCCCTTATCAACCACCTAATCTTCTAGTTCTAAGCATCGTATCTGCGAAAGTATTCATCAATTTTACCCAGTTTTCGTCTCATTTGTGAAGAAAATTGAGCAGATCAGATTCCCATGTTTCGCTCGGCGACTCCGATTCAATCCGCGTATATATCGACGAACAACGAATACGACGATTTTACATTTGCACCCGTCTTTTTAAACCGACCACCCGCGGTACATTAAGTTTACGACCGATTCTTGTCGCGGTGGCGAAATATTTTTACTCTTCCAAATCAGTTCTATGATGTCAACATGCTAAATCAGTAATGATGATCGTCTCACTACTTCCACTGCGAGCTCCGGCACGGCGGCACATGATTCGACGATTGACGACGGATATTTGTTCTAGAGCCGTTTCCTATCGGATTTCTTGGTTTTTCAGCGGGGTTTGGGTCTGGTCAATAAAATTTTGATTAATTCTACTAAATTTTTGTAAAATCGATTCTTACCGTTTCTATGGACACTGCGCCTACTCCGCGCGTATCGTTTGTAATACGCAATAATTTTAACGCGCGCAAGGTGGTCGGTTTCAAAAGAGGTGGTCGATATGTGGTAGTCTCATGATAGATCTTTTTTTAGAAGGAAAGTAGAAATCTCGGGGGCGAAAGTTTCAGGGTTTTTTGCGGTACACGCAGATGAATAGGGAGGACTGCCTCAGTGCCTGGCTTCGTTTATTTACTAATTTAGAATTAGAGAGTAAGCCTACGTTATATAAATGATTTTTACTCTCAAGAAGCCGCCTGGCCCTGGCTAGCCGCGCATGGGGCAAAGCGTTTGAGAGAGTCAGATCTCCTTCTGTTAATCGCTCTAGGCCTACCTCTATGAGTATGATTATGAATATGAATGATTATATTTATACACAGTGACTACGGTATGACTATGACTATGACTATGAGTCTATGCATGGACAATTTGCCACTGAGGCGCAACTGCAAAGTGCACTGTGCAAGTGCAAGTAAGTAGGCGTAGCCGTCAATAAAACCACAAAATATGTTTCTCTTGCGAAGTTTTCTTTTATTTTCAATTTGTAGTGGGGTTCACATTGAACTCTGCCTAAAAATGACTAAGCAATATAAGTAAGAAATGTTACTAAAGTTACAGAAAGACAAAATACATACCAGGAAACGTTCAATCTGTTCAAAGATATATCTCTGCCTTCTCGAGGTTAAACGTAGAGGGCGTCAACCGTCAACACTGTCAATAAGTTATACAAAAATTATTTTCAGAGATTTTTAACTTGAACTTAATTTTGAAAAGTCTCCTTCTTTGTAGTCTCATTTGCGAGTTGGTAATTTTTTGTTTATAAAATATCTAATCCAAGGTAAACTGTCATCGACTTCACAACAATATTAGTTTGATATCATGTCTGTCATACTTTCATCAATATGATAACACAGCAAAATCCACACAGGCTTATTTTTTTCTTCTTTTTTTAGTGGTTGAAAATGGGGTTGAAACTCTCTGAATGTCTACTACTTTGGAGACAGTTGAATAGTTCATCAGGAAAGAATTGACTTAAAATGGGTCTGAGAGTAAAAGACATTCGTTTCTGTTTAAAGCTGTTAAATTATTGATTCCATTATAGTTACCACTGCACAATTGTCCCAAATGTACATTTCACTTTATGATAAATTAGATAACCACAGTCAGTAGCTTAATGAGCCATTTTTCTTTTTCTTTATTTTTTTTGGGGGGGAGGCAGACATGGCGCACAGGACGTTCTCTTCTTTTTTTTTTGCCAACCTCAAATTTTATGATAGATTTTGACTTATAATTAAAATGGTATATCATATTTCACCTGTTTCCTGTCATTTTCAGCTTTATCTTTTGTGATAATGTTTCCTGTTTATTTTTTCTTGGTCCACTGTTTGGGGGTCCATGCCCCCCCCCCCAAGGCCCCACATATGTAGGCCTATGCCAGTATAATTAAAATACAGTGTTAATTGATCACATTGAGCAGCAGCATATAGTAGTAGTAGTAGCTTAGTAGTAGTAGCCCGAGTAGTAGCTAGTAGTATAGTAGTAGTAGTAGTAGTAGTAGCCCAGGACCAAAATCCAGTTAAAACCAATTAGGGCAAAACCAATTGAAACCAGTTGGCCAACTGGTTTCAATAGGGAAATTGGAACAACTGGTTCCAATTGAAAACCAGTTGCCAATTGGTTCCAGTTAAAACCAACTGGTTCCAATTGAAAACCAGTTGCCAATTGGTTCCAGTTAAAACCAATTGGGCAACTGGATTCCTGGAACCAGTTGGCAATCGGTGTCAATTGGTTCCAGTTGTTCCAATTTCCCTATTAACACCAATTGAATCCAATTGGAGGCAACTGGTTTCAATTGGTTCCAGTTGAAACCAATTGGAGGCAACTGGATTCAACTGGAACCAGTTGAAACCAATTGGTTTCCAACTGGATCCAATTGGAACTAATTGGAATGAACTTAATTAGTTACAAATTAATTAGCATGCATTTGCACTAACTATTGCTGATATGCCAACACAGAAGCAGTATTATATGTCTATTGATACCAATGTAAAGGGCATTGATAAAGTACAGACTTTCATATGTATATATTATATGGAAGATCTTCAAATATATGTATTTTTATTTGATGTAATTTGGTAACAGTTAGTGGTGTACTAATTATCCTTTAATCTGTTTTAATTATAATCTATAACATTTATGAACATGGTTTTCACTGCTAAGTATTCTAAATACTTATCTTTAAAAAGTGTGGCACTTGAAATTGAAAAGAATTAAATAGATACATTGTTAATGATGATGAATCTCATAAAACATTAATCTGTGCACACTGGCAGATAATATGCAAATTAACTGGTTTCAATTGGATCCAGTTGGGTAACTGGAAAATTTCCAATTGGAAACCAATTGGAAATCATTTCCAGTTACCCAACTGGTTCCAATTAGAATTCATTTCAAATTACCCATCTTTCCAGTTAGAAGTCATCTCCAGTTACCCAATTGGTACCAGTTAGGATTTCCAGTTACACAACTGCATGGTTCAAGTTAGGATTTCCAGTTACCCAACTGGTTCCAGTTAGGATTTCCAGTTATCGCAACTGGTTCCAGTTGGAAGTCATTTCCAATTGGAAGTCATTTCCAGTTACCCAACTGGTTCCAGTTAGGATTTCCAGTTACCCAACTGGTTCCAGTTAGAAATCATTTCCAGTTTGAAGTCATTTCCAGTTACCCAACTGGTTCCAGTTAGGATTTCCAGTTGCCCAACTGGTTCCAGTTAGGATTTCCAGTTGCCCAACTGGTTCCAGTTAGAAATCATTTCCAGTTGGAAGTCATTTCCAGTTACCCAACTGGTTCCAGTTAGGATTTCCAGTTGCCCAACTGGTTCCAGTTAGGATTTCCAGTTGCCGCAACTGGTTTCAATTGGTTTCAACTGGAAATTGTTAAATTCCAGTTAAAACCAATTGAAACCAGTTAAAACCAATTGAAACCAATTGAAACCAGTTGGAAATCCAACTGGTTTCAATTGGATTTAGGTCCTGGGAGTAGTAGCATAGTAGTAGTAGTAATAGTAGCTAGTAGTAGTAGTAGCTAGTAGGAGTAGTAGTATAGTAGTAGTAGTAGTAGTAGTACATAGTAGTAGTAGTAGTAGTAGTAGTAGTAGTAGTAGTAGTAGTAGTAGTATAGTAGTAGTAGTATAGTAGTATATATAGTAGTAGTAGTAGTATTAGCATAGTAGTAGTAGTAGTAGCTAGTAGTAGTAGTAGCTAGTAGTAGTAGCTAGTAGTAGTAGTAGTAGTAGTATAGTAGTAGTAGTAGTAGTAGTAGTAGTAGTATAGTAGTAGTAGTAGTAGTAGTAGTAGTAGTAGTAGTAGTAGCATAGTAGGAGTAGTAGTAGTAGTAATCAAAGTAATAGTATCATCGTTATCATCATCAGATATTGTCACTATCATATCATCATTGTTATTATTATCATTATCAAAATCATTTATTCATTGATTTATCAGCTGTTGCGGCTGGGGGGGGGAAGAAAACAATGTGGTCACTGGTGGGATATCTTGAGATAAATACCTCAGCAATCTCGGTACAATAACCATATTGTCTATTTTTTTTTTTTTCTCCCTGGCAAAGAGGCTCAACATGTGAAGGCATGTTTCTTGGGTAAATGATACCAAATGTGCCTGTATAGAATTTACACATTCTTGCATGAGAATTTACCATTTAGACAATATTTTACTTACGTGTGATTTACTTTAGTGATTTTTACTCAACTTTTTAGCACAGAATCCTGAATATTGATGGAAACCCAGATGAATGTTAAGAGCTTAGATTTAGCCTCAGCTAGATCTCTCTTCTAGTTTCTTCTCTCTAAATCCCATAATAATGGGAAGTTGATTGTGGTTTAGGACAATCCAAAACTAGATTGAAAAAAAAAGATTGACTTCTATTAGATTGAGATTTTCAATCTTATTTTGGATTGGTTCCTCTTGAGTAATCTCATCATATCTCACACTTCAATTTTTATATTTTAGCACAATAAAATATCAAACTTTGAACATGTCAACAAAGCAATGGTAATAGATTTCCATCTTATTTTATTATCATTATTTAATTGGAGGACATCATAGTTCCCCATATTGAAATGAGGCTACAAATATAGCTGTCAATCTATCCAGAAACTTATGTTGGAGCTATTGAATAGGAAATTTAGCCTGATAATAAGATGGATTTCACACCAAAAAAAAAATTAAAGGAAAAAATATACATTAAGGTTTGATGAAAAAAAAAGACTTATGAAATTTGCAAGTTTTTTTGTGACATCACAGTAGAGCAGATCCTCTGTCATGTCATATAAACTCTCATAATGCCACTTTCTCATAAATTTGAAAGTGATTTTATTTTGCATGGTGGATATACCATCAGATACATCATCCCCTTCTTCAAGAAAAATATTTTCATACATCATGTGCCATTTTAAAAAAAAATCTAATTTATGGAATTTGTATGACATAATAAATGGGGGCTGCTCATATAATTATGACATCGCAAATAAAGATTCATAAATCTCTTATTCTTGGATTTTCATCAAACCTTCACCAATATATTTTGCTATTTAATCTGCATAAAAACCAAATTATCATCAGGATGGACTTCCCTTTTAAGATAAGCATGAGTCAGTCAGCTCTTATTTGGGACCTTTCGCAGTCCTCACGGACGCTAATATTAGGGTCCCCTAACACAAAAGTTAACGCTTAATCATACACTTGATTTTTAAGATTGATTGTGCATTATAGTCAATAGAATCAAACGTAGAAAACTGCTCTACAATCAATGCTAAGCTTTGTGTTACAGGGGGGTTACATGTCCTACAGATCTGCTTTTCGTGTACAAAATCCTTTTCCGCGACACCCACCATACATGCATGTATATTACGACTGATGGCTGGAGATATTCGAAATGCAGGACCTAAAATAGATTATGACATGGATAAGAAAGTGGTTTTTCAAACAAATTGAGTACATATTGAGTGAGGAAAAACTTACTGAATGAAGGCATAGATATAGATCATTACAGTCCATCGAATCGATATTACATTTAATGTGGATTATTGGTGGATCACTGGCAATTGATTTCATGGGTCAGATCAACCTCTCCAGCCAAAAATTTTGCACGTGTTGATATGTGCACAGCATATGCAATACGTTTGAACTTGTTTCTTTTGTTTCTTTGTTTCTTTTGTTTACTCCTTCTACACAAATGATATGCCTCTCGCACACGATGTAATGGGCATTATGTTTTACTTTCCCCAGAAATGGGGGATTAGATTCAAATTCCGGGGGGACCACTTCCATTGATGAGTGGATACCAGGCATGACCATGAGGTTTCGAAAAGTACCCTAAACAAGGGAAGCAATTCTTTTCCAGATTATGAAAATGCATCTCTTAACAAGTATTTGGCTTGTGAAACCCTACAAGTATTGGATATATATCCCTTTTTTTCAGCATTTTAAACATCGTTTTGACACCCTTATTACGTTACATAGGCCTATAAGTAACGTACCTGACCACTCTGTCCCCTTTAACGCGTGTTCGCTCCTGGTATCCACTAATCAATGGAAGTGGGCCCCCCGGGGCGGCCTCTCGAGCTGTAGGAGGAGTCAAATGTGGCTTTGGAAAGTCGTCCTCAATCGGATATATCGCTGTTACCATAGTAGCAACCAGAATTTTGCACACGAAACGCATATTGAATGTTTCCGTCGCAGATGCGAAACAAAAAAAATAATCTCATGTCACACAATTTGCATTGCAGGACAGAGTTTTACGACCATGATGACGGGCCCAAAAGGTCTCTTCCAAAATCAACTACCGTCGTAAATAAGCGTGCGCGTCCTCAAACGAAAGGTCGGGATTGTCACTCAATTCAAATATAAAATTACACACCCTTGAAAGAACATACGTGTAAGTAAAATAGAATCAGATACAGTATATATTAGTTGCCAGTTTCTATTCAAAGAAGTAACCCTTGTAACTTTAAAAAGAAAATCATTTTTCAAGATATGAATTTTTATACAGAAAACAGAGCTCAATCACCCAGGTTCACATCCCTGGAAGAAAAATTAATGAAGAAAATAAACATTTCCAACAAGAATGAATACAGCCCTTAACTACATAAGACAAAAAAAGATACATAATCTGCTAAGAATATGTCAAAAGAACTGATCATGAAATTAAAAAACTTAGAATTTTAATGTTCAAGTATAAAAGTACAAAAAATTATATATTTGAAAATAATTGCTTTGAACAGGAGAAAATGAAAAGAGAAGCTAAGTGTGTGTTTAGCTTTAGAAGTGAATTAATCAGACGCAAATTGGCAAAAGAAAGCACAGTTCAGTCTACAAATAATCACTTCTTTTTTCTGAATAGTTTGTGCAAAAATCTATGTGCTATTTACCAGTGTATATGTTCACACAACATTTGCTCCTGCAACATTTGCCCCGGTCTTAATATCACAGAGGGCATAGGGTTAGAGTAAGGATTGCAATAGAGTTTTTGGTTCAGAATAATGTAAAGATATGGATTAGGGTTTATTTAGTTTCGGAGGTTTAGTTTTATGTTTGGCTTTCCATTGGAGCAAATGTTGCCGGTTCAAATGTCATGGATTCTATTTACCTCTCTTCTCAGTCCAATTTCTCCAAAGTTGAAAAAATTTCTATGGCTCAAATGATTTAAATGGGCAGTTACTTGAGGTTGCTTTTGAAATGTTGAGCATACCTACATAATGAAATCATATGACAAAGCTGTATAATATGAAGCAGACAAAAACAGATTTATAGATATATATATACATATAATTCCCAATTACACCTTATTCATCTTAAATCGCTACATTGAAATTGGAAAATGAGAGCCCAATTGATTCATTGCTATGAGTCATTAATTATTATTTCTGAGTAAAAAAGGGCTAGATGTAAAACCAGATCAACAAAAAATATAACTTTACTAATAATCCCTGAACCCAGTGGTGGCTCCAGGATTATATAACTGGGAGGGGTCTGAAAAATTATCCATTCTTTATGACAAAAGAATTTTGAAAATAAAACAGTTCTCATTGGCAAGAAATTACCTCATTGTTAGCCAAGAAGATATTGACAAGCAAAAAAAAAGAAAGGTTATCAAAGACTTACAACTGATCACTGTCATGATCAGTTATTTTCTCTCAAAAAGACAAAATATCAAATTATCACTACCCAACCCAACCCCACCCCCCCCCCCCTTTCGCTGGAACCACCACTGGCTAAAACCACATGCTTTTAATGATAGTTAGGAAATGAAACATCACAAAATGATACTTTAGTGCTATCATGGAAATTACTTGGTTTTATCCCTTGGTGGAAGTTTCATTACACATTTCATCAGTTTACCCATGGTGAGCAACAACCAATGATTATTCTCACTTGACGAGACATTATTCATGATAATTATATGACAAGATCTCTTTGTGGTTACCCATTTCAAAACAATTTATCATTACAAAAAGAAAGACAAATGAAAATAATCATGTTAAATCACTATTTTCCAAATAAATATCAACAAGGGGGGGGGTCTTCTTTTTATTTGGCAACCAGTCAATTTGACTATTTGACTATTTTCAATTTGACAAGTGAAATGCCTGTGGTAGTCTCACTGCTTGTAGTGCTTTCTAATGTAACTTTGAACAAGGTTAAAAACTTTCATATGATCTGAAATGTGTCTCAATGTTGTAAGTAGATTAATACACCTGATTAATTTTGACATTTGACAATGTAGTGCCATCAATATATCATATAAAAGTACAAATATCAAAAATATAACATATATATTATGCAAGCACAGCTTGGAAATACGTCTTTCTGAAATAAAATTAATATATCCTGAACAATCTTAAAAACAATTATTTTTCTTTCTTTCTATTTACAGTTAAACCTTTAGTATCCACCGGTATAGATGGGTCACCTGTCTATAAAGACTACAAATTTAGTTTCCTTTGATTGGAATTCCAGATTAAAACATACATTGAAGGAACATGTCTATCCAAGAAGACCACCTGCTCATGAAGACCACTTTTCTTGTCTCATTTGGGTGGTCTTTACAATACATACAAGTTTCTCTATATAACAAGTGTTTTCTCACGTGTCCTGCCACTTGCAAGCAGGACATGTAGCAATCAATTATCATCACAATCACTTATATATTATATAATAATCAAATAAATGTTGTGACTTTTAGGTACTTTTTAATATGCAGGAAGAATCAATTCAAGACATTGAAGCTTACTCTCGAATTAACTTGTAAATCTACACAGTCAACAATGTACACTTTAAAAACTTTGTATATGAATCAGCTTTGACTGGCTTGTGATAATAATGGATACAAAGTTACATATGGACCTTATCAAAGTACATTATAACATACTTGAATTTATATTATGGTTATACCTTGTGAACTATTATGAACTTCCCCAAAGTCATCATTTGTAAAAAAAAAAAATCAACACTTCAAAATTGGTAGATGATATATCATATCATCCTACAAATTGCTAATCAGCCATGTACGAAATAAAATTATACAAATGGACAAAAACCTACATTTCGTTACAACAATGGGTTATCATTCAGATCTAAAATACTCTATTTGATTCTGAATTGTGGTCACATGGAAAAAAATAAAACAAGTGGCTAGTTCCACAAAACTTGTTATAATAAGAAATTTTCAACAGTTTAAATCTACTGAAATCTATCAATATGATTGGCTGATAGTAAACTTGTTATAGTAATTAGGCATTTGTTATTATAACAAGTCTTTATGAAACTGAGACCAGTTTACCTGATGATGCATTACGCATTTATACAATGTGATCTTATTGTATAGAAATACTACTTGAAATAAATGAAGTTGTGCAAGCTACGGGAGGTAGACACACTCAATGAAAAGGAATGGTTTTTATTTTGGGCTATTTTGAGCTATTTCAAACTCTATCAATTTGAATTGGCTCTTTTGAAACCTATAAGGACCAAACTGAGACCAGTTTACTGTATGATGTAGCACACATTTATACAATGTGATCTTATTCTACAGAAATACTACTTTAAATAAACTAAGTAGCGCAAGCTACCGGAGTTAGAAACACTCAAAGAAAAGTGATATGTGATTTCCATATAGGCTTTGTACATGGATGATTCAAGTTAAAAGCTGAAAAATCATGCCAACTTATTTTGCTAATTTTTCAGTAATATATTGGACCATACACCCACCAGCGAACATTAGGGAATGCTCTGTTATTACAAATAGCAACCCTCAAAAAAGTACACTTACTAATCATGGTGAGTAATAATACACTTTAAGGACAAGTGCTTAGGAAATACATGGTATAAATGATAATCATTCAGTACCACAAATAGGGGACTGGTAATTTAACTCATTCCCTATGACTTAATAAGAAATTAGTAAAATATCAAAAGGCAAATGCATTCATGGCAATATATTGGAGTTGTGTCGCTTAAGTAATTTATCTCCTTCTACGGTCGTTGCCTGCAAAGCTCACTTCGATTTCTTCCAACGAGCGCCCTTTGGTTTCTGGAACAAAGAAGAAGACAAAAACGGCTCCAAGGAAGCAGATTCCACCATAAAACCAGAAGATTCCTTGCTTCGTCATTGACTCCTACAACATGAACAAAACAAAATAAAAATACATTTTCTTAATACAAATCAACTATAGGCCATATCAGTGCCTTCATTGCTGGGTCATTGCAAGTCATGGGGCCCGTTGCAGAAAGAGACTTTGCAATCAATCGCAACTCTAAAAATCATGCGTAACTTGATTTTCTACCAATCAACAGCGCGCATTTGGGACTTGCAATCGATTTTTTTACTTGCGCTTAAACGCAACTCTTTCTGCAACGGACCCCAGATCAGCGAATATGATATTTTGTCATTTATATCACATCATGTGACTGTTGTGGAGATTGTCACATGCAGCCGTGGCCAGAGTAGTCTGCAGGCACAGACCCTTTCTCCCACAATTCACAAAATACATAATGCAGAGTCTGAAGTAGTGAGACTAGATTCATTACGGACTCTGCTCATCTTGGACACAGACAGACAGTCTGGAGTCTAGTCTTTACTCTAGACATGGTATAATTAGTTAGTGTTAAACTTGAGTCTGTGCTTGAAGACTATGGCCAGAGCAGCAGAGCAGGGAGTATTGGAAGCATGCTAGCTGTCTTGCGCTGGTACCCTTGTATAACAGATGGATTCTGACCTGAAAAAAAAAATCAAAATTTACCCCTCAGCCATTGCCAGATCTAAACTATATTGCCTACTTTATTCCATCTGTTATTGTACAAACCATCAAATTAATATGACATTGTTAACATTGTTAATCTCATAGTCATTAAAGAAAATAATTTCTGATAATTCCATATACGTTATTCTTATTCATTGAAAATAAGAGACCTTTCATGGATTCAACAAGATCTGTGAGCTTGATCTTTAACTATGACCACATTGTCACTCTTTGTGAACTAACCACTAACCGAAACTAAGGACCATTTTCATTCCTATATGCATGCATACCTAAAACAAGTTCAAGGTCAGTAGGGAACACCTACAGCAGAAATGTACCGCCAGACGTTCAGTTTGGTAAATGTCAGGTTCCTCCCTGTAATGTTCAGGACTGAGGCAGTGGCACCTTGTTTGTTTGATCAAGTCACCTCGCTGCCTGACTATCGGGATTGGGTCAAATACACAGCATTCACTAACCTGCATATGAGAAAATTCCTTTGTGACAATAAAGGCACAACCCCAGTTAAAGGCAGTTGCGATACCGCTGGCAGCTCCTCTTGCCTTGGAAGGGAAGATTTCCGACATGATCAGCCAGGGAATCGGTCCCCATGCCAACGAGAATGAGATGATGTAGACGATGATACTGCAAAGTGAGACAGCGCTCAGTTTGTGCTGCTTTTCAACATCTGAAAATAGGAAGATGTGGTTGAATTGTAAGGTGGTATGTCGATGGGCACAGGTGCAAGGTTTTTATAAAGTTCACAAATGAGTTTGATCGAAGAAGCCTTCCTAGGATGCAGTCAGTGTTATTGTTTTCATTATCATTCTTATAAATATTATTGTTATCATTGTTGTTGCAAATGTTATTTCGCTGTTATTATTACAAATCACCATTATCATTAATATTATAATATCATCATTATTGTTATCATCATCATCATCACATTCACCACTGCTATCATCAATATTTTCTTATCATTTCCTATCCTACAAGCTTCACATGAATAGTTTACACATTATCCATAATTAACATGCTCGTTCCTTATGGGCACTTCAGACGTATTCATTAGCATTTAGAAACATAAAATAAATAAATATTACTTTATTACTTCATTAAAACAATAATTCGAGTCTTTTTATTCTTCTTACCATCGCCAGTGATTTGATAATACAATCCAAATACAGTTGAGCTGACTGCCAGACCAACGGCTGCAATAAAAAAATATCACAGAAATAAAGGGCAAGTGAGGTACGAATGCCGATACCAGCCAAAATGTTACAACTAAAATATATGATTACCTTTTCTTAAGTCAGAGCCGCGTCTTTCGCACAGGAATCCCGGAAGTGGCTATTCGTTACCAATTCTTACACTTAATCTTCAACAAAACAATAGGGAATGCGGGGTAGCCGTACACTTACTACTACTGTTGAATGATATTATTGGCCATCATTGTCATTTAGCATACATAACAATTAAAACATTTGAAATTAGTTGATTAAAAACAACTGAAAGTACAAAATACAAAATGCATTGAAAATGCGTCTAAATATTAAGGCTCAGTATCCTCAAGGCTAAGGCATTGAAGAAGGAGGCCCTTAGGTGCCTAAGGCCAAGGCCCAGCATCAGGCACCACAACACTGTTTTCTATTACAGTTGATACAGGTCGGTCATTAATCATGACAATACAAAAATACATTCAAGACAAAAAAACGAATTAGATTTGTAAAAAATCTCTTGATTAAAAAGAGGATATTATTTCTTACATGAGATGATGTTTAGACCATCACTCTTTAGAGCAGAAAATATTTTCCTTGACAAATTGGTTTTACATTCGATATATCTCATCAATATAAAATAGCAAATAAGACCCCCAGTTCAGACATTCCTACCTCCTACAATCAAGAGCGTTTTGCGTCCCAATTTATCCATGAGAAGAGCTGCAACACACGTGAAGACCACCTGTACGGCACCTACTATCACCGTGGCAACGTTGGCGTTGATAGAGGGCGCTGCACTCTGAAAGATGCTGACGGTGTAGAACATGACTGCGTTGATGCCGCTGAACTGCTGGACAAACATCAGTACCAGGGAAATCAGAAGAGGCTTGTAGAGGTATGGACGAGAGAACTCGGACCATCGGAACGTATCCTGCAATTAGAGATACATCTTATATATTTCATACCCAGTTCACACTGTAATGATTGTAACCATGGTCTTAATTGTGGCATAATCAAAGTGATCATATCAGATCAGCGGCCCATTGCAACAGGCCCCAGTTGTGGCAAGAATTTCGTATTGATCTTAGAAAAATGTGGAAAAGTTCAAATTTGTTTGCGAGCAGCTATGAAAAGCCAATCACTGCCATTGGGAATGAAGTATAAATAGTATAGTAAATATTATTTGCATAAGATGTATTGACCTGAAAAACATTTGCAAACTTTGTAAACCTCCTTAAAGGGATCGTTTAACTTTGTGAGCAGCTGATTAAAAAAATTCTCAAACTGAGTTGAAACGTGCGTATGAGTGCCTGTATTTGTCCTCAAAAATCCTGAAACAGACCACAATATAGGATGCAAAACTCTAATTTAGATACAAGAAGCAATTTATTAGCCTGATTTTGAGAACCGTCTAGTAGACGGGTTCAGCTTATGACCAGTTTTTTCCAATTCAAAAAGTCCGTTGGCTATTTTGACTGCCTTCTGTTGTGTGTATCTCCTATACACACACTATTAGCTGCACTGTACATTCAGTGTATACATTGTACACACTGTATGTAGGTCATGCTGTGTTCATCTAGAATTAATGTGTTGTGGTGCACAGATTCCCTGTATACACATAGCCATTGAAACCAACTCCCAATTATTTCAAACTTTGGTTTACATTTCCAAGGTTTTAAAATTGATCCTGTAAATATAATACTTTGAAACTTTTGGGATGGTATTTTTACACTATAAGCCTAATGTTTAGCCCATTTTCAGGAACCAAAAGGATAATTTTTTAAATCAGAACAAAGTGAAATGATCACTTTAAAACTCACTGAAATCTAACAGTATAGCATACTGACCACGTCAATAAAATATTACACAGCCATTGGCTTTGTATGTTTTATCATGACTTTATTCAAGTTCAAAGACAATGATATAATACATACATAAAGAGACCAAGTTCACCGTTTCCATTCCAAACGAATGGCAGGTTAATACATGGATTACAAAACAAGTAACACGTATACCAATATAGAAAATTTTTGAGAGTTAAATAAATGCAGGAAAATAATCATTTAAGCTGTCATTGATATCACATTGACGAAAACCCCCACTTAATAAATTTTCTAAATTAGAATAAATACAAATGGAATTAATTATAATGAAGGTAAACTACCAAGAAAAGAGTTCTTTCCAACTCAATCACCAACTAGATAAATGCCACCGCTAGCAATGTTCTTACTATTTATGTAATATTTCTATTACTTTTATTGATGGGTTTTGTTTATTTTCTGTTTTATACAATTTCAATTATTTATTCAATGTATTCATTTGTTGTAAGACCTTTTTCTATATATTTTATATATTTAAATTATGGGTTATAATTTGGTAATTATTTGGCATATATTTTAATATATTTTATGTACATGTATTTAAATTATGGGTTATAATTTGGTAAATATTGGAAGCTTTTTCGGCATATGATGTTGGCAACATCAAAGGTCTAATAAAAAAAGGTTTCAAGGGTTTCATTCTCTTTTAATTTGACTTACATCAGACGAGTCAAGAGCCTCCTCTATCTCTCGGCATTCCAATTCTACATCGGCCATGGGACCACGCAACTTCCTCAATACAGCCATTGCCTGCACCTTCAAACGCTTCATGAGAAGGTACCTGGCGGTTTCTGGGACCATCACAATGGCAACGACGAGGAGGGCCGTCAATGCTGCACCGGTCAAAGCCAGCCAGAAATAGGTGAAGGGAATACCTAAAAATCATAATAATAATAATAGGCATTTATCTTGCGCTATCTATCTAGACATGATTAATTTCCAGCACTGTACATTCAAGTAATTACCCAGTTACCACACCTGGGTTGAGTGCAGCACAATGTGGATCAATATCTTGCTGAAGGAAATTACACAACGGCTGGGGTTCAAATCTTCATTTCAAAGTGCAGACATTTGTCCACTGGACTACATCGCTCCACATGAAAATACATGATTATAATTTAATAATTACACAAACAAGATGTAAGACAACCATATAACAATTATAAATAATTCAACAGACAATGAAAAATGGATGCAAGACAGCATTTCTTAATAGAGCTTTATACAAAGGATGTTAGTAAACTTTAGGAATCTTGCCAAAGCCAACTTCTTCATGCTTGGGTCCACATGAACCTTTTTTAATCAAGAGAATTATAGAGAGTGAAGTTTGCTCAGTCAGTAAAGCTTCTGCCTGGCAAACCAAAGATCATGGGTTCGAGTCCTCCCCAAGCTGAAGCCTGTGACGTGTGTAAAAGTCTCTCCCCTGTGATAGATGCAGGCTATGTTACAGTGGAAAACACTCTGTCTCTCTCATAGTACGTTAAATGGAGGCCCCATGTAGAGGAGAGTCACCACCTTTGCATGTTAAGAACCCAATGCACTATCCTATATTAAGAGTTAAGAGTAGAGGGAAACTTCAGTACAGTGGTCCACCTGCACCCCCTCCCCCAATCCGTTATATCGGGAGGAGAGACCTTCGGGTCACAATGATTCAGTTTTCTGTTTGCCTCCCAGGCACAGGTGACGCCAAACGCATAATAATTCAACATAAAATTTTTTAAATATTTAAGGAAAGAATTATTGGAGTTGAGGTTACTCAAGTTTTGCCAGCTCGATAATTGCAAGGTTGATTGCAATTTTCATCTTTCTATGCCAGAAAGGACTAACAGGCATATATAACCACAGAATACAAACTTTTATTATCTGTCTCTCTCGAAGGTCTCTCCTCCCGATATAACAGATTGGGGGAGGGGGAACAGGTGGACCACTAGTACCGAAGTTTCCCCCTATTCTTATAGGATAGTGCAGTGGGTTCTTAACATGAAAAGGTGAGGACTCATTACCAACTTCTATTACGGAGAATGTCTTTTGAATACTTTCAAAAAAAATCTTAAAGCTTATTTGTTATCATATAATTTCATTTCCATTTAAATTTTAGCCTATATTACATTTTTGAATTCTACTTGAGAGAGAGATGGGGTAGGGGGGGACAGGGGGGAGAAGACATTGAATTCAAATACATGCGCCATCTATTACTATTATTATTATTATCATCATCATTACATTTGAATTTTGTTAACTTTTGGACTCCTGCCATTTAAAAGCTTTTTAAATTTCTACAGGCGTTCCATTTTTTATTTATTTCTCTTTCTTATAATCATAATTTGCTATGCTTATGTATTTGATTTATTTTTTGTATATACATGCATATTATAACTGTACATATTTTGATGCTTTTAATGGAAAAGAATAAATAATTGAATAAAGCTAATAGGGCATTACAAAAAACATGCAAGCAAATCAAATGTAAGTCCCAAAATTAAGCATAAACTTGTCAATTTAACATAATTCCAATGTGCTGGATCTGATAAAACCTGTTGCCAAGCAAATTTCTTATGCCATGACCATCTTATTTGCATAAACAAAATGGAGTCAGTATTAGCCATTTTTTTTAAGCTGATGCATACAATATTCTTTCAAAAAAATTGCTCGCATGCATAATATGTGAAAAAGTTCAATTGCAATTGGATGCAAAACAAATACTAGTTTGCATTTTAATCGAAGGACTTGCGCATGATTGATATGGTATTGGATATTGGTTCTTGCATCACCCCATAAATCTAGTGGATACTTCTGAGGTGCATGTAGATGGAGACAGAGTACTAGTAACCTGCTGTGTAAACCTTTCACTGGAGTTAAGTGGTCTGAATCTATATGCAGCCTACGGTAACTTGCATAATGAAGGACCTCTTGCTTAGTTTTGTGTGCTAGTCTTGTGTGAAAACCTACTTGTTGATCACAGTTCCAATCAGGGTCTATGCCCACAGACTAGAGACAGGGCTGGAAGTTGATGGGGGGGGTGGAGAAAAGATCTTACCTAGACAATAGACAGCAAGAATTCCAACAGTCACAGCAACTTGGAAGCTAGATCCCAGGAAACCACGGAGATTAGGAGGGGCAACCTCTGAAATGTAGTTCTGCAAGAAGACATAAATAAATGAAACTAAATCAATCAAGAACATTCAGAGGCGTTTCCTCAAGGGATGGGGAGCACCGGTGATTTTCATAACTACGTGTACATTCATGAGTTTGCTTTGACTGCACAAATGGGTCAGGTAAGGTAGTTTATGCTTATTTAATTGCAGTATGGTTATTACTACACATTTTCGCAAACTTTCATGTGAGAAATTCACAGTGCAGTGCACATCTACCTAATACTATGGTCACAACTCACAAATACCTTTACGAAGAACCTATGAACAATTTTATACATGGCAATAAATGGTATGAAGTCATTTGTATGGTGTTTGTAAATGTATTTGTGACTGTAGCATAAGATACTGCACTGAGCATCATTTTTTACATACTCCAATTAAAAAGATTTGTTGTGACTCTATAAATCAGAGTTACGTGAACTTGGAACGGCATTTAAAGCATAACATTGCCCGTTTCATCAACCAGATAGGAATATTCTTAGTATGATGATAATAGTCAAAAGATGGCTTTCTGTCAATCATTCAATTATTGCAAAACTCTAAATTGATCATTTAAGATGGCTAGCACATTTTCTTCATAATATTATTTCAATTCAATTCTTATATTCAATTATTAGGCCTATATCCTTCGATGCATATCCTTTAAACAGATTAATATAATATATGTAAGACAGCTATGAATTTGGTATCCTGTATAATTTGTCCCATTCCAACTATATGAAGTGAATTTACAAATTATCTGAAAAAAAAATGAGTTGAAGCAAACTTCTTTTAATCAGTCTTCATATCCAATTTTCATGCAAATTGTGCAGTTATGATAGCTTTCATTCATCTGACATTGCATTCAACTTTTAAAAATGGTATTCTTTAGGATTTACCTAAGCTAAAGAGGGGATTGCAGCATACAAGCTCAGCTTCCAAAAGTCTAGCACTCCCTTCCATTTTCAATATTTGATTAAAATGTGGTGCTAAGTGTTGCAGATGGTCTGAAACCAAACTAGGCTAAGGAAAAGCAGGGCTAAGCAATAGCAAATCACAGACATGGTGGACACTCTAAAGTGCACTTTTAACATACACTTTGTGACAAAGTCGTCAATAATCATTAGTTGTGCAATAGTCCAGGGTTGAGGCGTTAACTATAGGAAAGCAAATATTGGGGGTTTAGAAGACAGATAATAAGGGTTTAAAGGTCAAGTCCACCCCAGGAAAATGCTGACTTGAATGAATAGAGAAAAATCAAACTAGCATAGTGCTGAAAATTTCATCAAAATCAGATGTAAAATAAAAGTTATGACATTTTAAAGTTTTGCTTAATTTTTCACAAAACAGTGATATGCACAACTAGGTGAGTCATTCGATGATGTCCACCACTCACCATTTCTTTTGTTTTTTATTGTTTGAATTATACAATATTTCATTTTTTTAAAGATTTGACAATAAGGACCAACTTGACTAAACCATATAGTATTAAACAAGGCTAATTCCACATGATCAGGGAGGAATTAATCGTTGTATCACTTGACAATGAGGAAAAAATTAGAATATTTCATATTTCACATAATAAAATACAAAAGAAATACATGTAGTGAGTGGGTGACATCATAGTCTCCTCATTTGCATACCGACCAGGATGTGCATCTGTTTTGTGAAATTAAGCGAAACTTTAAAATGTCATAACTTTCTTATTTTACATCCAATTTTTATAATTTTCAGTGTGATGCTTGTTGGATTTTTCTCTTTTTATTCAAATCAACTTTTTGTTGGGGTGGACTTGTCCTTTAAGGATATGCCGGGGTTAAGAAATGATAGTCTGAAAAGCAAATTTAAGAACTTACAGGTACAGCCAAACAAGACATTCCGCATCCTACACCAGTGAGAATCCTACCGCAGTAGAGATTGATGACATGTTCGTTGCTAGCTGTGCCTATGAGCACCCATCCAATGATAAATGGGATACCGGTTGACATGATGGTTAGCTTTCTACCTCCGCACTGGAGCAGAAACCCTGCCACAGGACCACCTACCATGGCGCCAATATTCAGCAACGACTAATATAAATAACAGTGAGAAAAGAAGAATACTTACTAGAGGTAATGATAATATAGTAAAAATTAAAATGATAAAATTCTGATGGGAATGTTCACGCCTCTCATGACCTTTGCATGACATTTATGACATGACAAGGTTCCCGCAAAACAGAGGTTAGCAATTAATCGTACGCTTGATTTTCAAGATTGATTGTACATTGTAGTCAATGTAGTCAATCGTAGAAAAATAATGTATGATCATCATTGCTAAGCTTTGTACAACGGGCCCCAAATCAACCAGATGATTCTTTACCTGAAGTTAATGTGATGCGAATCTGGTTGATATTTTGTTATCTCATAATCTGCTATGAAAATATGATTACTCATGTTACTGAACAAAATGGGGCCAGGATGACGTCATGAAGACCTCTGGAGCATTTCATCCAATCCAATCCAAAGGTCATTTGATATAGCACCTTTTCCTTTCGGTTACAAAGTGATGCGTAGTCTGCTTTGTAAACCTTTCACTCGAGTAAAGGGTCTGAATTGCAGCCTTGTGTTCTGAAGGCCCTCTTGCTCAATTGAAACAGCAAGTTTTGTATGTGCTAGTCTTTGCGTGGAGACACACTTGTTGATCAAAATTTCAATCAGGGTCTGTGCCTGCAGACTAAGTGCTGCGCGCACACTACTCCATGTTTGGGCCTCCAAAACAATAATTAAACATCTCAGAATTTCATGAAGGACTTGTCGGATGTTTTATCTGACAGTTCAGAAGCGGATCTAGAGGGGGGGTTGGGGGGGTTGCAACCCCCCCAAAAAAAAAATCCGGGGACCATTTTTTTAAATCTTATCTTTTTTTTTTAACTTGTAATTTTATTTTATTCTATTTCTATGTATTTATTTCATTTATTATTATTATTATTATTATTATTATTATTATTTCTTAATTTGGCAACGACCTCTATACCAAAAAGAGTGGTGTTTTAGATGCAAGAAAACGCCATTTTCACACACAGATTTTCAAAAATTTTCCCTACTGTGGGAGGGGGGACACCCCCCTCCCACACCCTCCCCCCTCGCTCGCTCCGCTCGCTTGGACTCGGTCGCTACGCTCCCTCGCATACCACCCCAACCCCCCCCTTTATAAAAAGCTGGATCCGCCCCTGCAGTTACCATAGGAACTGTGTTTCTAAGCCAATCAAAATCAAAGACAAAAATGTTGATGATCCTTAAAAAAATAGTTTTGTCTGTCACATCACGATAGACTCCTAATACATGAATGACAAAATATTGAAGGAAATTGTTTGGTCAGAGTTTGAGATATTGGGCTCACAAGAATTGAGGGAAAAAATGAATAACAACAAAGAGAATTCTGATAAATTTAAGAGGTGATCTGTCATACTGATAGACCATCTAATAACAATCATGATAGTATAGCACCAGTAATAGTACATAGTATGCAGTGCATAGAAACATAAATGTTGCGTATCATAATTATTATCACTGATAATAATAATAATGACAACAACACCAGCAACAATAATAATGATGATGATGATGCTTCAAAATGATTGATTACCAAAAACTCATCTAAAAGAAGGAAACTAAAAATATAATCATCTCACCCCAAACCATGATTCTTCCTCTTTCGTAGGAAACGCTATCTTTGGGAGAGCAGGAGATGAATAGCCGATGGAGAAGCCTGTAACGAGAGGTGCCAGTAAAACCAATCCTACTATGAAATACAGGTTACCATTCTGAGCTTTCACTTTTGTGCTAGAAAAAAATAAATAAATAAAAACATGTTTAATGATTGATGTTTTTATCTGACAGATCTCCAAAATCACCAAATTTTATGCTACACCTCCAAATCAACCAATGGTATATCATCAATGGTCTAAAGACAGTAGTATCAGATCTAAGTACATGTTGGTGAATGACGTTATTGTCCCTTTCTCACCCAATTATTAAGTATCATCACTCTGGAGAGTAAATTTCAAAAATAGTTAACATGAATCACCATTTTACAACAATTCCTCACTCTCTTTACCTAGAAAGATGGACAGAGCACTCAAATTCTTTAGGACAGAATAAAGAACTGCACACTAGTGAAAAGTTGCCTTTTCACACGTGAATCTTGAATCATCATCGGACCTTTCACACAGCACGCTCACTCAAAAACTGTGTTTTGAGTGAAACTTAACTGGAATTCACCTCCAGAGTAGAATTTGAATTCCTGATTCTAATCATGTTCTGGTTTGGTTTCACATTTGCTAAAAATTTGTCATTAGCCTTATTTTTCACTGGAATCATCATTCATATTATAGGGACAGTGATTTTTCGCTTCAAAAAATTGCCTTTTCCATTTCAGAAAATCTTAAAGGACAAGTCCACCCAAGAAAAATGTTGATTTGAATAAATAGAGAAAAATCAAACTAGCATAACGCTGAAAATTTCATCAAAATCGGATGTAAAATAAGAAAGTTATGACATTTTAAAGTTTCACTTATTTTTCACAAAATAGTGATATGCACAACTCAGTGACATGCAAATGAGACAGTCAATGGTGTCCGTCACTCACTATTTCTTTTGTTTTTTATTGTTTTAATTATACAATATTTCATTTTTTACAGATTTGACATTAGGGACCAACTTGACTGAACCATATAGTTTTAAGCAATGCTAGTTCCACATGTTCATGGAGGAATCAAGCGTTGTTTCACTTGACAATGAGGAGAAAATTAGAATATGTCATATTTCATGTGATAGAATACAAAAGAAATAGTGAGTGGATGACGTCATTAGTCTCCTCATTTGCATACCGACCAGGATGTGCATATAACTGTTTTGTGAAATTTTAAAAGCAAAACTTTAAAATGTCGTAACTTTCTTATTTTACATCCGATATTGATGAAGTTTTCAGTGTTATGTTTGTTGGATTTTTCTCTTTTTATTCAAATCAACTTTTTGTTGGGGTGGACTTGTCCTTTAAATTCTGTTTCAGCATGTCAGAAAACGGAAATTCTGTTTCCCCATAGACTTTGTGTACAAAAAAAAATTGACAATTCCGTTTACACATTGAATAGCAATATCACAACACTCGCGCTGGTCAAAAATTGTATCTGCCAATGTATCAACAACGAAATAGAATCCGTTCTAATCGGATCTATGCAGGTGCACAAAATATTTCGACAAACACATTTAACATGAATACATCCTCACCTTTCACATTATTAGCATTATTTTTACGGTCAAATGAAATTTCATCAATAATTTTGGGGGGTTTGGACATTGTTATCAGCAGTCAACGACTTTCGCCTATCCGCCATTTTGGATTTTAAGACCTCAATATCGTGCTGTTACATCTTCGAACATAGGGCAGCAACAAACGACCGTGTTGTTCAAAACCGAACGATGTGTGCATATGCATGTGAAGTAGTGCTGTAGCCGAACCGCCGAACCGAACGGTAGTTCGCCGAACATGGCACTTCCGAACCGAACAGAACCGAACCGAACACTAAGACTTGGTTCGGAAGTTCGGCAAAAAAAAAAAAACGGCTTTCAGCTAATAAATTTATAAGTTTACACCCTTTCTAATCATTATATTTGCGCATTCTCTATTTAATCTTCTTTGCAATTGTATGTTGGAAGTATGCGCTTATTTTGCGGTTACTAGATTTTGTTTTCATTTTCATGTTGACATTGTGGTTTTTACGGCCCTGATTAAGAAAGGAGATCCGATGAATGATGTTGCGCGAGCTTGCGCTATAATCATTTTACTGGCTTTCATCATCTCTCGCTCTGTGGCCGAATCGCCGAAGCATGGTAAAGAAAACCAAAACTGTATGAGTGTTCATTGGTTAAATCTAATTATCTAAAATATTGTTGTTTTTAGGTGGCGAACAAGATTCTTGTTTGAAAATCTTCAAAGTATTTTGAATGAACGAGCTCAATAAACTGAAAGTGAAAGATGAAGTACCATTAATATTACGAATTACGATACGATGTGATTAAGATCGTAACTCGTGTATTGTTCCGGCGGAGAATAAAGATCTGATTGAGGTGATTGACATTATTATTGAGGTGTCGGCTCGATACTGTCTAGTTTTCATGATTTTAGAGAGAAGTAAAGAGTTTTGAAAACGAGAGATCCAGTGAAAGTGGGAAATAAAATGAGTGACTGTTAGAGATGGAAAGGAGAGACGCAAAACAAATAATATAGAAATGAGATGAGGTGAAGTTATCTTTTTTATTATTAACAATCAGATGAAAATAAAAATCAAACACTCATGAATGATTACGGTATAGCATATAGCAAGATCCCCTTCCCCTCGTTGACAAGTTGAATGAAGAAAAAGCCATGCGGAAACATTCATCTCTTGGGGGAAAATGACCCCCAATCTTTACTTTTTTTTCCCTTTCTTATAAACTTCTCAAATTAACCATAAACAATTCGATGATAACTCTACTCCCCCTGTCCCATTACAGTCGTAAAACTTTGCATCCCACTTGGTCTGTATGTTCATGGTCGAATGAAATCTGACCAATGAAATCACAGAAATCTCAGGAATTGCTCTTCAATCAGTGAGCTGAGTTTCGCGAGCAGACAAAGCACGTGGCTGCATGTACCGATGCGACAATCAGCGACATGCGATTGGTGGTTTAGTTCACCCATCGAGCCAATTAGCGAAAGGCGCATTACATAAGCACGCTTTCTTCGACACGCCCCTGGCCCTACTATGCCTATAGTAATTCAGTGCACTGGCGCTGGTCGCCTCGTATGTGATGCAATTGCCAATCACGTTTGGCCGGACTGTATATATAAATATTCATGAGCTCAGAGTCCCGCTACAAGCCTAGCCTAGCCTAGCTGGTACGAGTGCGAGCGCGAGCGTAGTTAATTTGGCAAGTATCCAAAGTGTGGTCCAGGTATGGACGACTAGGAAGAGTCGCCATTTTAGAACTGTGAGTTACCCAATAAATCTGTCATCAGATAATCAAATTCGAGATAACAGTTGATTCGTTGAGCGCTATAACTTTCATAGTTTCATGTCAACAAGATAGAGATAAAATGGTTTGATGTGACAGAGGTACACGCGAGCACATGCAGTCAATCAAGTACAAATTGTCTACCGGTACGCTACGTATACCTGAATGAACTATAGCTTTATCAGTCTATCATTACCGAACCCCGAACCGAACCAATGTTCGGCAAATTTCTGCCGAACCTTGCCGAACCGAACCGAACCCGAACATGGCGCCTGACTTGCAGCACTAATGTGAAGCCCAACCCGGCGCCCGCCCGGCCGGCCGGGTACGGGCGTGGGGTACGATCGAGTGTGATGATATCGAGTGCAGTCACCATGTGTGAATTGTCATGATTGTAGTGAAGTGAGATCGTGTTTTCTGGTGTTTTGTGGCCATTCAATATTCATATTATGTTGAGATTTTTGAGTAATTTCTGTTGCTTTTCTGTGTATTTTGAGGAAAAATATGTTTTCCGTGATTTTCCGTTTGAAATGCCACTTTCCGTTTCAAAAGGCCCTTTCTGTGAATTCCGTCCGTTTTCCACGATCGCGGAAAATCACTGTCCCTAATATTACTATTTGTTTACCGTATGAAAGGGTGGTAAGACTCTATATCCTATCATCCAAATTATGCAGGATGTAATTTAAAACTAAATATGTTCTTCTTGCCTAGTAAGACCTTGTAATCCTATACAATACGCAAATTGAAAATACTAACCCAATGAGCGATACATTTTCATCACGGGGCGGGAGACTTTCTGTGTCCTTTATCTGAACATGAGGCACTTCTCTGCTGTCCATGTTCTCCGATTGTCCTTCCTGCATCTAATCGCTGACTGTTCAGAATCTGCATGGGGAATAAAGACACCAGGTCCTCTTAAGAAAATTGTATTTCTTCCTTGAAATGGTTGAAGTCTAGCCTTTATATATATATTGCAAACAAGGTGAGGTGCAACTTAGACAATAGGAGTAAAGGATGACTATATGAAAAGAAAACATTTGTATCTCCATTCTCATCCTTTATCATTTCTCACTGAGATGCTAAAATCATTTAAATCAGTAATCTGAAAATCTTAACACAATCTTATCTCTGTAAGGACTGCCCCTTTCTAATCTTCAACACACCCTTTTCTAGATATTGCCAATCAAAATGACTTTCTATTGGCAGTTTAACCATGGACCTACTTAACATGTGTAGTAGGTCAATGGTTTAACCAATAGAATCACTCCTTATATGTATGTCAACAGAAAATCACACGCTCTGCGCGTACACTGGTTTCTGGCATATTGTGCAAAATAAAGAAAGAAAGTAGGTCTAATATAAGAAAGTAAGTAAATAAATAAATAACTAAAGAAAGGTGGAATAAAGCGAAGGAAAAGTGAGAAAGAAAGAAAAATACAGAAAGAAACAAAGAGAAAGAAAAGAAAGATTTTTAAAAAGAAATAAAAAGAGAAAGAAAAATTAATGAAAGGAAAGGATACAGGGAAAGTACTTCAAAGTAGACAAACCAAAATAACAGGTGAATCATAGTAAGAATGAAAGGAAGACCTATTACCATAGTCTCCTTGTTACAGTGGCCATTGATTTTTAACCCCCAAAAAATGTGGCCATCATGAGATGTGAAAATCCTCTAGCTATTGTAAACATTATCATGAATATTGTGAAATGTCATACACATATCTCATTCAAGCATAATAGTTATAGTCCTAATTTTTATCGCACTTATTATAAGAATGTTTTCAGAATACCAATTTGAGAACTTAACATAGATATGATGAATATCTTTATATAAGAATGCTCCATTTTCAGAATACTGTCCCAGAATGACTGAGTTTTGACTCATAGTCATGATAGTCAAGTATAGACATTAACACTAAACCAAACACAGGCTGTGCCTCACACATAAACCAATGATATTTATCGACCGATGCAAGTATTTGACGATTTATAATATTTTCGGCCAATGCAAGTATTTTTTAAATCTAAGTTGGCGGCTATACACGCGTGTGGTATCTAGATTCTATCTAGGTATCGATAACAAAGACTTCAAGATGGCGACCATAACAGACAGGGTAAGTGAACTCTCGTGCTCTTAAATTTCTTTAAATTTCATACTATTTATTGAGAAAAAAATTAATCAAAAATATCAAATTCGGGGGGAAATATTGTTTTGGCCCATTTACGTTAGTTTGGGCTCAAAACGATTTATACAATCTGTGATTTAGATCTAGGCCTACTGTAACCGTGGGAAATCCTAGCCTCTAGGCTCTACAGAGAGGAATGATCCCCCGGCCCAGGCTTCATGCGGGAGTAAGCCTACGTATAGTAGATGACTTTTACTCCCCAGATGCCAGAAGCCTCCAGGGACCAGGCTACGCGTGCTGCGACCCCACTTCTGCTGGTGTCCACAACACACGATGACTTGATTTTTCTGTGCACGGCGGCATGTAAAAAAATGTAATGAACCCTTGAGCGATCGAGTATGGCCTTAGGCAGGCCTCAGGTAGAACGTAGAAGCTTCTATGATTTTTTCTATCAAAACTAGTAGTAATAATAATATTAGTATCAGTCTTCAATTTCAAATGCGCCTGGCCCTGGCCTAGACCACTCACACGTATTGCGAGGTTAGTATTAGTTAGACCAAAAGCTTCGGTCTCTGTTATGTTGGTTGTTCAGCTGAACTCCGTTGGCTTCACTCACCAAATACAGAGACCGAAGTTCTAGCGCGATCTGTACAGGGGACTCAATGGCCATATGTTTATGTACTTAAGATCGGATAAAACGGGGAAGTGAATTTGCGCGACAGCCGAGGTAAGTCACTGTTTTTGTTCCTTTTAACTTGATTTTTCTCCGTTTTTGGGCAATTAATGCCAAGAGGGAATATTAATTTGCATTTTGGTCGCGTTAATTTTTCAAAATTTTTATTCATTAAAGACAAAAATTGAAGAGCCCCGACGGGGGGATTTCGCATTGCAAGTCCCCTAATGGTGGCTGCACGCTAGCGAGCCGTCTGTGTACGAGGAGAATAAAAATAAAAAAATGTTAAAAAACTCCTCGAAACAGACGGCTGCCAGCTGTCTAAGTATTAGTATACTCACTTCTTGGGTCCACAACACACGACTTCTATGGCTTGAATTTTCTGTGCGCGGCGGCATGTAATGAACCCTTGGGTGGCCTAGACTAGCCTCGCGCTGGCTGCTCCACTCCGGCAACGCAGCTCGCCGGCCAGTTCAGTGTGACAATGCAAATCACTGCCTGTCGACTTCACGACTAACAAACGACTGTTTGTTTCAGTGTTTGTTTATCATTAATTTGTGATATATCCAGGATGGTCATGATGGTGGGGGAACTTAAACTCAAAGAATGTTGACATTCAAGAACAAAGTCTAAAAATCATAGTGAATTTTTCTCGAAATTAAAAGAAATAAAGAGAAAATACATTACCTGTTTACCTAATCACATTCGCAACCTTGAGAAAAAAAAAAAACCGATGATCCTCCCTCGAGCTCCGTGATCATGTGACGAGTTTTAGTCAGGTGACCGGTGACCACGCTAAATGGGGAGGGGAGAGGGTCCATCGCAAAGGTCCATCGTTTGATCGTTGGGCGATGCGGGGGGGGGGGTTACTGTAATGTTTTCTTGCCCTGTTGCCATGGGCGGAAATCCCAGGGGGGACAGGGGGGACGTGTCCCCCCTACTCAAAATAGTAGAGGGGACACAATATCAAATGTCCCCCCTACTATTTTTGGTCTTTTATGATGGTAAGAAATACATCATTATAAATCGAAATTAATAAAACATGTATTTTGGGACGAGATGACCTTACTTTGGCGATGATAACCTTTTTTTTTTGCTTGTCAAATTTAGGTCTTTAAAAAGTGCTCTGTAAAAATGTCAGTTTTATGGTCTGAACTTGCGCTGCGCTCGCAAATTTTGATTTATCAGGTACCTATTATTTTTCGTGTATTCCATAAAGTTTTCAAAATATCCCTTTTCAGGTCTGATTGCCAAGACGTATCAGCTAGCGCGCTGCACGCTCGCATTTTGATTGGTGAGTTATATAAATGTTTCAATATAGATTATACAAAAAACTACTTAAAATCCCCTTTTCATGACAGTTTATCAAAAAATTTAGCTCGCGATTTGCGCTCGCATTAATGGTTAAAAATATATTAACTGATGCCTCTTATTCATAATCACAAAAGTGAAATGTCCAGTTTTTATGCCATTATATCATCAGATTTCGCGCCCTCATTAGGCATTAATAAATGTGATATTAATTTAATAACTGAATTGTACCTTTTGTTTCATCTCGCGCTTAGCAAGAGGAATAGGAATATAGTCATCATTTTCATATGATGACATGTCGTAAGGATGTCCCGGTCCTATGTCAAAACTCAAAGCAATAATAATACCAGCTCTTTTTAAGTGCGATCCATATCCACCTTACAATTTTTCTTCAAAGTGCTTGAAATATTAAACTGAAATTGACTCTTTTTTCAGATCGGAATATCAAAGTTTCATGATTTTCATGATTAAAGTTATATTTAGAATGCCTAGATTCTAGGTCTAAATATGAAACACGCTCGCGCATGTTTATTCAGATACTCAACTTGTTCTCTAATTTAAATTAAGCCGTTATATAAATCATTATCCAGTTTCAGATCACAATATCAATTTTTTCTGCTCGCGCTTTGTGATCGCATTATTAATGTAGGAAGACCCCATATTACTCATCCTTTTGATGATTTACAAAACATGAACAGAGTGGCCCATTTTTAGGTCTAGATCTCGAAAAAAAATTCTGCTCGCGCTTCGCGCTAGCATCAATCGTTGAATTATATAGCTATCCTGTTCACGATTTCAAAAACTGATTAAAATTTTCCAAGACGTATCAGCTAGCGCGATGCACGCTCGCATTTTGATTGGCGAGTTATATAAATATTTCAATATAGATTATACAACAAACTACTTAAAATCCCCTTTTCATGACAGTTTATCAAAAATTTCATCTCGCGCCACGCACTCGCATTTTTTGATCGTTGAAATATGTTACGCCTTCATGGCTAAGTGCAAGCAGTCCTTAACAGGAACCTTTTCAACAGGTACCAGTTCAAAACGTATATAAAAATTTTCTGCTCGCGCTTTGCGCTCGCATTATTAATACTCACCCTTTTCAGGATTTACAAAACATGAATAGAGTGTCTCGTTTAGTAAATATTATAGGACTAAATCTCGAAATTTTCTGCTCGCGCTTCGCGCTCGCATTAATTGTTTACTTATATACCTATTCTGCTTGAGTTACAAAAAGTGCTTAGAATTTCCATTCTTTAGGTGAACATGTCCAAAAAAAATTAGCTCGCGCTTCGCACTCGCATTATTAATACTCACCCTTTTCAGGATATACAAAACATGAATAGAGTGTCTCGTTCAGTAAATATCATAGGACTAAATCTCGAAATTTTCAGCTCGCGCTTCGCGCTCGCATTAATTGTTTACTTATATATATTCTGCTTGAGTTACAAAAAGTGCTTAGAATTTTCATTGTTTAGGTGAGCATGTCCAAAAAAATCCAGCTCGCGCTTCGCGCTCGCATTATTTGATTGTTAAATGCTATTTTAACAGGTATCTTTTCCATCAGTTCATTTCTGCTCGCGCTTTGCGTTTGTAGTAATTATTAAGTTGCATACACATCTTTTTCAGGATAACAAACATTGCCCAGAATCAGTTCAAATTTTAGGAAAAAATACATAAAATTTCAAAAAAAAATTAGCTCGCGATTCGCGCTCGCATCATATAAATAAGGATTATGATATTATATATTTATTTATAAGAATAAAGCTAAGAAGTGACTAATGAGGACTACCCCTTCAAAGAAACAAACAAAAATCATCTTCGAGCTGCCAATCGGGGAAAATATGGCTGAAACAAATTACCGCCCCCCCCCCCCCTATTGGCGAAGGCTGGATCCGCCCCTGTGTCCCCCTACCTTTTGGGAGAGATTTCCGCCCCTGCCTGTTGCCAAATTTCGTGATAGGAGGGAGTGAGTATTTATCTAAAATATTAAAAAGTTATGACCGGGCTGTTATTACCGGGGAAACGAAAGGTTTGAAAGTTGGGGGAGGGGGGAAGGCCCTTATCAAAAAAAGTACAATGGTTTTACGATAGTACTTTGAGTGATAGTAATAGTAATACTATATGGTATTACCATTGTAAAAGTAATTGACAGATGAATATAGGCCCTATACATTATTTCATACCATATGGTAAATCCATGGTAAAATGCCATATGGTTGTACCATTCATTACCATGGTACTTACATGTCATGAGTCATGAGCACCATATATTCTTTCATTATCTGAGCCGGTGGGCGAATTGGCCATGAGTGTTCCACGTGGGTCCCATATGGGCCCCATGTGGGTTCATTAAAAAGATAATTAGTGTCAAGGTCATTGAAGCACATGCCACATCATCTTATCCTATCCTAACATCCTACATAATCCTAACTCCTAATCCTATCCTACACCTATCCACAGAGACCTGTCATTGACTTCTATATATTAATTGATCGACGAGTTGACAAATTATCATTTTCCATATTTAACCCTAAAACATTCTCTCAAAGTTAAATGACATGATTATGAATAATATATATAAACCACATTTTTTTCTGAAATTTTTCGTGGTGGAATCATTGCATTAAACACATAAACACGTACCATGGTAATACCATAGTAATACCATGGTACTTATATGGTACTTTTTTTTTACAATGGATTACGGTAGCAGTACCATATGACAGTCAAACAAGAACCATAAACTACCATAAAAGTACCATAGAGAACTATGAATCTACCACGAAAAGTGCAATGGAAGTGTCCAAGAGATCACAGAGAACCATGAATGTACTATGGAGTATACCATGAAAGTATCAGGTGTGAGGATGACACTCTGTTCAGTTATATTAACATCAACCATATAACAAATATTGTAATTTTATTGTAATACCGTAACATCTATATAATGTTATGGTACATTCGTGTGGTACATTATGTATTTCAAATAGTACTTTCCTATTCCGTACGGTACTTCTGTGGTAGTAATATGGTCGTACTATAATGAATTTACCATGGTCATACCAAAGTAAATCCATGGTACTTTTTACAGGTGGCCGGCCATGCAAACAAATCACAATCAGCTGGTAATTTGTTCGTTTTTGTACACGGTTTTGGAAAAAAAAAAGTAGGGGCTGAAGCCTACAGCCCCCCCCCCCCCCTTTCGTTTCCGCGGCCCCTGGTAGGACCTGGGGGAAATTGAAGATGGGCCCTTTTTCTGACTGCACTAACTTATCTCCATTACTGACAGGAATTATGAATCAAAAGCGACCAAACTTTAGAAAAAACAAATGCCCCTGATAAAAGTTATCATGATCCAAGAGGCCAGGGAAATAAGCAAAGTAGACCCTATTCTGTAGATATGATATTTAACTTTTAGTTCCTTTTCTGTCTCCTCTTTAACCCCCTATCTCAGGACAGACACCCCCATCCCCCCCCCCCCCTTCATCTCAGGTAAGCTGTCATTACAATAGAAAGTGTATTTAAAGGATGTTTTAATTTGTTTATGACAAAAGTTATCTGAAAGTAATTGGAATCACATATTCATAAATGGATTTGTTATAACTAAACTCCCATGATGCAGTCTGTGGATATAACCATCGCAATAATCCAAATGTAGGGACGACCAAATAATTGTTATTAGAATATGTTGAGAGCGGGCACGGGAGTGGAGCGACCGCTCGATAAATTTTGTATTTTTAGAATGCAAAATTAGGCCAATTTCAGCACTTTGACTGCATTTAACGATGAATCCACACATTATTAGTATAATATTAATCATTTGATGATTAAAAAAAAATCTTGAAAAAGAGTGGGGGATGATTGTACATGCCACACCCCTCCCCCCTCACCGAAAAGTGCGGGATGTATTCCCCCATCGCCCCGGGATTACGCCCCTGCATGGCCCCCATGCGGCCCATCCTATAGTGCCGATCCCGGAGGTGAATAAGGGTAGGGCCTATTATAGGCCTATACCTCCAAGTTAGTGGTTTAACTGCCTGCAAGGGAGTTGAGCGAGCAAGAATTATTTTAACCGATGAAACTTGACCCGTCAACACGGTATAGAACTTTGAAAGAAAGAAGACATGATTTACATAACTTTCTCAACCGAGGTTTTACATTGATATTTAACATAACAGTGGCCTTTACTTCTGAACAAAATACACTTGTGAAAAGACCAAAGTCATGTAGTCTTCAGCATATAGCCTCTGGAAGTAGGAGGGGCTGTTGCCTCAGAAAAGTGCACACCTATTTGTGCGTGAGTGGAGGGTGACAAGATCATTTACCAATATTAATGAAAAATGGGTATGCATGTGGGATAAGACCATATTTTGTGCAAGCTTGTTGGGTCACATCCACGACAGTATACCGAGTGTCGGGCTGGGAAGTTGCCCCCTCACCCCAGAAAAAACTTTTTTTACTGAATTTTGACTCAATATCACGTAAAACTGGTCACCAAATCCGTAAATTTTATGAATGAAAATGTATATGGTGCAAATCATGAAGCTCGGTCGCGTCGTTCCATTGCATAGGCCTACCCCCTTCCCCCTCTAGCACTTTTAAGACGTGCCGAATAAAGATTCAATTTTGAATAACGACAATTAAATTTTTTTTTCACTGAATTTAATCAAGCTGAATAATAACACCATAGCAATGTATAATGATACATTCTATTGAGATAGACAAATAATTTTGTATTACTTATTTTTTAGTACTCATCCTTCCTTTGACTCTAAGCCATAATGGTTTTCATAAATGCTATGTGTCTTGACTTACAAAATGTATATATAGTATAGTGTTCTATAAGGTAATGCTTATTCTTTTGCATCGTCCTCTGCATTTTCAAGTTCGAAGAAAAAAATATTAAAATTGCATTAATCATAATTATAATGATACCAATTAATAAAAATCAATAGTGAGAGATGATTTTTTTTAATTAGTATACAAAATTAAATTAATGCTAAAAATACAATGCGATAATGTAGACCTATTACAGAAATAAAAAACAATATTGATTTAAATTGAGAAAAATGAAATGAAATTTTATAGAGCATTCCGGCGGCTTATTCATCGTGGCTTGTTTTGGTCATAAATAAGCAACGTTACATAAAGTGGGCGATTTCAAGTCCGGCGTTGGCGTTGGTTTGCTTCTCCCAGCTCCAAAACTTATTCTGAGTTTGTAATACTGATCCAGATAACATTATTGACACCTCAACCATGTCAACAACTAGTGAGTGATTTTTCAGGACCATCTTCATTTTATGTTTGGTGATAATACTCGTGTAAAAAATGACTTAACACCAACACCAAAAGGTCAACACGGAACTTGAAATCACCCAATGTTCCAGCATAATCAGAGGCATTTACAAGTGCATATTTTCCAAAGGATGTTGCATTTATTATATTGTTAATCATGGTCATGTCTATCATGTTTGCAAGTTTTTATTAAACTTGCTCTTATTTCTTTATTTCTGCGTCAACTGTGCTTACACTTGGTACAAAATGATCCATGGATAATACTACATAATAATAATGATAATAATAATACTCAACATTTATAAATCGCTTTTCCCACATGGCCCAAAGCGCTCACAATTTCAGTTAACTTATTTATACAAAAAGAAAATCAATAAGTTGCGTAGAACAAAGGAGTTTTAGGGGGTAAAGGGACTCAATTGTTGGGGATTGTCTTATTGTGAGAGGGAGTTTGTTCCATTCCATTGAGGATGCAACGGTGAATGTTCTATCTCCGGTCTGTTTTCTTTTAGTTAGATATGTTAATTTAAGTGGGTCTTCAGAGGATTTATATAGTGCTTCAGACAAGTATTTTGGGGATAGTTTAGAAAGTGATTTGTATACAAAAATAAGTAACTTAAAAATAATCCGTTGTCTAATAGGGAGCCAGTGTAAATTATGTAACAGGGTTACAGGAGGTGTGTCACGGCGGACTTCAAAAATAAGACGGGCAGCCCAATTCTGGAGGTGCTGGAGACGATTGATGTGAGCCACTGGTATTGAAGAAAGAAGACCATTACATAAATCAAGACGAGAAAGGATAAGGGAACGTATTGGTTAGCAGTTGACTGATCAATAAACCTACTAATTCTAGTTATGTTCCTCAAATGATATGTGACAGTACATCAAACAGTGGAAATATGATCATTCATAGTCATATGTTTATCAAAATATACTCCTAGGTTCTTATTTTTTTCTGAAGGAATAATACGAAGATTACCAATTTCAAGTTGAATATCAGGCAATTTCTTCAAATTGTGTGGGGAGGTAGCTATATATAAGAAAAAATAAGTTTTTGTGTCGTTCAGCTTTAATTTGTTTACAGTCATCCACTGTCTGATGTCAAGTATGCATCTCTGCATGTGTGTCCATGAGGATGATAAGGTCAAAGATCATCTAGGGGTCAAAAGATCATATTGCATATACCTTCTTGTAATGAAAAGGGAAGATATACGAAAAAAAAAATATTCCAAAAGTGCTATAAAAAAACGTGTATCAATGTGAGAGAGTTACAGAAGTTTAATAAACCTCAATTCACTTTCCACGGTGATCCTCATATAAGAATGTTGCTCTTAAAATGCTGGTTATATAGTAGGCCTTATAAGAATTTAATATAATGTTTTTGTAAACGAAATCTCATCTTTTTTCCACGATAGCTAAAGATGCTAAAAATCATTTGGGAAATCAAAATATGTTCCGTTAAGTATATTGAGTTAAGAATACAAGCAGTAAGTACATCAGAAGCATGGGTGTCGATTTGTGTTCGTGGTTGGCGGATGACTGACACAAATATTGTTCTCTTTGAGGGATTTTTTTTTCATTTAGTTTGAAGGTGGGGGGGGGGGGGTCAGTGGCATTACGGGTCTAAAAATTTTAGGGGGCCAGACATGAAAAGACAAACTGTATAATTTCAAAAAGATGCGAGCAAGCAAAACAAATGACCATTTTAATAAAAAAAACTATTTTTGCGACAGATTTTGACATGATATTTTAAGATATATATCTTATTTCACCCTTTTCCCTTTCATTTCTTTTTCCCCTTTCTTTGTCGTGAAACTTTCGTAGAGGTCCCTGGAACCCCACGTCTGTAAGCAGTTAGTGTAGGGGGGAGGTAGTTCCTATAAGACCGAAGTTTTTAGTATAATGTTTAACTTTATTTCCTCAAGACTAAAATCTTGTACCAATAATGCGAGCGCGAAGCGCGAGCTGAAATTTTTGAAAGAAATTGACCTGAAAAGGAGTCATTTTCAGGACTCTTATCGGTTTTCATTGTTATATCCCTTTTATACACTCTTTAAAATTTCAATTCTCATTTCTTGTGTATTTTCTTCACTTATCTTACATTTTAGCTAGCTGTTAGCTTTATTTCTACAAGACTAGATACTTATAAGGAATATATAAATAATGCAAGCTCAAATTTTTGAAAGAAATTGACCTGAAAGTGAGTTATTTTCAGGACTCTTATCGGTTTTCATGGTTAAATGCCCTCTATACACTTTATAAAAATTCAATTCTCATTTATTTTGTATTTTCTTCACTTATCTTACATAATGTTAGCTTTATTTATACAAGACTAGGTACTTATAAGGACTATGTAAATAATGCGAGCGCGATGCGCGAGCTGAATTTTTGAAAAATTGACCTGAAAATAGACCGTTTAATAGGGCTCTTATCGGTTTTCATGAATATATCTCTTTTACACTCTCTTTTAGATTTCAATTCTCATTTCATTTGTAATTTTCTTCTCTTATTTAACTTGAACTAACAAAAATGAAGTTATATTACAAATGATGGTGGAAAAAGGAGGCACACCACATGCGATTGGTTGCGGGAAGGAGCAAATTTTAATATAGAATGTCAAGTATAAAAGCATAATCATGAACATGTTCATAAACATGTTATTTTATTTCATCCTGGATTTTTTTTCTTTTTCCATCCATCTGTTTGTAACAGTTTCCGAAAGAAATTGTTTCATTCAACAGTAATAAACGTAAGAAAATTATGAGCAAAACAATATAAATGTTCATTATGCGTAAATAAGATAACCATCGCTAACATCATTATGATAATCGTCATAATTGTTATTGATGTTATGATTATGATAATAATAATAATAATAATTATAATAATAATAATAATTAAAGTAATAATGATAATAACAATCATTATGATTATAATTAATAAATTTTGTCATATGATTCATCCCTAAAAGTATCAGAATGTTGGACCTCAAATTAATGGGGGGGGGGGTGATTGCACAGGCCATCCCCCCTACCTGAAATATTGGGGGATATATCCCCAACCCCGGGATCGATACCCATGATCAGAAGCAATTAGGAAATATGACTGTGTTCAAAACATGAAGAGCTGTACTACTTAACCTATCACTTTGAAGCAACATTGCCAATTTAAGAATCGCCATACGAAGTAAATTGAGACTTATCGCGCTTTCATAAATCTCCCATTTCATAAACTATTTTCGTTGGACTGTTTTCATATTTCTTTAATCTATCCTCAATTTCAAGTAAAAGTTGAATTTCCACCAGGGATACATTTTCTTTGAACGGAAACTGCGTCGCCAGCAAAGGTCTCTACATAGCAATGCTGTCACGTGATCAGGGTTAGATGTGAAGACATTGGTCTACATCAGAAGCTCCTCTATTCCACGTCTTCTTTACATCCGGGCATTCGAAGCACATCGTCTGACCATTCAGCGGCTGAAACGTGTTTAATGGGCATTGGATACAAGGGTATAACCCTGATGTTGAAAATTGACCCGCTTCGCATTGATCTGTATAACATAATGAATAAAATGATCTGCATTAGACGAAACATCCAACCGATGAATGTGTTAATTCATCTTACAATCAATACACAACATTAAAAGGAAAATCCATTGAAATAATTTTGTCAGTTTTGTTATTGGTAGGCCAGTAACAGACATTCATATTGACATAGATATAAACTTAGGTCTAATTTCTTAACTGAACTTTATATGGCCGGAGGAAAGGAGCGTTTCATGAAAAGGTTTGTCGATTGTTTATCCAGCAATGTCTACTTAATATGGCTTCATAGCCAATCAGAATCAACTGACATAATACTCCTTTTACAACTTGTCAAACAAAATGTTTATACGAAACGGTCCCCAGAATTCATCTCGTCGAGTCGGGTTTAACTTAGAGTCTGAGACCACTGTTTAACTCAAATAGTTCTGTAATGGTGAAGACAGCTATCTTATTTATCCTTCGTAGACAGTTGAGAATGATTTCAGAGTAAAATGAGCTGATACATTGAATATGTACTGTCAGAGATTTATCTCACATTTTAATTCCATATTGTTAAACCACAACTTTAGACCAGAACATACGGGCTCTTACATTTCTAATGATACTCCCATGCAATACTCACCTTCACAATCAGTCTTGCTGGGACTGCCCTTGTTTCGAGTAGACTGACCAAGGTCACAGGACTTGCATGTCACCTGACCATACTCGTCTTGATAGAATCCATATCCACATTGGTGACATGCCATGGATTTGGTATCATAGTAGTGACCAGTTGTACAAGCGACTATATATAGACATGATAAATTGGAGAAAATAGTAGGAAATTAAGTAACAGATTGTCATGTCAAACAAAATGGGCCAAATTACCCTCCCCCTTCTTTCTCTCTCTCACACACACACACGCACACACACACCCTCACATCCTTGCTCACCGTAACCATTGGTAACTCAATGCACTAACCCCCTTTTTTCGTAACGCTCCCGCACCCACTTCCCCGCACCCCCCCCCCCCCACACACACACGCTCACCCACCCCATAAACGCACACACACCCGTACGCATAATATACACTAAAGCATATTGTAAAACCTTGGTACCTTTACCAGTAGGCCTACCACCTACATTCCATCTGCTTACCACATGTGGTGTTGTTGCGACCAGCGACGTAACCATCAGGACAATCTATATAGTGATCATTCATGAAAAGGTAGGCTTCGGTTGCGGAATCTTCAGTATCATCATGAGATGCCCCCAAGATATTGAAAATCTCGTTATTTCCGGATACTGCAATGTCCAACACTTCTCTGGCCAGATTCTCAAGCTTCTCCTGTGCCTCCTTCACGGACGCGGAGTCTGCTTTAGAAAGGCCGACACCAACTCCTAGGTTCATCGAAATGCGAATCTCCTGCAGCCCTTCGCCAAGTCTTCCCTCGATGTCATAAGTAGTACTATCGGCATGATCGTTGTTATCAACAGACAACCCTGTAGCACTGGATCTTAGAGTTCTGACCAGGGCACGTTTTCTTCTACGACGGGTCGGGAAGCCACATGTTATTGCGACATTGTCGACAGTACAGTCTCCGTTGGTTTTGCAGATACCGCTGTGGATGGATTTCTCGATTGTCTCTATGAAAGACTGTGCAATATCAGTCAATGCATCTGGACTACCGCAGTGGCCACTGTAGTAGAGCAGATCTGTTGGAAGGTTGATCTTGGTCGGGTCTCGTAATTCTAGTTACAAACAGAACATGAAGGAATTATTAATTGTTTTATTAAGTAGTAAATTATTAGCAAGAAATTGGAAATTGTTTTCATTTGCTGACTTTCCGGTGAGGACTTTTGCTAGAAGACCTTCCCCGGAAATTGAACAACAAGAAAGACTTTATGAGCGTATACAGAATATAGGCCTATGTAAAGTTACACCTAGCAATCACTTTAAAAAATGATGTATGCTGTAGGCCAATTTGTGAATAAATTAGGGTTATCCTGTGCATTCTTCTTTGTATTATTTTCCTGACCATCATTGGCCTAGATGAGTTAAGGAACCTTAAAGTTTATTGGCTACATGTATATCTCATTCTGTACTTACGTGAACAGTCAGGCACATAGAAAGTAGGACTCCACTGTCCAGATGAGCCGCATGTGAACACATCGGCAACGGGTTGGAACGGGCTAGGAGGAGGGATGTCATAATTTTCATTGCAGGACATACTACAGTATCGACCATAGGCCCAGGTATCACAAGACATGGCGCCGTGTGACGGCGAACGTAACTTCATGCATGGCATCGCTGGATTGGAGAGAGTAAGTATGCTTAAAATCATTGACCGTAGTGATTGCTAACCCAGGGCCCTCCTGAAATCAGACATGATGATTGATTACCAGAAATACAGACCCATGAGTACACTAGCGTACCTACGGGGGGGGTCAGAGGGGGCAGTCTGCCCCCCTGACGAGCCACAACCCATGCAAAGGACGTATCCCTGGCTTGACAAAAAAAAATTCTGGTACGAAATCCTTAATCTTTTTTTTTTTTTTTTTTTTTTTTTTTTTTTTTGCTTGTCAAATTATTTTCTGGTACGAAATCCTTCATTTGTGATTGAAGACCTTTTTTTTTTTTTTTTTTTGGCTTGTCAAATTTTTGGGCGGACGGTTTTGCCCCCCCCCCCCCCCCCTGTGTAAAATCCCAGGTACGCCACTGCATGAGTATGCCATTTACGGTTTCTTGCCCTTACCATTATTAACATGAACCAATTTGTTCTTTATATCAAAAACAAAAAAAATGCAAGTATGATACTTTGAAAACAAAACTTCATACCATATCAGATTTTCCTGTCCATATTTCAAATCTATCATGCAGCTCAGTGCAAGTTAACATATTGTTAAAAAGTTTACACTGGCGTCTGAATTTCATACTTTAGAGAAATAAAAAAACACTTGCTCTTTAACCCTTTGCGTGCGGGCCCGCGAAACCGGATACCTCTCCCTGCGGCGGAGCCGTTTTTGTACATTGCTGATATTTGGATCTGTGGCAGTGTTTTCCTGATCTATTGCTAATTGCGCCAAACTGAAGTATTTTCAGGATTTTTAGTAAATGTAAAGATGAAAGATCAGACATTTTTCTTTCTAGAATTAAAGGTCTCGCCTCTCAAATCAACAGAATAGTTAAGAAATTTACGAGGAAAAAGTCGTGTTATTTTTTAAAATCTTCATTTTTTCCCCAAGTCAATAGGCACTGTGTACAAAATTGCGTAAGGGTAATCAGCACGCGCGGACAAGTCGGGTTCGATCAATACCGCTTTGTTGTCTGCTCTAGTGCTTTTTTCATTGCCTATTGTCACGCTACTCATGAATGGTTTCTTTACCTCCCTGTATTCAGATCATTTGCAAAGTGTATAATTACGACGATAATCCATTTTGGGTGAAATCACAGCATACCAAATACCTTTATTTTCCAGAATGAATAAAAAATGGTGAATATATTCCCTTGCAAGTACGATGATGATGCTGCGCAACGAAAGTCCGAAACTATATTGTGATTTTTGGCTTCTGGGCTTCAAGACGGTGGCCTCAATGTTTCACTAAAAATCGCCCTTGGTTTCTTCTTTTCATAAATTATAGTTTGTAATAAAAAATGATTTTGTTCCTGAAGATTGCATACCAGTGTTCGATTGGTTTTCCTGTTGCAATTTCAAAGAGCGAAGGGGGTAAATGTGACTCAAATCTGAAATCACACCTCCCAACGCTCTCCTCGTCTCGTTCTACGTTTCATTTTTCTATCTCCCTTTTCCCTCCAAAATAACGATGCTACCGATTACTGTTCGTCACAATGAGAGAAAGTAAATTTTATTATCTATTGAAATTGTAGCATAAACTTTTAGTTCATTGTTAGTTTTAGCGTTTGAACTGATTATGCTTTTGTCGAATTTTCAGTGCAAAAATTTTCACATGGGAGAGAAAGAGAGAATGAGATGAAGAGCTTCCAAAACCTAACAAATTCTGACAAATTCATTCTATAAAATGACGTGAATTTCAAATTGAGGTGGGGGACTATAGTATTCTAATTCTTTATAAGTAAATACTTATGCAATAGCAAAAGCGCACATTATGGTTTATATTATACCTTTTTGGTCTATTTCCTCTTTTTCCCCTTCCATTCTTTCTGTCGATTTATCATTCTCCTATACATGTATCTCGATTTGCATTTTCTATTCTTTTTTAAAATCTCATTTGCATCTTCTTCCATCCCTATGGGTATCATCACCCAGGGGAAAATTGTATTTTTTGTGAAGAAAGCACTGTCATGCTCAAGAAAATGTTCTTGGCATGTCTTAAGCGCCTGCATGTTTTAAATAAGTAAACATTTACTTTTTTATTGTTACTATCGTAATATAAAAAGCAGTATTCCTAAGACCTTTTTGTATCGCTAAATACGAGAAGCATTTACTAGGTCATCCTGACGAAATACACTAATCTTCCTTTTATTCAGGGCGTTGGCTATTTGTCCCCTGCTCTTTTTATATGGAATTTGTTTGAGCGTCCGCCATGACTTTCTTTTGTTCATTTTTAAAAGAGCAGAGGATAAACGGTGTTATTAATTCTTTATTTTGTTTCCTTTGAAATAGAGGACAAAAATAAGAGCAATATTGGATGAGAGAACGAGAGAAAGCGGGGGGTGTGGGTTCAAAAGTTTTCCAGGGGCTCGTATTACATAAAATTTGTTTACAAATTTTCAATAGCACTTGAAAGCTACTGAAACCATTCTATTTGACTGGCGGATGGTAAATTTTTGTTTAATTATTGCGCATTTTTCAATATAAAATGTGCATGTATAATGTATTTATAAAACGGTACCAATTAAGGATTTCCTCGTTTTCCCTTTTCCCTGGTTTCTAACCTGTAACTGAATGTGTTATCTACCGCTTTCATTCCCTTTATATCTATCGTCTTTCTTTATCCCCTCCCTTCTTCACCTTTTTTCTCTAAGTTCTTCTCATTTAAATTATATCTGTATCGTCTTCTTTCTTCCCGATTTGGATTACGAGGTATATACCTGCCCCCATCCCCTCAATCCTTTCTGATTTTTCTTCTCAGTACCTGTCATTTTACATTACATCTAACGTCTCCCCCCCTCTCTCTCTCTCTCTTAATCGGAAACGGTTCCGAGAGAATGCCTCGTTTTTTGGCAACTTGTATTGATCGGAGATGGTTGCATTTTTGGGCCTCTCGTCCTATTGCATCGTGGTCATCATGTCAAAAATGTTGGTGTTTTTCCCCCCTGTTTCTCAAATAATGTCCCGAAAAACCTTTTAAAATTACTATTGTCACTGTCATTTCACAATAATTTCTATATCATCTTCCATTTTCTATATTGATAACGTGGGTAGATATCTTTCGCAAAAGACAATATGATGATGATGATCATCATCATCGTATAAAAATGCACGACTAAACTATTTTTTGTGAACTTGGGGCTTAGGTTTATGGCAAGACAGAGGCCTCAATCTTTCACTAAAAGTAATTTTCTTTTTTAGATTTTTTCATAAATTATATGTCTCATTTAATTCGATTTCCCACGCAGATATTATAATAATAATGAAATAATCTTGTTCCTGAAGTTTGTGCATCGGTATTCGATTTGTAATATCCTGAAATTATTTCAAAGAGTTAAAAGAATAAAAGTGACTAAAATTGTAAGTCTGAAATCATACCTCCCAACTCTCTTCTTGTCACTTTCTACGTTTCTTTCTTTATCTTACTATTCCCTCAAAAAGAGCCAAGCAATTACTGAAAGTAACAAAAAGTATTTTTTTTCTTGAATAAATTATAGCATCCGCAATCACAAGTGTTTTTTGTTTGTTCTTTCGTTTTTTTCGATTGTCTCCTTCGTTCTGTTTTATTGTCTCCTTGATTTCACAACCGAAAATAAATCATTAAAAAAAAAACATTCACAATAGTTATAATTCATTTTTGTCTCTATCGTTTTAATCGTTCAATCTAATAGTACAGAGGCGGCGGAGTTGGTAGGTATTTTCAGTGCTCACCCCTTGCAGCAAACATGTAAAAAAAAATCCGAAGTCTATATAAATTTCTGATTTTTTTTTCGGCCGGTCCACTCCCTACCACATTCAGTAACGAAAACAATTTTTTCCCTCTATGAATCTTTTCTACCACGCTATTCGCCGGTAAAAAAAAGGGAGAAAGAAATTGGCAAAAAAGTAGGAAATTCAATAAAATTTGGGTCGGTATCAATTTTTTTTTTTTTTTTTGGGGGGGGGGTGTAGGTTACACATGAATAAAAGTTTGTAGGATTGAGAGGGTTCTATCGGGTGACACGCCAGACAAACGTGTTTTCTTTGTAGGGGGTGCCTTAGCGTAATTTCTCATCCTGTATCATTCTATTTCCTCCAAGTTCGCGCGAGGAAACTTTTAGTTCATTATTGGTTTTATCATTTGAAGTGATTATGTTTCCGTCAACTTTTCAATGCAAAAGTTTTCATCTGGGAGAGAAACGGAAATAAGATGAAGAGCTTCTAAACCCTAACCTATTATAAATTCATTCTGTAAAATGATATGAATTAGCAAATTGTAATATTTTAGCCGCTTCATCCCCGTCCCACAGCTCAACCCCTGTACCATAAAAAAACATTGCTGTCCCTGTATAACATCTTTTTCCAAACATTTTGGTTTAGATGCAAACCATGGTAAGCGCCCCAAATGCGATTTTTTTTTGGGGGGGGTCGTAACAGGGATAAAAGGGGCCAGGACGGTCTTTATTCTTATCTTTTCCACCGCGTTACTCGCAATTAAAAAACAGAAAATCGGAGAGAGGAGACAAACAAGCAATATATATTAGAGTGTAGGTCAGAACATTTCCATCGGGGGGAGGGGGGGGGGGGGTCAAACAAGAACAATGATAAACAGCCATCAGTTTGGCAAGGGTCTGAGGACCGAGTTGCAACAAATAAACGTTGTGGGATTTTTCAAAGTAATCTAACCAAAAAATAAAGTCATGTTGTAATTCGTTTAAGTAGATCGGGGGGAGGGGGGGGGGGGTCAAACAAGAACAATGATAAACTGTCATCAGTTTGGCAAGGGTCTGAGGACCGAGTTGCAACAAATAAACGTTGTGGGATTTTTCAAAGTAATCTAACCAAAAAATAAAGTCATGTTGTAATTCGTTTAAGTAGATATTCATGCATGGAATTTTAGCAAAAGTGCACTTGTCTGTTCCCCCTTTTATCACTGTATCTCATTCTCTCTCGCTATCCCTGACATTTGAACATATTTTTTTTTTCCCTAAATAATTATTCGTTCATCCTTATATGCATCATCACCCAGGGGAAGCGCCTTTATGCAATATGAATCACTGACGGATGTCATAAGCACCTGTGTTGTCGGTAAACGAGACCTTTTTTTTGTAGATACGGTATGTTGGTCGAAAAAAAAAAGATTCATAAAAGCTTTTTGTATTTCTATAAGTACGAAAAGCGTTCAATGGGTCATCCTGCCGATAAACACTAATCTTCCTTTTGTTCGGGGCGTTGACCATCTGTATCCTGCTCTTTTCGGAAGGAATTTGCTTGAGTGGCCGCCCAGACATTCTTTTGTTCGGGTAGTGCCGATATCATGAACTACATGGACGTTCCCCTTTTGAAAAGAGCAGAAGATGAATGGTGTGCTAAACTGCTTTCTTTTCTCTTTTTTTCATAATAGTAGACAAAAAATGAGAAGAAGAGGGATGATGGGGAGGGAAAAAGTTCAAAAGTGCACCGAGATCAGCTCAAAGTACTAAGACATTACAAGCTTTTTGCTTTTCTGAAAATGCAATCAATCGATGAAACCAAGGAGATATCATTCTATATAGAGTGATATCTTCTTGATTAAACAAATAAGACGAAAATGGTTAAATAACCGCGTAGCTTATTACGTGACGATCTTGCAGAAAAGATGTTAACGTATATTTATCAGAACAACGATATGGATCAAATCACCTGATCGGAAAAAATCACGTGATCAGGCCTTATGCGCGCGCGTACGTGCTCGTCACAAAATTTATCCTTCCCGTCCGACTCCAACGAAAAAATCGGTTTAAGTTGAAATGATTTCCTATTTTCGGGATTTTTCCCCACGTAGCTGTATATTTTTTTCAATCTGTTATCGAAATAGGTTTATAAAGTAAATAGTGGCAGAGGTTTTAGTACATAACAATTACGAAAAAGCTGAAAAACTTCATTGAATTAAACCAAACATTTCTCGGCTTCTGTAGAAGCCCGTCGTAGCTAAGTGAATGACTCGCTGGGCTTCTGTGGAAGCCCGTCGCACGCAAAGGGTTAAAGTTGGACATAGAATTGAAACACCCTTCAATAACTTATAGATATACATCATTGATCAAAGAAAATATATATAATGCTTACGTTCGATATTGACATAAAAGTCGCAAATCTCACTGAGTCCATTTTTCATGTTCGTTGCGTTGTAGATCACGTGATTATTTCCCCATGGTAATATGACGCTGTTACTACCAAAGTTACAAACAAGTCGCACCTCATCACCGGGGATTTCCCTACACGCTGGTTCATCCCAAGTCACCAAGGTCATATCCGTGCTTGATCGCAGATTTTGGCTGGATGGACAGGTCAAAAATTCTGGCACGACCGTATCTACCATGCAGATTGAAAGGAAAGCATGGACACTATTATTTGATTCATTTACTGGAAATATTTTGTGCTATCAGACTGCCTGCAGTTTTACGAAAGAATATTCGTAAGATCTTAACCAATCTTAATAGGAACTGGTGCTTTATTTTCTTAACATACAATAACTTGCAATCATCCGAGAACAGCAAAAACGTGTTACCGTGTATCTCGACATCAAAAGTACACGCAACAGAATTTCCGGCGTCATCCTGGAAGTGATACTCGCAAGCAGTATCAGCAGTGAAGATGTAAGGAGATGTGAGGTCCGCAGGAACTGTCCATGTCTGTAGCGTCTGGTCGAAGTTGTCTGTGGCAGTTGGTTCTGTAAATGTGACTTCTACACCCCAGTGCTCAGTCCGATTGGCGACAAATGAAGATGGACAGCGCGTCACCGTTGGTGCGTAATCATCTACAAGAGAATCACAAGCACAAATACGTCATGATGATAAGCTTTCAAACATATCTCTATATACGAGGAAGGTAATGTTGGTCTTGAGGAATTAACCCCAAATACTATTCAAAATTTTATTATAATGCATTATAATTCATTTCATTATAATGCATTACGACCTTTCAAAATTTAGCATAATTCATTAGTCCTTATCTCGGATACTCGTGACTGAAATTCATGAAAAGCGTAAAATGGATTTTCGTAACAAACACAAAAATAAAGCCTACATTTGATCCATTCTGGTAAAAGTAAAAGATGTTCCAATTCTTGAGGAAAGTGTTCCAAGAAGAATTTGTAAATAATCTTCGCTGGCAACTGTGACCAGTGACAAGCTTGTGAACTCCCTGCATCTGATTGAATGATAGCAAATCTGTCGTCAGATAAAATCACTGGCAAAGCAAAAGTTGTTTGATGTAATACTTCTAAATTACCTGTACACGTTGGTTGAGTGCCAGTCCATTGTGCTGCATTCCCGCTAACCTCTTGACAAACACGTTGAGATGAGCCCGATAGAGTAAGTCCTGTGGCACATTGGTAGGTACAGACTGACCCTACCGAGTTGGACGTTGAACAGCTCACCGAACAGTGTTGGGGAGATGTGGCACTACTACAGCGGATCACTGAAATAAAAAGAATCACAGAGAGGTTATTGTTTTTAATCCTCAATCGAATGTCTCTTGCTTTGTATCTGAATTTGGAGAAACTTTCACCATGTTCGTCATTTTTTAGAGAACATATATAATTTCCTCAGCTTTAATTGTAGAGACAAACAAATGCACTTTTATTACACTTCTTTCCGCTCACAATATTTAGTGATGTACGCTTAATGTGGTAATTTTGTTTTGCAAATCCGGATTGTACTGTCACCTTGTTTGAGTTATAATAATCTGCTCTGTAATGATTGTGAAATGAAATAAACTTAAAACTTCGAAACATTTAGAGCTTTGGGGAAAAAATAAAGTAGGCACATGCTTTTGTGACGAGAATGTAATAATTTGAGTCCAATACAATTCATCATCAGCTAATGTCTGTGGCGTGTTTAGTGGATGCAAGAGCTCATTTCCGCCCTCGAGCCACTTTCAGTAAGGCGCCAAAAACAAAACTAAAGGAAATAATTTGGAGAAAAAATGGAGAAAAGGAAAAGTAAATAGAACACATAAAAGTAAACAGAAATTACCAGCGTCAACAATAATTGGACAAGCTGCCATTGGTCATGATGCAGTGAGTGACTTTGTCTATAAATAGTATCCTCAACTTATTTTATCACGACCGTTTTATAATAATTATGAGGGTTTTGCTCGAAGTACAGTGGGCTCAAGAACAGAGAAAATGTATTGTCAAATGCCCACCAAAATGATGACAAAGAGCAACCAAGAACTCTGTTTCAAAAATTGGTGACTCAAAACAGCAGTTCGTCCTGGACTCTGGACAAACGACATATTATTTGCAATTTTTCGTCAGCTCCGAAACAGAGGGCGAAACTGCTGCTCCGGTTCACCATTATTTTCGACAGCTGTTCTTTGTCATTTGGTGGGCATTCTCAATACATGTACTGTATTCCTGAACCCTCTGTATACGTTGTGAAAACTCCATTTATTATGTATGCTTTGAAACGGAAATTGAAAAAAAGAGATCACATTGAATAAACACAAACTGAATATATACATGTATGTAAAACCAAATGTTGCACAGGAGGGTCGACAAGAAACTAAGATAACAGAGCGTAGTCCATTATAATCAGCAGATTAATAATAAATAGAGAAAACTCTGTCTGGGAAGAGAGAAACTGGCAAAATAATGTGTTCAGAATGTACTGCCCTGTTATAATTCCATTCTAGTATATGCTTCATGTATACACGCCATTTTCTTTCATATTTCATTATTATTCTAAAATTTATGTGAAAATAAACGACGGAAATTGATAATAAAAGCCTAAAGGAAAGAAGGGTTCCGGAATCACGTATTATAACAGCATCACAAAATATATCTGAAAATATCAATCCAGTTTTATCGTAATAAAATATGTACTAGTTCTGCAGTTGGTTGTTACTGAACATGACATGTGACAAAGATCACATAACCTCGATCCCATGTGTTTGTAAAAAGAACATGATATTACCACATGTATTCCTGCATCCTGAAGTCAATTTTTTTCGATGTAGGATGATGTTGCACCCACTAGTCTGCATGATTTTTGATTACTGAGAAATGAGATATGATAACGAAAGAGTCATAAGCATATTTACCGCTAACAGTAAAAGAAACGGCACAGGATGTAGATAGTCCACCAGTGTCTATGGCAGTGTATGCGATGCTATGTGTACCTTCACCGAAAGAATGCCCCGGAGGATGGCCACTTCGACTGGAGGAAGAGAGAAATGTAAAAAGTTAGAGAGGAGGACAATAAAATGCAGCTGGCCCCTGAATGTTTACCAGTTTGGGTGGGTGTGTGTGTGTGCCTTTTTATTAAATTGATTATAGATAATGTTTTAAACCAGTGGCGTTATATGAGTCTAATATTTTTGAGGAGGCCTGGGCCCCGTCTTACAAAGTGTTACGATTGATCCAATCAATCGTAATTTTTTGGAGATCCATTAGTGTCATATTTTTTTCTATAGGAAATTTGCACAATGTCCTTTGTAAACAAAAAGAAGTACAGTGAATTTTCAAGAAAACAATGAATGCATGGATATACATCATAGTTTGAAAATAATTTGAACAACCATGAATAATACATGTTGACGTTGCTGGCCGTCCATAGTTGCGATTGATCGGATCAACCGTAACTCTTTGTAAGACGGGGTCAAGATATCATGATGGCGTATCGGACGGAATTTGTTTTTAAATAGTTGCAAGCGAGCGAAGCGACTGTGCAAACATGTTGCAATTTTTAATTAGTTCGAAAATCCAATTTTGTAGTAGATTTTGACATAATATTCCGAAAATATCATATTTCACCCTCCTCTTTTTCTTTTTCTTCCCTTTTCTCTTTTTTTTCTTGGTAGTGAAAAAAAATTAGGGAGGGGGCAAGTGCCTGTACGGCACTGTTTTAAAAAGAACAGACCCATTGGAAAATAAACGTCTCGGTTACTTTATTTCGTCACACTCTCTGCATGGTATAAGATCAACATGCTTTTGTCTGGAGGAGCTCATTTTGATATTACAAAAGGGGGCACTTTTTCCCGAGGAAAAATTTTACAAGTAAAAAAGAAAGGTTTTCAACAAAAAATAAGGACATTTCCTTCACGAAAAAATTTGACGAGCCCAAAAAATTTCTTCATTTTCAAAAGGGGGGAGGGGCACACTTATGTTCTAACGGCTTTTTTACAATACAAATTTAAATTGTGCCTCTCAAATGGGGGCACGGGCTGGCTTTGCCCCCCCCTCCCTGTATCCGCCAGTGAATTATGTAATTCCTTCCAGTTTGATGAGGGGGTATCTTTACCTAACAGTACACGATGATTCGTAGTCGGTACACGTTGGTTCAACCCAGATGACGACAGCAGTAGCAGTTGTGGTGTACTGAACAGGGAGAGTTTGCGGGCAGTTGTTAAATCTAGGAGGAGTATCTGCAAGAAGAATATAAAAAAATACGGCAGGTATTCTTATCAGGGGCCCGTTTCATATACCGTGTGAGAAAAAAAAACATAACAAATCCCCAATTTAAAAAATATATATATGTCACGAACGCATAATCATTATATATGACTGGAAAGGGTATTTTATCCCAAATAATTTGATACCGCCATATTTATGGTTTATGTGTTAACGCTTGGATGCTCAGAAAGTATTCGTTGCAGTGATGTAAATTTTGATTCGCGCCAAAGTAAGGCATAAATGCAATGAATGAACCCCAGATGCCAATGATGCAATAATCCTACTTGAGTTAGTAAATATATTTGCAAATCCCTTTTCAATTAAATTAACTTGAGAATCGATACTTAAAAGTAAACTGCATACAGTGAGAGACAAAACCACACAAAAATTAAACAAAAACATATACATGTTTCTCTTTATTTCTTGCAGAAAAAACAAGAATTCGGGGGAATTTGAGTCCCTTCCATGTAGAGTAGGCATAAAGGGGGGGGGGTGCTCTTTACCTGGGGACGGGGAGGGGGTTGGGAATTAGAACATCAACTTTTTTATCAATGTTTTTTTTCTCTCTCTTGTCATTAATTTTGATACATCTTGTTAATATGATTATATTTTGCAAATTTTGTTGAACGGAAATAAATAAATCTAAAATCTAAATCTAAATATTTCATTTTGTAATTGTTGAAACGCATCAGTATTGATTTCCAGTATCTTTGAAGTTTGATTTATAATTTGTACAATTATATGAGATATGGATTTATTGTATAATTTATAATCGTATTTCAAATAATTTGTAAAACTTGTTCATCGAATGTGTATTTTGATTTTGAGAGAGTACAATAAATACATCCTTAAAACAAAAAATAAATAAATACATAACCTAACTTGACTTGATTCATTCCAAAAAATACCATATTGACTGTATAATTTGAATTATTATGTTTTATATCTGTGTAATATTATTATAATAATTGTTAATGTATTTTATGTTTGTGATGGACCTGGAATGTGTTCAGAATAGAACCATGGACCTGGTATGTAATGTCAACATAAACTTTATCTTGAATTTGATTAAGTCATGATTACAACAATATTGAACAATTATAATGTAAATCACTGAAAAGGTATATTGAAATGGATTTTAAAGCAACTCTTGTAGGATTATGACATCATTGACATCTGAATTCATTCATTGCAGTCATGACTTACTCTGGCGCAAATCAAAATTTACATCACTGCAAAGCCTACCTCCTGGGGCCCGTTGCAGAAAGAGATGCAATCATTTCAACTCTAAAAATCATGCGCAACTTGATTTTCAATCAATCAACAGCGCGCATTTGGTACTTACGTTTGATTTTTTTTGGCTGGCGTTTAAACGCAACTCTTTCTGCAACGGGCCCCCAGATCATCCAAGCGTTAACACGTAACCCATAAATATGGTATCAAATTATTTGGGATAAAATACTCTTTCCAGTCATAATATAATGATTATGCGTTCGTAACATTTTTTTCTTGAATTGAGGATTTGTGAAATGTCATTCTTTTTGGTAACTTCTGAAGGTTTCCATGGCGAAGAAGAATAGTGTATAGTAGGATTATCGGTACACCATGTATCTTTTTTGGGCAAGTGTTGGTCCTGAAACGGACCATCCAATCTCTCCTTTTCAAGACCAACACTTGCCCAAGAGAGATTCATGGTGTGCCGTGAAACATACGACACTTTTTTTTAACCTACCGTAAATGAAATAATATCATATTTCACCCTTCTCTCTTTTCTTTTCTCTTTTTCTTTTCTTGGTCGTGAAATTTTTTGGAGCAAGTGCCCCCAAGCTGCCCATCTGTACGCCACTGCTTTTGACTGAAAGGGGCCAACCACAGACCTAAACAATGACTTTCTTTCCGGGCTTTCTTTCCACGATGTATGGGCATGGAGCTATTGTATGGGGTGTTTATATTGTTCGAGAGCCGCTAATAAGGGAAGGAAGATGGTCACTTAAAATTAAAGACTGAAGGATTTGACGCATATTTTGGGTGGAATTTGGCGTGGGTGGAGGGAAACTGCCTCGTCAGCCCCCTCCCCACACATATATACAGCAAATTAATACTAAGATAAATCTAGCATGTCTATAGTGTTGATAAACCAACACAAATACTTTGATTCAAATTAATTGCCACAACAGGTTAAAAAAAGAAGTGTTCCCTTTTATTTTATCAGATGCACATTGGACTTCTATCCCATGATGTTTTAAAGACATCGAATGCTGAAATCAATCTTTGCTCCATTATTAAACAATAGTGCGTAGATTGGAAGTGGGTGGATTTTATGTGTGCGGGAGTGTGTGATGTTCGCAGGGCCCTGGGAACGATTTTTTGACTGGGGATGCTGAAGTAGGCCTAAATTCAGGGGCGGATCCATCTTTCGCCAATAAGAGGAGGGGGGGCGAAAAACAATCACCCATACTTTCCACTCAAAGATGATTTTTGTGTGTTTCTTCGTAACAGTCACTTTTTTGTTTTATTCCTATAAAACATAGTAATCTCATAAGCCATATTCAAATAGTGAGAGCGCAGAGCGCGAGCTAATATTTTGGAAATTCCATCTGAACACAAATACTTTGATTCAAATTAATTGCCACAACAGGTTAAAAAAAGAAGTGTTCCCTTTTATTTTATCAGATGCACATTGGACTTCTATCCCATGATGTTTTAAAGACATCGAATGCTGAAATCAATCTTTGCTCCATTATTAAACAATAGTGCGTAGATTGGAAGTGGGTGGATTTTATGTGTGCGGGAGTGTGTGATGTTCGCAGGGCCCTGGGAACGATTTTTTGACTGGGGATGCTGAAGTAGGCCTAAATTCAGGGGCGGATCCATCTTTCGCCAATAAGAGGAGGGGGGGGCGAAAAACAATCACCCATACTTTCCACTCAAAGATGATTTTTGTGTGTTTCTTCGTAACAGTCACTTTTTTGTTTTATTCCTATAAAACATAGTAATCTCATAAGCCATATTCAAATAGTGAGAGCGCAGAGCGCGAGCTAATATTTTGGAAATTCCATATAGGCCCTATCTTGTCCTGAAAATCTACCATTTTGAGAATGTTTGTGATCCTAAACAAAATCCGTATATAACTGATAGAAAGGGACCTGAGGACTGCTTGTAGTTAGCCATAAAGCGAGCGCGAAGCGCAAGCTGAAAATTTTTGACATTCCAACCTAAAAAAATGGAAATTCTAAGCATATTGTGTAATCATGGGTAGGATAGACATATAACTAAACAATGCGAGCGCGAACCATGAGCGAAAAAAAAATTTAGACCTAAAAACGGGTCACTCTAGGTCATGTTTTGTAAATAATGAAATAAATGGGTAATTGGGTATCCTAAATCAATAATGTGAGCGCGAAGCGCGAGCAGAAAATTTTAGTCTGAAGCTGATGATTTAAGAATGTTTTAAATAAAGAACAAGTTGTGTATACAAAATGAAGGTCGTTCTGGTGCCAAGAAATTTGATAAGCCAAAAAAAAGGGGGTTTCAGCACAAGATGTTGGTAATTTTCCATACAATTCTCCTGTGTGACACACCAACCAGAATTCCATGGCCTATGGAAAATAATACACGCAGTACCCCCTGTGAAAATCTTGGGGGTGCTTCAGCACCCCCAGCACCCCTGCTTCCCAGGTCCATGGTTTTCGTGTGTGCGGACAATCACGTTATATTATTTTATTTAACTATTATGTTTTAATATTCCTTTACTCTGCTTTTGCTATTCAATCCTTTGTATTTTTTGTTGTTTTTATGCCTAATACATGTATATGTGAACGAATTTGCTGAAAACCGTAAAATTGACAAGCGAACGGCCATATATACGGGCCAAAGCAATCAAAGAATAGCACATATTACTTACTTGGAGATGGAGAAGGTGGTGGAGGAGGATCCGATCTTCTACGACGTCGACGACGACGCGCTGCATCTGAAACATCAACAATAAACAATGTATTAAATCAGATGCATTCTGTCCTCATTGGTAATCGACAAGGGAGAATACTCTTTCTTTCAGAGGGTTGGGATAACTTCATCCCATCTCTAAAATGATATAGCATAGAGAAGCCTACAAACCTGCGTCTTTAAGAAAGGCAATACATAAAATCAAAACGATAATCGAGGTCGTCTTCATTGTGTATCAACGTCAGAATTGGAACTCAAATCAAGGAGTAATAATCCAGGAAGCCTATCGATGGCGAAACAGAATGAAAATATGATTTTTGATCTTTGGTTTATATAAATAACGGGCTTGAATCCTCACAGACCAAACCGAGAGATTGAATGATAAACATTAGTCTTGCGTCATCATTAATTGTTTCTTATCGCTAAAACAGGATGTATGCATTTGCTTTAATTATCGAACACATTTGTGTGTTTTTTTAATCAGAATTCTTGCAATACCTATTTTAAAATGAGTATACATTTAAATCTTTATTTCATTTTATTACTCTGCACTGATGGTTTGGGACTATCATTTAAAAAAAAAAGTACTACAAATGAAAAGATTAGTAAATAATTGAATAAACAGGTGAATGATTGGACGAATGTTTTAATGAATTGATGAAAGAAGTGACGTTTTACTGACCTCTCTTTTTGTTAAAGGTCAAGTCCACCCCAGCAAAATGTTGATTTGAGTCAATAGAGAAAAATCAAACTAGTATAACACTGAAAAGTTCATAAAAATCGGATGAAAAATAAGAAAGTTATGACACTTTATAGTTTCGCTCATTTTTCACATGACAGTGACATGCACAACTCAGTGACATGCAAATGAATCAGTCGATGATGTCCTTCATTCACTATTTCTTTTGTTTTTTATTGCTTGAATTATACAATATTTCATTTATTACAGATTTGACCATAGGGATCGATTTGACTGAATCATATAGTATTAAACATTGCTAACCCCACATGTTCAGGGAAGAATTAATCACTGTTTCACTTGACAATGAGAAAAAAATTAGAATATTTCATATTTCATATAATGAAATACAAAAGAAATAGTGAGTGGATGACGTCATCACTCACCTCATTTGTATAGCAACCAGGATGTACATATAACTGTTTTGTGAAAATAAGCGAAACTGTAAAATGTCATAACGTTCTTATTTTACATCCGATTTTGATGAAATTTTCAGTGTTATGCTTGTTGGATTTTTCTCTTTTTATTCAAATCAATTTTTTGTTGGAATGGACTTGTCCTTTAAGCTTCTTTCTTTTTTTCTTTTTACCTTCTCTCCGCCCTTTTTCACTACTGTACATGAAAAAAACATAGGGGTAGTTGCTCCTGGCCCTTTGGATTGGTTTGTATTTTGTTGTTGTTTTTCATACATCTACTTACAAAGAAATATGTATATTATGTGTAACAGCCATTTATACCGTCGACTGTGCATGTGTAATTTCACCATTACTTTTGTTTGTATTCAATTTGGTTTAAATTCTTTGTTTAGTTCCTTTTCTAAAAAAATACATCACGTCGTTTCTGTCGTACTTTATTATGGGTAAGTAAACTGTGAACATAATTGTAAAAAAAAAAAAATCCCAACATAGACAAGATAATATTTCTAATCAAGCTAAAATTCAACAACATACAAATAAAAACAAAAAAGAAATGCACAGAAAAGAAACCCAACGCAACATCGATGCACTAAAAACTGATTTAGCTGAAGAAGATTGGAATGAAGTATTGAACGAAACTTACGCCGATGTTGCTTATGAAATATTTATTCAAAAACTCTTACATTATTATAACAAAAACATACCTCTTGTAAAAGATAAGGTCCTTAAAAAGAATAAACAACCATGGATCACAAAGGGCATTAAACGATCAATATCAACACGGAATAAACTCTATAAGCAAGCTCTAAAAACTCAATGTAAGGTAAAATTTGACAAATACAAAAAATATAGAAATAAATTGACATCCATTATTCGTCTATCTCGAAAACTGTACTATTCAAAAAATATAGAGGAAAACGCAAATAATGTTACTTTTTTATGGAAAACTGTCAACGATCTCTTAGGTAAGAAAAAACATGATATTGCAAATAGTTTTAATGTTGATGGTCAAGAAATTACTAACCCAGAAACAATTTCAAATGCATTCAATGATTATTTCACTAATGTAGGTCCCAATCTGGCCTCAAACATTCATGTAAATGATTCACATTTCACTAAATTCCTATCTCCAGCATGTGAAAACTCACTCTTTTTAAGACCAACTAATGAACTTGAAATAATTAATATTGTTCAACAACTGAAATCTAGCAAGTCTTGTGGGCATGACGGAATTAGTGTTTATTTGCTTAAACAAATTATTCATTACATTGCTCATCCACTATCCAATATATTTAATCTCTCTCTTTCAACAGGCAAATGCCCGGATTCCCTGAAACTCGCAAAAGTAATACCAATTTATAAAAAAGAAGATTCCTCCTTAATCAGCAATTACAGGCCCATATCTTTACTACCATCAATATCTAAAATTATTGAAAAAATTATTTATAAACGACTCTTTACTTTTCTGAAAAACAATGATATTTTTATTCCTAATCAGTTCGGTTTTAGAGAAGGACACTCAACAGATTATGCCTTATTATATATGTACGACAAAATTATTGAAGCTTTCACCAGAAAGGAACATGCGATTGGAATTTACATGGATCTTTCGAAAGCTTTCGATACAATCGACCACAAAATATTAATTCATAAATTAAAGTCATATGGAATAAGGGGACAAGCACTATCCTGGTTTGAAGACTATTTACATAATCGACAACAATACGTACATTTCCAATCTCAAAACTCACAAAAACAAAATATCAAGTGCGGCGTACCACAGGGATCAATTCTGGGACCCCTACTTTTTATTATCTATATTAATGATATCATAAATTCATCCCCAATTCTAAATTTCATAATTTTTGCCGACGATACCAGTATTTTCTATTCCCATGCTAATTTAGATACTCTAACACATATTCTTAATTCAGAACTCTCTAAAATATCCCAATGGTTTAAAACAAACAAACTTTCACTTAACATAAGCAAAACCAATTTTATACACTTTCGAGAAGCTAATCCACATTTACCAGCTCCCAATTTATCAATTGACGGTTTACCTCTTACTGGAAAACACTCTACCAAATTCTTGGGAGTAACAATTGACTCCAATCTAACGTGGAATGAACACATACACAATGTACATACATCTATATCAAGAAACATAGGAATAATTTACAAATTAAAAGACTTTCTTTCTGAAAAATCATTATTGGTTCTATACAACTCCCTAGTACTTTCACATATGATGTATTGCAATATTGTATGGGGTAACTGTAGTATAACGAAAATAAACTCTCTTCTACTTCTCCAAAAACGAGCAATTCGTAACGTTACTCATTCGCATTATATTTCCCACACAGAACCTCTATTTCAGCGTTTAAATGCACTTAAAATACAGGATATTCACACTCTACAAACAGGTATATTTATGTTTAGATACACTTACAATAATCTTCCATCATTATTCCAAAATCTATTCAATTTAAATTCAAATATACATGCATATCCAACTCGCCACTCTTCTGATTATCATCTACACAACCCCAAACTTATTATTGCTCAAAAATCAGTTCGCCATCATGGACCAGATACCTGGAATTCCTTACCACAATACTTAAAACAATGTCCCTCTCTTAACTCATTCAAATCATCCTTTAAAAAATTTATGACACGCAAATACAATTCTGAATAATTTATGCATATATATAAAAAGAGTTCTACGGGTCTTGGTCAATTTTCAATTTTCTTGGTAAATTTTTAATTTCTATCTGATCTCATAAACTGTTACATCAGAAAATGAAAAAAAGTTAAGTCATAGTATCAAACTTTTCTATCATTTCAAGCTGTATCCTGGAACCATTCAATAATTCCTAATTAATACTACCCCCACACCCTCATATACCGACACACATACACGCACACCCACTCTCAACACACACACACACTTAACATACACATACAATTTTAAATATACATTTGCACACGCGCACACGTTTGCACATGCACAAACACATGCAAATACGTCAAATGTGCACATAATATCAGGCATACAAGGTTCTTGCATGTAAATATCGTATTAATAATATCTGTTTATAATTAATTTAAGTCAATGCTTGATTTGTACTTCGTTCTTTTTTGTCTATTTCGCTAATACGTTTTGAGGCCGCTACCCTAGTCAAGCACTGCTTATGGTAGCGGTCTCCAGCATTTTTTTTTTTTTTGTCTACTCAACAAAGTACAACTTATAATATTGCAAAATAATACTATCTATATACATTTTTGCAAATGAATGATTATTTGTATTTTTTTTTGTAAAAAGAAATGTATCACTATTTTTTTCTTTATGTTGTACATTATGTTTGTTAATTATTTCTGTTGGAAAAATGCTGAAATAAAATCAAATCAAATCAAATCAAATATAAGTAATAGGTTAGTATAGGCATAGGTGCTGCATTCTGTGTATCTCCCAATATCTAATTCGTGGAATTTCATTTTAGTTCAACTCAGGCATGATATTTCAAGTTAATCCCCAATATTTTAACTATCTATATCCTGAACAAAGGTTATTATTCTATCTAAAAGAGGGCTTTGTGTATATATATCCAAAGATCTTGAAAGATCGATTATCGTCATCAATCGCGGTCTTTGAACTGACCTATACAGTGCGTATAAAAAAGATTATCAATTTTTCTCATTGGCTAATAGGCCTACAAATACACGTATGTCCAATGAATGTGATAGGCATTATTGTGTATATATAAACACACACAGTTTTATAATAATAATGATAATAATTATTACATATATTATATATATATATATATATATATATATATATACTTGTAAATAATTCAGCATCAACGCAAGACGTAGCTTCCATGTATCTCTTTATTACGTCTTGCGTTGATGCTGAATTATTTACAAGTGTACATAGAACATGACGCGCTGTAATACACGTTATGCAAAGGGCCCTCTTCTTATATATATATATATATATATATATATATATATATATATATATATATATATATGTATGTATGATGAAGCCCTATGTGCGAAAATTTGATCTAACTTTTCTCTCTACGGTTGTTTTATTCACCTTGTATTTTGCTTATATACATATATATATATATACACATATTGAAATGTGGGAGACCGCCATCTTAAGCTTGAGATTGATGGTGTCCTCGAAAGAAAACCAGACATACTGTGCAGATATTGAACTTGCCCCCCCCCCCCCTCCATTAACTCGTTGAAGAGGAAGTTAAAACTGTTTTTACCTCAATCTTACAAAATGAATTTATTTATTTGCTATTTAACTTTCATATTCCTTTGTTTCTGTATCCCCTCCCCCTCTTCCCCCCCACAATCTTTCTCCCCCTTTGCCATTTTGAATAAAAATATCGTAAAATAACCTTCTTTCTCCTCTCTTTAATAATTCATGTAATTGCAAGCTTTGCTTTTTAATGCCTATATCGTATAAACTTTATGAGTATGGAAAATTACAATTACACGTATTGTTCTACGAGGAAAAGCAGCATAAGGAAAAATGAAAAAAAATCAGTGATGCAGATCTAGATATAACAGCATTTAAATGAAATTAAGTCACATGTTGAGTCACGCAATGAGGACTTGAAGAATTGTCACATTTTTTTGTTTGTTTTTATTCGAAGAAATATACATAGTCGTGCAATTATTGTAAAGGCAAGTAGTCTAGCTCAGTGCCCCATTGCATAAAAGTTATTATTATAGTAACTTTGCCATCCAATTGTAACTAGCTACCATGGTAACAAACCATTTTTGGCAAAGTTACCATAGTAGTAACTTTTCTGCAACAGGGCCTATGCAGGACTCATTACTGGATTCTTTATCCACCGACTTTACACCTTAAGCCGAGTGAGGGCGCGACCCCAAAAACATGTACCCCGGTGGCAAACTTCCCAGAACCTTGGAGGAGTTTTTATTTTTTCATTATTATTATTTTTGTTTATTTTTTTTTTTTTTTTTTTTTTGTTGCTTTTTTTAATTTTCTCCATTGGAACAAAACGTAGTCCAGAGGAACACCGACGAACAGAGACTGAAGCTTTAGGTCTATCCAGAACCACATTCTTTATTGGGGGAGGGGAAATTGAGGCCGTAGGCCTATGCATACAATTTCATGGAGGTTGGGAGATGCCTATTATCATTCTATCATTATTATTATTATTATTATTATCGTTGTTGTTGTTGTTATTATTATTATTATTAAAACTATTATCATTATTATTATTATATACTTATTATCATTATCATTGTAATTATTATCATTATTATTGTCATTATTATTACTACAATTATTTCAATAATAATCATGATGATGATGACGATGATTACTTGCTCACATTGGTCAGAATAGTTATTATAGAGTAACACTATCAATATCCCATTGTTTATAACCAACTTTCGTCTTAATTATTTCCCCATCTCTTTCTTGCACTAATCGAATGACAAACTCAAACCCTGAACTCTATACCTTACCCTAAACCTCACATGAAATCCTTTTGCAGCCCAAAGCCTAGTACATCTTAGATGAAATAAAGTCTGGAGGAGCTAATGTAGTGTCACCCCTGCGACACCGCCTCTGTATTATGTTCCCCATGATCGACTGTAATATGTCACTATTGACCACAACCCTCTTCATATAAGCTCCTGAAAAATAAGGGGAAAACGAAATTATATCATAATAATAAAAAGTATAAGCTTGATAGTACCAGTCAGGCGTGCAGGTTTATTTTTAGCTCATGCTTTCAGTTGTTTTTAATGGTATATAGTGGAGCGGTTATGTGACAAAAAATGGCCAAGATGCTCGGATCTGGCAGAAAGTGTGAAATTTGGTATACAGGGGTATTTTTGGGCGCTGATTTCAAAAATTGCCGGCCCCAAGCGATTTGACCATCGAATCGGCCGCCATTTTGAAATCCAAGATGGCCGCCATGAAAAATCATTAAATGTCATTTTTTTTAGTTTTACATGGCATGTGACACTGAAATTTGGCATATAGGGGTATTATGAGGCAATGATTTCAAATATTGCCGGCCCCCAGCAATTTGACCATTTGGTCGGCGGCAAAATGGCCGCCATCTTGAAATCCAAGATGGCCGCCATGATATATTATTGCAATCATTTTATTGAGTTTTATATGAACTGCGGTATTGAAATTTGGCATATAGGCTTAATTTGGGGTGCTGATTTCAAATATTGCCGGCCCCAAGTGATTTGACCATCAGGTCGGCCGCCATTTTGAAATCCAAGATGGCCGCCATGAGAAATCATTAATGTCATTTTCTTGAGTTTTACATGACATGTGACACTGAAATTTGGTATGTTGGGGTATTTTTAGGCACTGATTTCAAATATTGCCTGCCCCCAGCAATTTGACCACTTGGTCGGCGGCTAAATGGCCGCCATTTTTAAATCCAAGATGGCCGCCATGATATAATAATGCAATCATTTTCTTGAGTTTTATATGAACTGCGGTATTGAATTTGGCATATAGGCTTAATTTTGGGCGCTGATTTCAAATATTGCCGGCCTCAAGCGATTTGACCATCGGGTCAGCTGCCATTTGAAATCCAAGATGGCCGCCATGAAAAATCATTGAACTCATTTTCTTGAATTTTACGTAATATGTGCCACTGAAATTTGTAGTATATCGGTATCTGGGTGAGTTCATTAAAAAAATTGCTGGCTCCAAGTAATCTGACGATTGGTCGGCAGAAAATGGCCGTCATCTTGAATTCGAAGCTGGCTGCCATAGAAATATTGCAATTATTTCGTTGAGTTTTATATGATCTGCGGTATTGCACTTGACATATAGAAGTAGTGTGGGGAGCTTATTTCAAATATTGCTGGCCCTCAGCGATCTGATCCCCTGAGTCAGGGTTATACGGGCCAAAGATATTCATTCGAGCCAACCCATTTAATTCTCAATTTTTAATTTTGATATTGCTGATTGACAAAAATGAATGAATATGATTGATAATCTAAGACTGATTCTAGGGAGGCTAACTTTACTGAACTTCCTTTTTTCAAATTGGGAAGATATATCACCACTTTGGAACTATTTTTATACTGGCGGAAGAAGTATTGCCACTTTACTGTCTCAAGTGATGAATATGACCCTGTCAGGTGTAGTCTTCATAAATGCGGATTTATTTTTAAAATGAGCTGGTCGAGGTACCCTTTTCTGGTCAGATATGGAATGTCAGACATGTATCCTATCCACTGGACAGGTAGTAAACATTCAATTCTCGAATTTCATCCTAATTTTTTTTTTAGAGCGCCTCTTTAACACACGAGTCTATGGGAAATGTTTTAGGCCCGTGATACCTCAGCTGCAAAATGGCAGCCATCTTGAAATCCAAGATGGCTGCCATAAAAAATCATTAAAAAAAATCAAGTATCATAATTATAACGAAGGTATTATTTTGAAATTTGGCATCTTGGGGTATTGACATTTCCCCCAAGTAATCTGTCCAATAGATATGCTGCAAAATGGCCACCATCTTGAAAATTCATTAAAATCATTTTCTTGAGTTTTAAATAATTTGAGGCACTGCATTTTAGACAAAGTAGGCAGGTTTTGGCCTGCTGGTTTTAGAATATTGCTGCCCCAGTGTTTGATCCACCGGGTCAGCTGAAAATGACCGCCACTTTGAAATCTAAGATGGCTACTACGAAATATCTTTCAAAAATGTTTTCCTGAATTCTACATTACCTGTGACACTGTAAATTGGTACTATGAAGCAAAAACTTGTATTGTATGTTAATTTCAAATATGGATAGATAATTAACATACATGTAATTATAACACATAACACACTTTATCTGCCATTTTAAATCACACAACATAATGGGGCAGCTGCTTGTACAGTATATGACGTCACAAATCAAAAACTTAAAATTCTAATATCTTTGATGGATTTACCAATATCCTTTTCATATAATATTTTCTTGTGTTTTTACAACAAACTTTTCTCTGGGGTGAACTTCCCTTTTTAATGGATAGAGCAACGTCCGATGTGGCGCTGCTAAGTTGCTGCCGGGCTCATGATCTACAGGGTATGGGCGAAATACATTTTCGGAGCATTTCTGTTACTGAATTCTATTTTGAACAATAAATATGTATTATTACCATCCATCATTAATATTAATTTCATCATCATCATCACCTTTATACCACTATATAACCATCAGTACTTCAAGTCTGGAGCAGTTTTCTTCTTGTCGATTTGTAATAAAATATCGCAATTAATGGAGCAATATTCTGAAACCAGCAGGCCAAAAACCTGCCTGTATGTCTAAAATGCAGTGCCTCAAATTATTTAAAACCAAGAAAATGATTTTAATGAATTTTCATGACAGTCGATCCACTCTAGATTTCAAGAAGGTGGCCATTTTGCAGCATATCCATTGGACAGATTACTGGGGGCAATTTCGATATCCCTAGATTAAGCTTACCCTAGATGCCAAATTTTAAAATAATACGTTACGTGATACTAGATAAAGTGATTTTTTTTCAATTATCTTTTTTCATGGCAGCCATCTTGGATTTCAAGATGGCTGACATTTTGCTTCTGACTCAGGGGATCAGATCGCTGAGGGCCAGCAATATTTGAAATATGCACCCCGCACTTCGTCGATATGTCAAAGTGCAATACTGCAGATCATATGAAACTCAAAGAAATAATTTACAGCCTCTCAACAGAAAATGATTGTTCCGGATGGTTACTGTTCAACCAAAGCCACCTCAAATGTGTAACTGCAGAAGAAGCTAGCTGGTTTGTGTATTTATGGTGCTTCATATTTACGGGTGCCAAAGTATTATAATCCTTGCAACGGACAAAGATGTGGTTGTGTTGGATTTGTTTTCAGTGCCAATACAATGGGTTTTACTCACCATTATAATGTTGTACATCATTCAAACTTGGTAACCATATTGGAATTCAAAATAGCATCTATTTATTATGTTTTTTTCATTGATCAAGGATGCAAAGATCAAGTTTTTCTCCAAATTCAAAGTGTTACAGGCCATACGTAAGACTTGAGCAAATTATATTTCATGGAGGCCATCTTGTATTTCAAAATGGCAATCAAAGAGGGGTCTGACAATAATCAGTGCCTAAATATATGCCTATATGTCAACTTTCAGGGCCAGAGTTCATATAAAACTCAAAAAAATTATAATTACTCTTAATTCATGGCGGTCATTTTGCCGAAACCCGATGGTTATATTGCTGGTGGCCGGCAAAAATCAGTGCCACGTACTTCTGTATGCCAAATTTTGGTGTCATAAATAATGTAAAATGCATGAAAATTATTTTGATATGGTTTTTCATGGCAGCCATATCTTGCCGCTGAACTGATGGTCAGATCACTTGTGGCTGGCAATATTTGAAATCAGCACCCAAAAATAGGTACTCTATTTGCCAAAGTTCAGAGCACATGTGAAATTCAAGAAAATGATTTTTAATGATTTTCATGGCGGCCATCTTAGATTTCAAGATGGCAGCTGACCTGGTGGTAAGACTATTGAAATAAGTGCCCTAAACTACACCTACACTGTATATGCTAAATTTAAATACCATAGATCATACAAAATTAGAGAAAATTATTGCAACGATATTTCATGGTGGCCATCTTGGATTTTAAGATGGCAACCGTTTTTCCGCTGACCTGGAGGTCAATTGCTGGGGGCCGGCAATATTTGAAATCAGCACGCCGAATTAAGCCTATATGCCAAATTTTAGTGTCACATATCATGTAAAACTCAAGAAAATTACATTTAATGATTTTTCATGGCGGCCATCTTGGATTTCAAAATGGCGGCCATTTAGCCGCTGACCAAGTGGTCAAATTGCTGGGGGCAGGCAATATTTGAAATCAGTGCCTAAAAATACCCCAACATACCAAATTTCAGTGTCACATATCATGTAAAACTCAAGAAAATGACATTAATGATTTCTCATGGCGGCCATCTTGGATTTCAAAATGGCGGCCGACCTGATGGTCAAATCACTTGGGGCCGGCAATATTTGAAATCAGCACCCCAAATTAAGCCTATATGCCAAATTTCAATACCGCAGTTCATATAAAACTCAAGAAAATGATTGCAATAATATACCATGGCGGCCATCTTGGATTTCAAAATGGCGGCCATTTAGCCGCTAACCAAGTGGTCAAATTGCTGGGGGCTGGCAATATTTGAAATCAGTGCCCCATAATACCCCTATATGCCAAATTTCAGTGTCACATGCCATGTAAAACAAAAAAAAATGACATTTAATGATTTTTCATGGCGGCCATCTTGGATTTCAAAATGGCGGCCGACCCGATGGTCAAATCGCTTGGGGCCGGCAATTTTTTAAATCAGCGCCCAAAAATACCCCTGTATGCCAATTTTCACACTTTCTGCCAGATTCGAGCATCTTTTTCACATATCTACTGGACTAATATTGGAAATTCATATCATATCGGGCTAAGCCGTCGCAACAGAAGATTACCGTGTTTTGTTTCTTTGTTACGTCATAAGAGTTATTCTAAAAAAATGGAGTTGACCTAGTTCTTAAGCGCCACTGCTGCGTAAGCGTATTCGCCGGTGCCGATCTGACGTAAAGTGCGTCTGGAGCAACCCCCGAAGCTACCGCCATTTTGTTTAATCCATTAGAAGCTAAAATAAGCCCTCATTAATATTAATTTCGTACGATGCTCCCTCGTCAACTGTGGTTTTGTACGTGTATTAGACAATACGCACATCAGCGCAATGACAAAGGTCAACTTGGCAAATTCATTAATGTATTCATTTTGTTACGCGCTCGTGACGCGAAGGATTCAGCGAATCAAGCAAGCGCAAATCTGAGACGATACGTCGCGCTCTATAAAGTATCGATATCACAATCGATATCACTTAAAAACAAAGCATTGTTTGTATTGCGTCTTATAGGCCTTTGCCAATTCCAAAAGGGAAGATGAAAAGAATAGATCAAGTCGTGATTAGGTAAAGAGGTCTCTAGTGCTTTTGCCATCCCTAAATTGTCACATGTTAAGATATACAGCAATCTTAGTTTTTAACAAATGTAAAGAATCTCAACTCTAAATTATAGCCGGCAGAGGCCGCGGAAAGATCAAAGGGGCTGTTGTACTGACCTAAAAGTTTTTTTTTTTTGGGGGGGGGGGGCGGGGGTGGGGGCAAAACATGGTTATTAAAATTTGATGGTAATTTTCACTGGTTGAGACTATGGTTACTGAAAAAAATAACTGTCACCACTTAAAGAGTACATTTCTTGTTAGAAACAAATTTCGAGAAGCAAAAAAAAAAATCTTCATGGATCCCCGTGCGTTCTTTCTTCATCTGGCGTCCGTTTCATAATGAATTACAGCTATTTAAAAACATTGCAATTATTGTGATTACCGTGGTAACCTTGATTATGATTGGTTGGTTATACCATCGTAGTTACCATACATGTAACTCATGATGAAACGGGCCCCAGTTTATCATGTTTAATACGTTTCCTGTCCCCTTTATTCTCCAGCATTTCTTACTCTGTTTTTTTTTTCATTTAATCATTTTCCCACTCAAAATTCTTTTGTGCCGCCTTTCTCCTACATATGTAGAGCACATTTTCAAAAGGGGTTAGGTCCATTTTTCATCAAACTTGATTTTTATGTCTTAATGTATAGATTTTTAGTAGCTATATAAGATGATACCATAGAAAAGTTGAAATTCCTATTAAAAAGTGAAATTGAACTAATATGGCAAAGAAAATCACCTTTTTTTCAAAAGGGGTTAGGTCCATTTCAGTTTAGTTGCAAAAGGGGTTAGGTCCACACAGACTTTTTTGGAAAATAATATCTACAAAAATATGAAGACAAGTAGATTTCTTTTATACCCAATTTTATGTTCTCATGGTAGGGTATCATGAAAATTCAGTTTCGCATAAGAATATTGCAATGTGGGAGAATTAAAAAAAAATTATTTTCTGGGAGTGGACCTAACCCCTTTTGCAACAGAAACTCTTCTGTTAGAACTCATTTGTCAAAGGGGTTAGGTCCATTTTTCATATATTTTATTGTTTTCTGTCTCTAAACCTCTAAATTTTCAGTCACTCTGATGATACCAAAGGAAATTTGAAATTCAAATGAAAACGTGAATGGAAGTGGCAAAAAAAAAATTTGGATTGAAAAAAAGAGATTGGATTCACTTCAATTTACTTGCAAAAGGGGTTAGGTACACAATGATATTTTTTTTTAAGTATATAGAAAAAATTGAAGACAGGTAGATTTCTTTTATACCCAATTTTATGTTCACTGTTCACATGATAGAGTTGTACATCATGACAATTTAGTTTCTCATAAGAATATTGCAATAAGTGAGAATAAAAACTTGGTTTTTCTCGGAATGGTCCTAACCCCTTTTGCAACTAAACTCTTCATATATTTCCTTCTTCTTTTCCCACTTGTTATCTGTCTCCTGGTTACAATAAATCTCGTCTTATTTCTCCTCCACCCCTTTTGTTCCTACTTCCCACATTCTAGCTCTCTTACCACCCCCCTCTAAATTATCTCTTCATATGTGCCCCTCCATTTCTTTCTCATCTCTTTTCAACCCACTTCTCATCACTCTTTCCCTCTCTCGATCTTCATCTCATTTTCAATTTTGCCAATTCCAAATCCCTTTCATTTTAGCTCTGTACAAATACTATATGAACACAAATGAAAGACATAAAGGAATTCTCTGGTTAGTGGTGAATTTTATTAATTAGCCATAAAAAAATATCACATTATCAGAGGATTAAGCTTTACCTTTTTCTTAAGCGTATGTTAATACTTTGAACCAAAATAATTTTTTTGTATGCTGGGGCAGCGATCCTGGGGAGGGGGGGGGGGGCACAGTTCCCCCTACTTCTTGAAGCACTGAAAAGTGCCTCTTTATGCAAGAAAAATGCCCCCTCACGAACGTGTACTGTGTCCCTTTCACCTGACGAGAACCTGTTTTAGGTGTTACCAAGTGCTCTTCCTTGTATGCAATTTTTTTACCCAAAAATGCCCCCCCCCCCCCCCCGGAACGTGTTCTGTGCCCTTTCATCTGAGGGCCCGTTTCATGTGTTAAAGAGTGCCCCCTTGCCTTCTTGTAAGTGCCCTTTCTCGAATCACTGCCCCCTTTTACCCAAGAAAAGTGCTCCTAAAGAACTTGTTCTGTGCCCCTTTCACCTGAGAAGGACCCGTTTTATGGTCACCATGACGATTGCCCTTTGAAACAAGAAAACAATATTCTCATTTCGATAATATACTTATGAAGGAAATCCTTTGTGCATTAAGTTTAATAATTCATGAGTGGGGTATATAAGCAGTTTCGTACAGATGGAGGGGGGCTTGAAGAACTCTTGCCCCCCCCAAAAAAAAAAAAAAAAAAATCACGACCAAGAAAAAAAGAGAAAAGGAAAGGGTGAAATATATCATTCTGAATATTTTAGATTTTCTTTTTAAAAATGTCAAAATTTTGCTTGCTCGCAACTTCTTAAAAATTTCATGTAATACAGCATTTTCCCTATGCCCCCCCCCCCCCACTTTCAACTTCACTCCGCCGCTCCTATTTGTATGTTTATAGCTTCTCCTTTTGCAACCAGTTTTAATGAAAATCAACAAGAAATTTCATACATCATGATTTTGGGGTTGTGATAATAATTATTTTTTTGTGAAAAATTGGACTTGGAAAAAAAAACCTTTTCCATCTTCATCAAGTGGTTCCTAAGTCAGACTCTTCAATGTTGAATTGTTGGATTTCTTGAATGAAAACATCTGTTACACCTGGCCTGCAGATTGAAAAAATAGAGAAAGAAAATCAATGAATTTAAATTAAAATTGTCGTGATTTATGAAACTTAAATGTTTTAAGAAAAGTGAGACTATACATATATATGTTTCTTCAACACATAACAGGAAATCTTACTTCTACTAATTATAAACTTGTACTTCTATAAAGCATATCACTTAAACCTGTTCTATGCAGTTTACATACCACTCTCCATTATCACTACATGTACTCTATGAAAAAATGCCAGAGATTTCTCATAAATATGAATATGAATCAACATATGTAAATTATATAAATAGTCAGAATTAAAGTTGATATGTTTTTTGCACAGAATATTTTGATCTGTGATTAAAAACGACACTAACTATAATCTAAAAACAAAATTGAAATGGGTTTTTCAAAGGCAGGTCTATTTGTTGCCAAAAAAATGTGAACAACCTCCATTATTAAAAATATTCACTAATTAACTCACTCATATAACTGCTGTAGGTTGTATTTCTCTTTGTGGTCTAGTCGCTGTTCTATTAGGCCTACTTCACCAATTATTTATCATCATCAATCACCTCCATGGAAATTGTAAAACTGCATCATCCTATTGGACAAAATGTAAAATAACAAGATTTAAAAAAAAATGTTAATCTACAAATATGAAATATGAATATCACACTAAAGAATGCATAAAATGAATTTGGTAAAATATGAAAAATAAATATTGCTTTGTTTATAAACAAATAGGAAATAAAAAGGCCATTTAATTACTAGTAGATCAAGGACATGACCTTATTTTATAAATTTGCCCAAGGTACATAACTTTTGGCATTGGTTCTATTTTAGACTCGAGAGCCTGTATATTTAAGAAGTGTACATTCATTACAGATCCTACCTCTTTGTGGCTCAGATTATTTTTATTTAATGTAAACATGGTTAACATTCAATGCATGTAATGTATCTGTAATTTTGTATGGGTTAGTTTAAGTTTTATACCTGGATGAGAATCTGCAAAATGATGCATGCACTTATGATCATCATCTTGAACCATATAGGTAGACCTCTACTGTTTTTCTTGTTCTTCAAACTCAACCTGTTTGTGAAAGGAGAGAACAATAATAAGAAGTGATCTTTTTCATGGCCGTATAGGGGGAGGGGTTTGGGTAAGAGCTGAAATGTGAAAACCTTCATCAAAAAGAGAATTGCATGACATTAGGAGTGGGCTATAAATGGGTGATTTTCGGTTTTACTGTGGGAACAGTTTTTTTGTGTTCCTTTTACCTTATCTCAACATGAAATGACAATATTTTTTGTCTCGGGTCCGAGAAAAAAGTGTGCCGGGCCAAAATCCAAAATGGCCGCCAAAACCCCCCCCCAAAATCACATTTTTGGCCACAACTTTTTTATTTGGTGGTCATTTTCTCTGGTTTTGGTGTCTATTCATATGTTTTGGGGGGCAGGCAATTTGTTTTTCCTATAATTAGTACTTTTAAACCATTATTTGTAGAGTTAAAAGGTAATTATACCTAAATTTTCCCATTTTTGTAGCCTTTTTTCAGTAAAAAAGTGGGTTTTATCATCCTGGGGTTCTGGGATATTAGATGGTACGAGGTCAACAATAGCAAGCAGCTTCATGTAGCTATATTGCTTTTATTCCTCCACTTTGGGTTTTACGGATATTTGTGAAATATATCTTATCAAATAAAAGAAAATGTCATTTATCCATAGGGGCTATACGGTGTACAATGCACTGTACATACTACACTGCATATATCCATGCATTGACCACCATGGCATATGACAAGGCCTGTATATAAACTATAGTGTCATAGAAATGAGCTTCAAAGGTTTAGAATTAGATTGTGAATTTGATTCCTTCTCAGCTGATGTACAAGGTGAAACCAGCAACGTAAATTACACTGACATGTAAATATCACATACATGTATATATACGTACATCACATTTTTAGCCATATCTTCTTCATTTGGAGGCTTTTTAAAAACCTGGTTCTAGTGTCTAACTGGCCTATGTTTATGGGGTCAGGTAACTACTAGTATCATGGTAACGCTGATCAACAGCCAATCAGAATAAAGGACTGCATGCAAGTTACCATTAAGTTAAGTTAACATAATGGTAAATTTTTATGCAACGGGGCCCAGAATAGCTACAGTGTAAATTACCTCTCTCCGCCCCCTGAATTAGCATATTTGACAAAACATGTCCTCAATTTCTGAGACAAAACATATCTTCAATTTCTGAGGCATCTAATTCTAAACCTGAGAGCTCATTGCTATGACACTATAGTTTATACAAGCCTTGTTATCTGTCATGGTGGCCAATGCATTTATGCAGTGCAATATGTATGTACAGTACATTGTACATATGTATAGCCCCAATGGATAATTGACATTTTTTTATTTACTAAGATATATTTCACAAATATCCGTAAAACCCAAAGTGGAGGAATAAAAGCAATATAGCTATATGAAGCGATTTGCTATTGTCGACCTCGTACCATTTAATATCCCAGAACCCCAGGATGATAAAACCTACTTTTCGGCTGAAAAAGGGCTACAAAAATGGGAAAATTTTGGTATAATTACCTTTTAACTCAACAAATAATGGTTTAAAAGTACTAATTATAGAAAAAACAAATTGCCTGCCCCCCAAAACATATGAATAGACACCAAAACCAGAGAAATTGACGACCAAATAAAAAAGTTGTGGCCAAAACTGTGATTTTGGGGGGTTTTGGCGGCCATTTTGGATTTTGGCCCGGCACACTTTTTTCTCGGACCCGAGACAAAAAATATTGTCATTTCATGTTGAGATACATTACAAGGAATAAAAAAAAACTGTTGTCATATTGAAATTACAAAAAAAGTATATTTGACCCATGTATAGCCCACTCCTAATGACATCCTTCAATTTTACTTTAGGAAATGCATTTAACGGCCCTAGGTAATATTGGTCGCTTCTGGCCCTCGCTTTCTGAATTTTAGGTTTCTCTAAATTTTTTTACATGTACGTCTGCCCCCCCCCCAAAAAAAAAAAAAATCTGGATCTTTTTATTTCCGAATCTTATTTCATTAGATTTTAACATAATTTCATAATCTCATGCACTAGGTCTAGATCTATTTGTAAGAAAGTATAGATCTAGTCCAATGAGACTCAATGCTGTCGCACAGCATTGAGTCTCGTTCATGTATCTAAATTAGGTCATAGATCTAGACTAACGATGGACTCTCGATCTATCTAGACCAAGAAAGTAAAGCTTCGGTTCTAAACCCTATATCGGTTTAGAAATTTTTGATGTCTGACTTTGACTTTTATTCCTGGCTAAGACTTCATTGCCATTATTGACCGAGAGTAGATCTAGATCTAGTCCGACTCCTTGGTCCACTGACAGTCATACTCGTACATGTAAATGGAGTCGTTTAGGCCCAGACCTAGATCTAGGCCTAAATTACAGACCTAGTCCTAGATCAGAAGCCCTGGGGGTAAGTATCGAGGGTTGGGAAAGTATAAGTTAGACTAGGCCTAGATTTTATTTAGGTAGGCCTAGCTCTTGATAGCATCAATGAATAAATAAAAGTAAAGTACGGTACGGTAGCCTAGATCTAAGTATAAAGTAAGTAGGGCCTAGGATTAAGAAGATTTAGGTCATAGATGTATTGATAATAAGACAAACATGCAGAGCAGCATGTTATTTCTAAGACCGAGTCTATATATTTATGAATAACATTAACAATAAGAGTTAAAATGGTGGGGGCTAAATGCAGAAGCCTGAAGTTATGCAAAATAAATTTGATATCTGAAACAAAGTGAGGCCTGACAGTGACACAATGACAGGCGTATTTTCATCCACACTCCGCTTCACAGTTTATTCCTGACTGAGTCTCGATCTACTGAAGATAGATGCAGATCTCCCTGTAGATCTAACGTTACAGTGTACAAAAAGAAGCCTCATTCTTCTTGTTTTAATCAATCGTGGGTTGGTCCTTGTTTGAGGTGAACCAAACCAGCCCGATTATCTCTCGATTCCCAGCCGGCTAGGAGCCCGTACAAAATACACTACAAGCAACATACAGGCTGCACTGGGCGACGATGACAATCTAACTTCAATTTCAAAGACCAAATTCTGCTTTCCTTTAACAGAAGAATGATAGCAAACTCTCTAATTTGTTAAAGAAATAACCTAAGACCACAAAATACAGTGTGAAATGTGTAAATAGTCCACTGAATTAATGTGGTTATATCAATTTATACGTACTCACCGGAGTGTTCGTAGGTCCATTTTGTGTGTGGAAAGAAAAGTTTCAGAATGAATAAATTAGATGACGTAATGAGGTCAAATGAATAATTATTTCTGTAACACGATACCACTAGTATCGATGACAAAGAATCGGGGAAATCGCGTATTAATGACGCTCTTAGCCAATGAAAAGGCCGGATTATGAATATCTTCATGCTCATGAATGTCAATGAGGGCTTATTTTTGTCTTCAAATGATCGCGGTAGGCGGAGCCTAATCTCATTTGTTTTGTGCTGAACGCGCACGCAGCTTTCGGTCTAGTAATATATTATAAGGTCTTTGGTCTGGAGCTATTACGCGCTTGCCTCGACGCGCTTGTTTTACAGGGTTGAACGAACTTTTAAGAACAACAACAAACCAAAACAAAACAATGGTCGATCAAAATGTGTATCCACTGTAATGTAGGATGGGGGGTCGGGTGTCCGGACACTTTATATTTTTGAAGCCTTCTTCTTTGTCTTTGGATTACACTAAAAATATGAATTCAATACTTGTAATCATCTTTTATTTTATTTCCTAACATTTTGTACTAAAAATTTATGAAACTTCGCTTTCATTTTTTTCCAAATGACTTTCTAAAATTGATTCTCCGGACACACAACCTGTCCGGACACACAACAACTGGGTATAATGTAAAATCTCTCGCTTTTTTAGCTTTCATATCGCATGTGCATGACATTCATTTTGCAGTTCGATTACACAGTTTTCTTTTATAGGCAACTTTTATCGAATATTTTGAAAACGCTTTCACGCCTTCTTAATTCTTCTTTCCCCTTTCTTGATTTCTTTCTCTTAGTCTGATTCTATCTTTTTATTTCTTCCTCCTAATTGCACTCCTGTGATGGTGCTTTAAGTCCCCTTCTCCTTTTTGTAGTGCTTCTGACTGCCATCAATTTGTAGTTAATAAGTAGAATAAGTAAATAATTGGCCGCTTAAGAGTCCTTTGTTCATCATCTTTAAAATATCTTTTTATTATTATTGATGTTATTATTTCAATGATAATAATAATAATGATAATTATTAACACTACTAATATTATTATTTATTATTATTATTATCATCATCATCATCATCATTATTATTATTATCATAATATCCATAAACTTGATGAGATGGTTATCATAATAACTTGTCCTTTGAATCGTTGCTGCTGATGTTTTGATGTTATTTCAGTTGATATTTATGATATTTCAAACTCGTTTTAGCGGCATTTGTTTAAGAAAAAAAGGGTTTATAAATATGAAATTGGACAAAACTTTAGGCATCATGCACTCGCCAAATAATGCAATTATTTAGAGCGCCAAGGGGAGGGGAGCTAAATTTAAACCTACGAATGAGTAAAATCATTGCATGATTTCTGCCCTTCAACGAGAAGACAAACAAAAATGAACTTGTAAGACAATGCAATTCCTAATAAAACCCTATTGTTGCAAGGTTGAATGAAATTGTACGAAGCTGGAAGAATCTTCCGCAAGCTCTATATGCGGTAACTATGGACAACATAGATGTTGACACACACGCTTTGTAAACAAGTCGTCCCATCATGCACTGCATGCACTGCAAAAAATCGGTATCATCTTCATTAAACAAACTTCTGAAATTTGTGGCAAACAAGAAAGTACAAACATACTATTTACGCTGTAACTTCTATGGAAAAACAAGTTTAGACTAATCAGTTTCGAAGCAGCAAGTTGAAATCAAGTGTCAAGATGTTCTCTGAAAGTTAAACAATGTTTGCGGAGGTGTTCCCGTCTTCGGAATCTAGAGTAGCGAGAGTGAGCTGTTATGAGACCCTGCACTCCCGGGGAGCGTAGTTCATTGATTGCCGCTGGATCGATCAGAGCCTCGCCGTAGTAAGGTGGTGATTGCAGCTGCATGTGAGTCGGCGGCATACGTTTAGGACAACTTCTTTAACAATTTCCGATCGGCCAAATTATTGGTCGATCAGACTTTTGTTTCACCATGGCATCCGGAACAACTCTTCAATCAACGCCGGCCAAAAGTATTTTTGTTTATCGGAATGGAGATACAAACTTTCAGTGTAAAAAGGTTGTCGTCAATCCACGACAAGTTAAAAACTGGGACGCTTTTATTGAACTTGTCACATTAAGAGTGAAGACAAAAACTGGTGGTGTTGTACGACGGGTATATACACCATCTGGCAGGACTGCAGTTTCAGATTTGGGAGGCATTGAAAATAACCATTTCTATGTTGCAGCTGGCAGTGAAGGATTCAAGAGACATCAGTAAGTAGCTACATGTAACTTTAGGCCTAGTCTTGAGGACTCCATGATGATGTCTAGGCCCTATGTCTTTTTAAAATACTTTGAGTTTGACATATACTTCTTCATCATTGGAGTCTTGAACCGCCTTTCATATACCGTATGGGTACTAGTATTCAACCCGGCATAATTCAAAGATTTTGACATATTCCCCAAAGTATTTAGAAATGGGGAATTTATCTTAATTTCACACCTTTGTTATTTCCAGGGTAATCTGTTGTCGATATTTTCTTTGTCAATCTGTCGACTGTATTCGCGGAGGGTCGAATTATGCGGCGATGGCCTTTTGCACTGAATGGTACTAGTATTCAACCTAGTGAGGATTGATAGCAAATCTCAAAAGGGTTTAGATTGCTAAATTAGATCTAGATCTATGTAAGTCTCTGGCCTTGATTAATTCCCTGTTTGGTCTCATCTCAAATGGTCTAGTCCTTAGTCGGATGGGACAAGGGCAGATAGAGAGACAGGGCTATCTTTCATCGCTAGGTTGAATACTAGTACCGACGGGTTGAATACTAGTACTAAAATCCGTCGCCGTATAATTCGATCGCCCGCGCACACAGTCAACTGGTTGAAGAAAAAAATAACGGAAAAAGAATAACCAGCATTTGCTCTTGGAAATAAGACGGGTCTGAAATTCAGGTAAATTCTATATTTCTATATATTTGAGGAAACTCTCCAAACGGGTTGAATACTAGTACCCTTACGGTATGTGTTTAAGAGACACATGTAAACAAAGATGAATTTCCCTAGGAAATCCATCTTTTAATATAAAAATCATGTAAATTGTTGTGATTTTATTAATCTCTACACCTTCCTACGCCTAATGCGTAGGAAGGTTTAAAAAAATTGTCAATTAAAATGTTCAAAAATGAAGTTTCTTACCAGACCGATGTCGTGTAGATCCCTCGATCCAAATGTACACAACGCAAATACAATAGGGTCGACCCTTGAACCGCTTATGTATGACGTACATGTACATCCGGTTACTAGCGATGCCGTTTTGAATACTAAAATTTATTACGTAATTATGAATAATTAGCAGTATTATACTAATTATTTATAATCACGTAATAAATTTAGTATTTGTGAAATAATAATTTTTATCTATAAATTGTTCTTCAAAATGGCATCGCTAACCGGATGTACGTCATACACAAGCGGTTCAAGGGTCGACCCTATTGTATTTGCGTTGTGTACATTTGGATCGAGGGATCTACACGACATCGGTCTGGTAAGAAACCTTCATTCTTGAACATTTTAATTGGCCATTTTATTAAACTTTCCTACGCATTAGGCATAGGAAGGTGTAGAGATTAATAAAATCACAACAATTTACATGATTTTTATATTAAAAGATGGATTTCCTAGGGAAAAGCGGTTCAAGACTCCAATGATGAAGAAGTATATATATGTCAAAGTATTTAAAAAAGACATCATCATGGAGTCCTCAAGACTAAGCTAGGCCAGCGTGTAGATTTAGTTCATCATTGCAATGTTTGATTTAGACCAAAAGCTTCAGTCTCTGTATTTTGGTTGTTCCGCTGAACTGCGTTGGCTCACTGGGGATTATACATGTAGTAAAATGTCAGAAATTGTTAAATAAATCCCCAGAAATGATGGTTACCGGTATGTTTATGTTTGATAATGAAAAAGAACTTGTGTGTAGTGTCCAATGGCAGTGGCATGTTAGGCTGTTTTTGTGTAGAGACTCTAGTCTAGAATCTAGATTGGAGCAAATCTAAGGTGTTACTGTTAGCTATACTGTATGTGTAGATCTAGAATACTACAGATGATCTAATCTTAAAGAATGACGAGAAGAGTAGATCTAGGTCTACCTAGATCTATAAATCTTTATTTCATGAAGGCATAATGACATTGCAACAAACATGCTTAAAGTTTTAATGATTTTATGGTGTTTACCTTAAATCCTTTTTTTTGGGGGGGGGGGGGAGTGAGAGAATATTTCATTTCCAGTTTTGACAAGAAAACATATCTACTAGATCTGATATTTATGATTGGACTTCTAGACAACCTTTTTGTTGACAGAGAAATCAAAGTAAAGGAAGTATAACGCTGAGAATTTCATCGAAATCGGGTGTTACATGTAAGAAGGTTTGTCTATTTTTCGCAAAACATTTATGTACATGGATGTATATACACACAACTAATTGACATGCAAATGAGAGTCGATGATGTCCCTCACTACATGTATCTCTTTGTTTTTTTATTGTTTGTAATATTTCATCATTTCAAAGTGATTGAACCATAATATTAAAACAATGGTAAATCCACATGTTCAGTTAGGAATGAAACTTTGTTTCACAGGACAATAAGGAGAAAATTTGAATATTTCATATATTAAAATACAAATGAATAGTCTCAAGTGATGTCATCCGTCCTTTCATCAATTTGCGTACAGATCAGGGTGTGCCTATTTCTTTTTTACGAAATTAAGCAAAACTATAATATGCCTTAGTTTTCCTATTTATGATTTTGATGAAATTTTCATTGTCATGCTCGTTGGATTTTCTCTATTCAAATCAACTTCTTGTTGGGATGGACTTATCCTTTAAACGTGATTTGGATTAGAATTAATCACTGCAGAGCAGCAGGCCTTTTCACCCAGGTTGTACATGAAGTAAATTATTGAAACTTTATCAAGTTTAGCAAGTTCATTTAGAATTTTGTGGAGCTGTGTGTATCATAATACTGTCAAAGATCTTGCTTCGTGTGGATATACTCTACAGCAAAAAGAAAAAGTCTTACATGTAAGATGCAACTTGTTTTTTTACTTTATCTGAATTGATCAGGAATTCTATAAATATTTTTGTAAACAAAGCTTTTGACATTTAAAGCTAAACAACCATGTTGAATTATTAATATCCATTGCATGAAAATTGATATTTAAAGTTGAATTTGTAAAACATTTATTTAAAGTTTGTTTAAACAACTGTAAGGAAACTAGGAAAGTCAATAGAATCAGATTGTATGAAATGTACTGTATAGGCCTACAACTCATTGATAAAGATTATGTGGCTCTTTTATGAATATCCCTAATGTGATAGGAAATTGGAAAAAGTTAAGATCCATCCTTACCACACTCATATTTCCAATATAGAAATGTCATTGCTCTGAAAATCACCTACGAAAAATGTTCTAATCAAATATCCCTGCCGCCCATGCATGCACACAGACAGTTTACACATGGTTCACCATTTAAGCTCTAAGTATTGCAAGAGAACAAGTGTTTTCTTCACTTACGGGATATATATCTTAAATAATTTATGTAATCATGGGCAGCACATATGCATCCACAAACACAAAGTTATTACCGGTAATTCAGAAACTATAGTACATGTAAGTAGAGATTTTCCACATACTGTATGATCACTTTTGATGAGATGTTGCAGTAAATGTGACCAGCAAACACACCAAGTCTAATGTCCATTTAGTGTGTGGTTAAATGAACTACAAGTACAAGTACCGGTAGTGTTTGTTTTGCACAATGCAAAGTATATTAAGTGGAAATTAGACCATCTACTAGTACTAGGCCAAGTGATGTTTTTAGACCAAATGGCCATTAGACCTAATTGATAGTTAATCAAGTGGGTTTAAGTTTTTAGTTATTTGGCGATCTGAGAATTAAATGTAGGTTCTGCTTGTAAGTTGTAACCTTGTTGAACAAGTGGATTAACAGTTTAATACCATGGTGGGATTCAATCCCCTGACTGTCATTCAGTTCACATGAATAAATCAAAATCCACTGATCCACAGCTCACCTTTATTTCATTGATTATCAAGCTTGCAACGACAATTCCCCTTTCCCTGCCAGTCACAATTGCCAAAAAATGATTCCCTAGAGCTCCAGAATATTTTTTTTTTTACTAAATCAAGTATCCACTCGCAACTTATGATGAATTGAATAAACGGAAAAATCACACAGGGATAACACTGATTATTTCATGAATCAGATAGATCTGTAAATTAGAAATTCATGTTAGTTTTGCCTATTAATTTCACCCAACACAACAGGGGATTCGGAGCTGAGAAAGCATATGATGTTACATGTTTGTTTGGTTTTTTTGCTTTTAAATTTATGAAATTTTTTAATTTAAGCTCATTTTTGAAAAAGCTACAATAAGAGTAATGGTACATGTACTTGGATGTTTTTCAAGTTTGAGCCAATAGGATTAAGGTTTGAAATATCTCATATTTCATATGAAGTTAAGAAGAAAAGAGTGTTGTTGTCATCGTCACCTTCATTTTAATGTATCACCCTTCTTCATATACTCTCTTTTGTCACATTGAGCAAAACTTTATTTGATGTAATGAATATATTTTCTTTTTATTCAAATCAACTTGTCAATGTCATTAGATTTATGTTATAAATTGTCAATTATGACAATGTGTAATTCATTCCTTCCATTTCTTCTTCCTTTTTTCCCAACCAGGTACAATAAAATTCAAACATTAACTCCACAAAAGACAAGATTATCGGTAAGTGTGCCTACATGAAAAATTTTGTCAATCGAACTATGTACGTGTACATGTATGCTGTATTCATGAAAGAATGGAAAGCATGTCACTTTCTTTCAAACACACATGATTATTTTTATTTCATGCATGACATTTGCAGCTTTTGATATAGAAAAAAAAAGAACATCATACTGTGTATTTTCCATATTGATTGAGGAGGAATCTTATTTATGTAACTTGTACACTTGTACTTGCTTTTGTAGGTCCAAAAATCCTTTGTCTAATGTTGGGTACATACATATGCTGGACCAGATTAAAATTCAATCTATTGAAACATTTGATATTTAATTTATTTATGATTTTGAACAAACGATGTTTCCATTATTATGGAAGTTCTAACCTAAATATAACACCAAGATTTAATTTACATGATGTAATTAATTGTTTGCAGACTGACCCACTAGACCCAGCTGTAAAGGTATGTTTAAAGTTGTCTTCATGTTTGGTGAATGGAACATTAATACACTCATTAAGCTGTCAAATATAGAATAAATGCTTTGGGTGTTGTTGCCAAGTTTTAACTCCTGCCAGTGCATTCTGTCCTCATTAAATGTTGCCACATAGTCATATCACCAATTGGGTGATTTCAAGTTTGGTGTTTGGGCCCTTATTCTCGAAAGAGATGTCAGTTGTATCATGGTACAAACCTTGAACTAATATGCTGATAATTACGCTTATTTCATCGCATAATCTTTTGGCAAAGGGTACTAAGAAAGCGCGATTATGCAAGAAATCGGCATAGTCCATGGTTTTCTACCAGGATACAATGAAACTTCTTTTGAGAACACGGACCACAGTGTTTCTGTTTACATACATCAGCTAGCACGGAAACAAATCATATGAAGCTGATATTGGAATGACTTTTGCTACATCGAGCCATCAAAATGTGAATTTTTTTTGTCAGCTCGATAAAATACAGGAGAGTGTTGGAGCTACAATCCCCAAAATCTAACAAAACCAGAACCAGCATCAACAAGAAATCACCCAATGTCTACTTACATGTACTTCACCCCCATTTTCATGAAAGAGCCAATAAACACAAGTAAACTCATGCCTCATATTGTGCACTTGACTGTCAAATATAAATTCACCTTTGTACATTATCCATGCCATTTCTCTTCATATCTCCTATTCAAACAGCGCTAGCACTCATCCATTCACCGTTTAGCTAGATACCTGAACCTTGTTGCCTGGTGACGTGTAAACAGTGCGATTTGCTAAAACGTCCCATTATTGTTTGGTTAGAAATATATCTTTGATCTTCAAGTTTATTCAATCTGTTCGTGGGGGGTATCGATATGTACAATGCCACAGCTGAAATGAATCTGTGTACATTGTCAATATTGTACATTGGCTTTTCTAGCTCGTGCTGCTGAGGAAGACCACCATAAGTAAAGTTATGAATAATTTCAGTCAGCAAGATTGATGAGAAAATCAATCTAAACTTGTACTTTCATTTTAAACCAAGAAAATATATAAAACTGGGTTGTGGGATGTTGATGTTTTTGTAAATGTCTTTGTTGTCACCTTTTTAATTAATTAATGAAGGAATTACATGTACATGTAAGAGTTTTCATTGTTGGTCTTTCCATGAAGTTGGGCTGCGTGTGTAGATAGTGACATTTCAGCATAACTCAATACTAAAATGCATTTATTATTTACATATACTTTAGACCATAGAGTTTTATGCTACACCTGCTAGCATAATGAAAGTTTTTCAGATTTCTTTTTGAAATATCAGTTTGCATAGGAAATCTGAGGTTCGTGCATACACATGTAGTACTTGTATTGTATCAAATTTTGGAAAACCCAATTGCCATAATATGACTTTTTTGACCAAATGTAATTATCCTGATGCTACTTTGCTCAATAACTTCATTAAAAAATTATTCTAAATCTGTATGGTCTTTACAAATGAATGTATAAATTGTGATTTTTAACTTGTGTTGAAATGTCACAATTTATGCCCCAGCTTCATGGAAAGACCCATGTACACACATACAATACAGCTTAGGTATACTTCTGTATTTTTCCAGTACTGGGGCCAAAATGCCATATCAAAAATGTTAACGCATCAAACTTTCAATATAAAAATCAATATTGCAATTTGTCAAGTATTGGAGGTGTAATTGTAGTACATTTGATATTAATGAAGCAGAATAGCAGATGCACATTCATGTAAAGCAAATACATGTACATGTATGCACATCCATGGTTCAAAACCCACCTTGAGTGTGTAGGGAACTAGAGATTCTGGATATTTTGTTGTTGTTCAAGACTTCTAAAATACAAATTATTTCAATACTCTGAAAGATATTCAGAGAGGGAGGGGGGGGGGGATACACAGGGACTCTGGGCGATTTCATCCCCGAAATGATAAAAGAAATATCCCATTCTTTGCAATGAATAACGCTTATCCAATGTTCAGGAGTAGAATGTGAAAAGTGGACCCTGAAAGAATATTTGTAAATTTTGACCTACATACACCTTGTACTATACTGTAGACTTTGGCTGCAGTTCTACACATTTTTGTTGAAGAACCATTTTTCATAAAAACCTGCAGTGTATTTTAGGACACACAAATTAAAAGGAGGTGGATGGGTGAAAGACTTCAGAGAATATCATAAGATAGAAAATGAAATTACAAAAAAGGGAGATTGGCATTTATAAGATAAAAAGTAATCCCAGAAAAAAATGATAGTATGATAACATGAAATAAGAAATTGAGAAGAGAGAGACGTTAGGATATTAAGATACATGTTAGTTGTTACAAGAAATTGAGAAGAGAGAGAGAGAGATTGGGATAAGATAAAAGAATTCAGCATTAAATAATGGAATAACTTAATAAGAATAGATGTTCCAAGAAATTACTCAATTTGTGGGGAAAAAAGAGAGAGAATGGCATGTTATTGAAGAAAAAGAAATTATGGAAAAGGGGAATAGGTGGGGGGGGGAGCTTCCCCTCATGAGCTGGCCAGTATGCAGCAGTACAGGGACCAGTTAGCATTGTTAATCCCCTTTACATCCCTGTAGTATCTTGGTCACTAAGGTGTTATCGATTTTTTCCTCCTACAGCCATTATTTTGAATGAACCCACTTCTTCCCCCAGCATTGTCTGCTCTCTCTTATACAGCCATAATACCCTGATTGCTGCAGCTTGCTATGCCCCTTTGTATCATTATTGATCTTTAAGTTATAAATATGGGTGCTCAGAATAACATGGTGTACCTTGGTTATGGATTGTGAAAAACACATGAGTCTAGATGAAAGAGAAGTCATCCATGTGCTGCTTACATTTAATTCTTACATTTTTATTTTACTTTTATTTAATATTGTTTGCTACAAGGGGCCTGTTTCATAAAGAGTTACAATTACATGCATGGTAACTTTGGTGTTATTGTAACTACATCAGCAGGCTATATTGTGATTGGCTGATAATCCCAGTTACTATGGTAGTGGCCATAATGACAAAGTTCCTTATTAAAGTTTTTAACACTTTATGGGCCACTGATTTTTGTTTGTTTTAGGGATTGGATCTTGTAACACGTTTTATAATTGAAACTCAGTCAATAATTGTCATTTCTATGTAGGCCTGTTTAAAAAATTGTCGCAAAGACTAAACAAAACCACAAAATATCAAGTCATGTGCCCTAGGGGATGGAAAACAAGGTAGCGTAAGTTTTTGAACACGATACGCTTTTTCACTTTCTGACTGAAAATAAATTGCAAATTGTACAAACAAACACAATGTGGTATGCATGTGTGCATATATTAAGAACAAATCTGTTAATATTAAACTGATACTCTGTTGCCTGGATACTCTGTAATGCTATTCCAATAATGTTCTCAACAATGTACATGTAGTACATGTACAGCAATACTTGAATCTACACTGTACTCATCAATCACTTTGTTGTTATGTTTCAAAAGCCTCTGAAAAGTTTTATCTTTTAATCTTTTGATAGATTCTTCATTCCAAATATTTTGATGACCATGCATGGGTGGTAGTCTGGAACACTGTCATAACTTTCGTAATAAATCTTGTCTTTCTCTCCGAAATCGCTATGACAATCACTATGATTGTCACAAACCTGTCTTCTGAACATTGTATTTTCCCTTTCGTATAATTTCCCCGCATCTTTTCGAAAGCAAACTAATCAAAATCACAGTTAGATCTGAGTGGGAGCCCTTCTAACCAATAGTTAGGCCTGGTAGCGCATCGGCGTATCCTCAATATAGTAGCTGGCATCACACAACTGCGCGTATGTTGGTGCGCTTAATTGCGAAGAGAGCCTGGGGGGGCCACTTCCATTGACGAGTGGATACCATGCGCGACCATGGGGTCTAGAAAAGCACCCTAAACACGTATTTTCCATATTCTGAAAATGCACCCCTTAACAAGTATTAGCGTCTGAAACCCTACCCTTAACAAGTATTGGAAACAAAACAACACTCTTGGCAAGTATTCCCTGAAATGAACCCCTAAACAAGTACAGCGATATTTGTTATCTCACGGGTCCGTCGGCCGTCGGTTTTACCTTTACACACCATTTGGTGCACGGCCCCACCTTCCACACCTCGCGCAAATCGGACTCTAAACACGTATTGTTGGGGCAAAGAGGACATCCTTTATAAAACATTTTAATTTTGTTTCATCATCCCCGCAAATTTGACCCTAAACACGTAACTTTCCTAGCGAAATAGATACCCTTTTTCCATTATTTTTGTGTTTTTGACACCCTTATCACGTTACGTACGTAACGTGCCCAATCTTGAATAAGACATCCTTTTTACGTGTTTTTTTGGTCGCGCATGGTATCCACTCGTCAATGTAAGTGGCCGGGGAAGAGAGATATATGGAGCTGAGAAGGATCTTCAGACCTTAGAGAGAGATTGAAAGAAAGGAAAAACAGAAAGTAAAGAGAAATTAATATCTATTGCCTAACAACTTGTAGCATGAAAAAAAATATTTCTGAAAATAGTCATGGATGATGAATGAAACTTATACAACAATCTAATCTGAATAATAATATGATCACTGTATGATTGACATATAGTTTGCATGGTATCAAGATACTATCGTACTATGGTATCATCTTTTGCTTGTATATTTGGATTGTGTGCTTTTGAATCGTGTGTTTTTGGTGTGTGCTAAAGAGGAGAGACAAAATTTATGACATAAGTTATGACATCCACCAGAATACCAATTCTGTCTTATCTCTGAGAAAAGACAATGTTCAAAATACAGCCCCTGATTATTGCTTAAAAAGTTTATTACTGAGTACTGACAAATTACAAATTTGAAAAATTATTATTCTCACATGATAAGATCTTTTCATTCGGTATACACTCTACTATCAAAGCTTGAGATAAATCAAACCGTCCTTATTTAAAATCAATATTGCATTCAGGATGAGAAGCATAATTTTATTGCTGTGTTATTAAGCAGAAAAATGCATCACAATTGAAATTGATATCAATAAATATTTTATTCCAACTTTATTCAAGGCTTGACTGTTAATATGGATTTCACTGAGCAGTAGTTAATCAATTATTAGATCAATAATCAATCAATATTCCCATAAATGTCAGCACTGTATTGCCTCCGATAGCTTTTCTGTTAGTCTCCATGTAAGTGCAAGTTGATAGAGAAAGGTTGATGTTTTTAGATCTGAATAACTTTCCCTCTTTTTTTCTCATTCTTTATTTAGTTCTTTGTTAAGTTGTTGTATTACATGTACAGTAAAGACAGATAAGTTCGTAAAAAATTTCTTATGGTTTTGGAGTCTTGTAGGATAAAATTACATGTATATGTGTGCATGTACGTATATGTACACCTGATAGATCAAACTCAGCATCCTGCAAAGACCAGCACGTTTAACACTGATATTAAAATTGAATATGGTATTGAAGGCCATATGACTGCTGCAAATATCACTTCATTTCCATTAGGATGATTGCAATATATATACAAATGGGGTTTTGATGATTTACAAAACAGATAATCATAGAAAGAAGACATGAGTTGGCACCTTAAATTTGTTAATGCTAAGTGTAATTAATCCTTTTAATGATAGGCTTAGCAACCGCATTATGATTCCAGTCATTAGTAATAATATGTTATGTACAGATATTTTGTTTTTGTTGACATGACTACACTCAACAGATATATGTGCTCTGCCTCAAGAAAAGCATTGGTAGGGTATGCCTCTGTTCTGTTCATGACTTTTCATTGACTCTAGCTACGTGTACTGTAGATGTACATGTATGTGTAATAGAGTATTCCTAGATGTTTTCTATTTTAATCTACTGAATAGAGAGTCTGTCTCTGAAATAAATAACAAGATAATCTACATAGTCTAAAATCAATTAAAGGTTTGTATCTTGCACTTTCCTGTTAACACTGAGGAATTGAGTATTATGCATTTTTATTATTTTAATTTCATACATACATATTTTATGTTAAAAGTTAGCCTTGCAGCAGGGGGTGTTACAGAATTGTACATGTCTTTGCATTTCTGATCTTTTGACACATTTAATAAATTATCTGACCAATCAAGAGAATTGTCACATTTACCTTTTCATAATTTCCATAAATAATGATATGTGATTTGTGAACAGAGGGATAGAGGTAGGGTCCAGATAGAAATTAATAGATAAAATAAAGTCAGCTCATTTTTTTTATCTATGAATTGATTTGAAATACAACAAAAAACTTTTTAACAATATGATGGTAACCTGAATATAGCTCTGCATCTATACCATATTGGAATTAACCTTTTCAATATTGAAAGGATTAGAATGGCAGGTGGTTTCATTGTTGATATGGGCAAGGTCTCTGTCTCTGAACTTGATGTGCAGAAGATACATCTTCTTCTTGTGAAATGTTTATAGGTTTTTAAAAGTTTTTTTGAAAGTGGCATATTATATTGAGATGATGAACTACTGGATTGAAACTGAGTCTTCTCCAATGGGCCCATTTTTAGCTTTCAGCCACAAAAATATTGGGACAGTGATTTGCTGTTTCAATAAAATGTCTTTTCCGTTTCTGAAAACGTGTAATTCCATTTCAAACTGGATCTAAAATTGATTTTTTTTTCATTGCCATATACATGTACACAGCAAATACCTGAATTCCATTTTGCAAAGGTACATGTAAATTCAATGAGTTTTTAAAAGTAAAGAACCAAAACAGATTTTCTGTTTATATTTACTAGTAAAAGGAAAATTGTTGTCCTTAATCGTCATTTTTTTATTTATTTAAATTTAAATTTATTTATTATTTTTTTGCATTTCAGCTCCCTTAATTCATGCATTGATTCATTCTCTCATGCATTTGTGTATAATTTGTTTTTATATTGTTCTGGCATTGTACATGTATACAGATATACAAAGAGGTTAAGGGTTTGTTTTCTTTTCATATGAATGGACATAAACAAGAAAAAATAGAAAATGCTCATAGCTGATAGATGATAGAAATACAAATAATGAGGTGACCTGGGGTTTGGTCAGATCGTTAATAGGTAAATTAATTGGCAATTATCCAGTGAATTGTTGAGCAAATGGGCTTGACACTGGATAGTGCCATGATTGCTGTTAAATCATATCAGGATGATAATTGCAGCCTTAATGAGCACTCTAAGAATGGCTAAGAGAATTAGAGATTGACTGATGAATCGACGTGGATTTATTTTATATGAGACGGGAAGCTTTTGATGTGTGTTAATTCTAAGAATCTACATGTTGATGTACTGTAATGTACAATTATGTAGTTTATTGATGTTGTTAAACATGTATTTATTTTTATTTTGTGATTGATCTACTGTACTTTTGTTTACTGTGTATGTGAGGTGTTTGTGTGTACAATTCTTAAGTCCTTCTCTCTGGAAATTTGAATTATCTTTTACTTTGTGTGAGGTCATTTTGGTTGCTTATGGTCAGAAACACATGTAGTGTTTTATAAATTCCCTTTTCCACATTTTGTGCCAAAGTCTATGAAAATGTCCTGAAATCCATCTGTATGCAATGGGGAAAGAATTGAATGTTTAAAAAAAAAAATACTGTAGATCTACATAGTATGTTTAGTAATTTGTTTTATCAGTTATTTTGTTATTATCAACATTAATTTCATTTAATCAATAGTTTTAATAGAAACATAATACAATACACATCTTTTTTTGTCATAATTAAGTGTTTAAATTGATTTCATGATCAGCATGATAACAAGCAAAGAAAAAAAATGACGATTGGTCATCAATGATTGCTTGGATTAATGGATTCCTTTACAAAATGTTACATTTGCTTAAGTCAGGAAAACACTGTCCATAAATGACATCAAATCAAATCTCAATACAATCTTTTAAATATATAACAAGCATATCAAGAGTTTCATATAGCGCAGTAGAATATACATGTACATGTATACCTTGTTGAATAGTTTCTGCACTTATTAATTATGTAATTGATAGTTTTAATTATGTCAGTTTTCCAGTCATAGAACCTTTTATTCTGTTCCAATGGACATTAGAAAGGGACCATCTGCATACATACATGTAGCAATAACGTTTGCAAGTTTTGTTTACGTAGCATCTTGAAAAATGGGCTTGAAAGTCATCATCTTTTATTATTGAAAATATTGCCTTTTGTTCTTTCATATGCAGCTTCCACCCATCATCAAACCCGTTCAACACAGTCGACTCAAAGTTTCAGCAAGATGTAAAAGAGCAGCTATATCCATTGGAAGCAAAGTCATCTAGTAAGTACATTAATCATATATCTTTCCTGGGGGGGGGGCAGTCAAATATATTGCTGTACACATGCGTGACCCAAAAACATGTTTAAAGGGGAGTTTTTTTCAGTTGTGGACGCGGGCCGCGCGTTCATTGGTTAAGGGTATCAAAAACACAGATTTTCAAGAAAAAGGGTGGTTTTGAAAGACTGGTCAATGGTCAATCACGGGGTCAAACGTACATGTATTTAGGGTATTTTTTCTTCCAAAGCTTTTTTTTAAGACTATCCAAACGTGTTTAGGGTATGTTTTTTCCCAAGCTTTTTCCCTGAGGTCATATTCTGGCGACAACTTGTTTAGGGGCCAAATTTTGCAAATAAAGCCGCGAAAAACTTTTTTTAGGGGGTTATTTTGCACACAGAGAAAAATTCCTTTGGGGTTGTTTGGAAGTAATTTGGTCACGCATGTGTACAGCAATACATTTGACTGCCTCCCCCCAGATATCTCTATTTCAATGAACACAGATTGTCATACATTTTGAGGTATTATTTGTGTAACGAAATTATTTACTTAAAATTTGAACGAATGGATGGATGCATTTTATGGATAAATGATTGAGTGAATGAATGAATGGATGGATGTATCATGGATGGATAGATAGATAGATGGATAGGTAGAGGGATGGATGGATGGATGGAAGGAAATGAGTCAGAACTAAATTTATGAAAATGATTATAAACATCTACATGTGTATTCTTTTCCTCCTCATCATACAGCGTGTTTCGGAATGGAGATGCCAACAATCCAGCTATCAAAATCCTCTTCACCAAGTTCATGCTAAAAAACTATGATGTGGTCTTAAACGAGGTCACGCGGAAGGTCAATATGATGACAGGAGTTGTTTGGAAGTAAGTTTTTTAATCTTAGTAGAAAGTCAATTTGAACATAATTTGATGCAGTTGCAACCTTAACATGCTTGTCATCTCATCAAACATTCATTTAAGATGTTCCATTTATAGTGTAAACATATACATTTTTCTAGTTTTGAATTTCCATACATTTTGCTTGATAAAGCAGTGTTTTACAAAGACACTTTATTCCCATGGATGCTATCGAAAGTCTCCTACATTACCTTTTTTTCTTTTACCTCATTGTTATATTTGTGTGGATACATAATGTATATCCAAGATTATTTTTCTGATGTCTTGTCAATTTGTACCTTGTGTATGATTTAAATCCTCATCTTCTTCTTTCTTTCTCTGTCAATGTCTCTGTCTCTCGGTCTCTCTCTCCCTTTCTATATATAAATCTTGTTTATTCATGACTTGTTTCATTTCTTTAAAAAGGATATACAGTATGTTACTGTATGATGATATCAATGAGCAAAATTCCAGAGGGAATTTATAACCCAGATTTAACACTAGAGGAGTGAGAAAAGGAAGGAAAATGATAGGAAATAGAAAATTGGTTTGATCAGCTGGTGCAGGGCTGGGGAGTGGTGAATGTGCCACATCTCGCAAACAAACTGGATGATTGCCTCGCACCTAGGTCATCCTGCCTTTTCCCCCCACAAGTCATCCCCGCGTTGGTTCCTTAGAACGGAAGTTCCGTCCACCTGCTCAGCGGAGGCATTTGAATGGGAGCCCTAAGTGCTATTGAAAATGATTCTTGCATGAGGGCTGTTTCACCTCCTTCCATCTTTCTTTGCTAGTTCTCGACTGTTGTAGTTGCTATGATTGATGCAGCTAATTATATCACAAGGGCAATTTGGTATTCACTCTCTCATTTCTTATTAATCGGTTGCCAAGACAATGGGGCAAACAGTATAGTGGAAGAAAAATAAATGGTAAAAAGGAATTTAGTAATGGGCGTTGTCTTGCCTGCATGGAAGAAGGCACAACTTTTGTACTTACTTTGCTGTGAGATTTCAAGATCCATTATTCATTTAATAGGTAAAAAGTGAATTATAATCCATGCATTTCTTGATACATTTTCAACAAACATTCATTATCACGAGAGGCCATAAGACCCACAAGATAACATGGGCCGCAGTAAGAATTGAAAAGAAAAAGATTAAAATAAATCCCAAGTGCAGGGATGAATAAGGGTTATTAATAAGTAACTCCATCTGTTAGATCTCAGGAAAACAAAGGTGTTTGAATGGGGTTTATAGTTTGAATTAGAATTAGTAAGGGAGCAACTTTAATAGGCATATTTATTATGAAATACACAAATTGATCTTTTAGAAAACAAAAGGAAACTTGGAATGATTAACACCCTTTGAATATTATTTGTAGGGAATGCTGATTTGTATTTTAAGTATCAAGTATCCCTTCAGTGTTCTTCTTCTATTTCTATTTTCTTCTTCTTTATGTGTCATTGTGTCTCTTTCTATCCCTCCATGTAATTTATTCTAATTCACCCTTTATTTCTCATTTTGGTATCATCATTGTCTTCATTTTTTGACCTCCATCATTTTGCCATAATCTCATAGTCTCCATCTGCTTACTTCTTCTTCTAGGTTACTTTCACTCAACGGTAGGGAGTTACAAGGACCAGAAGAACTTGAAGACCATGAATTCTATGTTGCTGCTGGCAGAGAAGCCTTCAAGAAGGTGCCATACCCCAGAGATGGTGTCATCATATCACCAAGAATAACAAGGTAAGAGACTCTTTGTAGTCTGATATCATTTTGGGAGGTTTAGTTGGTAGTTGGTGACATTATATGTGATCAAGAGTTAGTAGTAGAAGTCGTTTGTTGTTGTTGTAGTAGAAGTTGCTGAAGTTTATTTTTTAATTGTCATTATCATTATTATCATTATTATCATCATTATTATTATTATTATATTATTATTATCATTGTTATTATTATTATTATTATATTATTGTTATTATTATTAGTATTATTATTATTAGTAGTAGTATTAGTATTATTAGTATTATTATTATCATTATTATATTATTATTATTATTAGTAGTAGTAGTATTAGTAGTAGTATTATTATTATTATTATTGTTATTATCATTATTATTATTATTATAGTTATTTTATATTAAATAACAAAAAGTGTAACTTTGACAGTCATTGCTCTCTCAGTTACCATTTATTATTTTTGTTTATCTTTGTATGTTTACTGTTAAGTGTAGAATTTAATGTTAATTCTACAGTCACTTCAACAAAAACCGACTCCACACCAACATTGGAAATAATGTAATATCTTTGGTCAGTGTGGAGTCGATTTCCTCTGTGTGACTGTGACAATACTTTCAACAATAACCTTCAGTAATTTAAACAATGAACATGTATCGTGGCTTAAATAAATATGTGTTGTTAAACACTTTAAAGTTAATACTACAGTATTTACATGTAAGAGTGTTGTTTTTATAAATTCTTCTGGGTATTAAGTGTGAATTTCTACACTTTGTTTCTTCTTACTTACTTCTGGACTTCCTATTCCTCCTGCTGCCTTTGTTCCCGATCTTCCTCCTGCCCCTACTCCTTTTGCTACCCTACTTTTTCCCTACTCCTCCTGCCCCTCTTTATCTTCCATAGGCCTGCCCAAGTCAGGAGAAGAGTAACAAGATTGTCCAAAGGATCAAAAGAATCTAAAGCATCCAAAGAATCAAAAGCATCAAAACCCTCTCAAACAGTAAGTCAAGATGAGCTGCATTGCCATGCAACAGAAACAAAGTTTGAAAATGTGCATTTGTCACAGTGTGCCAATTAATTTCTGTTGCCGTGGTGAAAGCACACTTTTTTTCACGAGTCCAATATTTTTTAATAGTGGACTCATGAATAAAATAGCGTATTGTGATGAAAGCGCACGTGAGCATTGTACATTTTTGTCTCACCTGCATAGCAGAGTGAGACTATAGGCGCCGCTTTTCCGACGGCGACGGCGGCGGCGGCGGCGACGGCGGCGGCGGCGGCGACGGCGACGGCGGCGGCGGCGTCAACACCAAATCTTAACCTGAGGTTAAGTTTTTGAAATGACAGCATAACTTAGAAAGTATATGGACCTAGTTCATGAAACTTGGCCATAAGGTTAATCAAGTATTACTGAACATCCTGCCTGAGTTTCATGTCACATGACCAAGGTCAAAGGTCATTTAGGGTCAATGAACTTAGACCATGTTGGGGGAATCAACATCAAAATCTTAACCTAAGGTTAAGTTTTTGAAATGTCATCATAACTTAGAAAATATATGGACCTAGTTCATGAAACTTATACATAAGGTTAATCAAGTATCACTGAACATCCTGCATGAGTTTCACATCACATGACCAAGGTCAAAGGTCATTTAGGGTCAATGAACTTTGGCCGAATTGGGGGTATCTGTTGAATTACCATCATAACTTTGAAAGTTTATGGATCTGATTCATGAAACTTGGACATAATAGTAATCAAGTATTACTGAACATCCTGTGCAAGTTTCAGGTCACATGATCAAGGTCAAAGGTCATTTAGGGTCAATGAACTTTGGCCAAATTGGGGTATTTGTTGAATTACAGCCATAAATTTGAAAGTGTGTTGGTCTAGTTCATAAAACTTGGACATAATAGTAATCAAGTATCACTGAACATCCTGTGCGAGTTTCAGGTCACATGATCAAGGTCAAAGGTCATGTAAGGTCAAAGAACTTTGGCCACGTTGGGGGTATTTGTTGACTTGCCATCATATCTCTATAAGTGTATTGGTCTAGTTCATAAAACGTGGAAATAAGAGTAACCAAGTATCACTGAACATCTTGTGCGAGTTATAGTAGTTTTCAAAATCAGCACTGCTGCTATATTGAATCGCGTGATGCAGGTGAGACGGCCAGAGGCATTCCACTTGTTTTATAAAGGTGGTTGATTATTAAAAGCGCAATTTATACAGGAAATCTGCATAAACCATAGGTTCAACCGATGGTTTTCAAAACCATCTTTGTGAATTTGGGCCATTAATTCCCTAAATACCATTTTCTCATAAATGAAATTGAAAGTGATGTTATTTGTGTAGAGATATATCATCAAACGCATCATTTCATACCCCCTTCTATAAGAAGAAGAATTTTACTGATCTTGTTCCATTAAACAATTAGAATTTTACTGTATTGAATATCTGTGTCTTTCAGGAGCAGAAAACATCGAAGCCCTCCAAACCTTCAAAGCCCTCCAAGCCCTCCAAGCCGACCCCGCCAAAGATCAAGAAGGAGAAGAGCCCGGAGCAGAAGGAAGCGGAAGAGGTGTTCCATCACAAACCCACCATAGTGAAGAGAAGCAGAGAGAGAGATCAGCAGAAAGAGAGTCCATTGGACTACAGTGAAGGTCAGTTATGCTACTGATAAGGTAGCCTTGCTAAAGCTGGGGTAATAATAACATAATCATGTTAAGCAGGGTCTGCTGGGAGAACAGTTTTTGGAACAGAAGTGGCTACCCTGGGTAAAATATTATTATTGTTATTGTTGTTGTTATTATTATTATGATTGTTATATTGTTGTTATTATTATTATTATTATCATAATTATTATTATTGTTATTATTATCATATTGTTATTGTTATTATTATTTTTAGTATTATTATTTTCATTATTATTAGTAATAGAGTGTTGCAAGAAACTTGTGTAATCGATTGCAAGCCAATTTTAGGTTCCCAAAATCAGTCATAAGTCGTGTAATAAATTGCAAGCTTTACTATTGATCACAGGGTATGCTTTTGGCATCATCAAGAATGAATTGATTTTCTTTATTCATAATTGATCTATCACTTGTAAATATGCAACTGAAATTTTGCAATTGATTGCAAATATTTTCTTGCAACACCCCCTAAGTCTGTCTAACCACAAGATTATGTGGGAGTAAATCCGCATGAAACATATAAATGGTTGAAGTCCGTGAGAGATAACAATAGGAAATAAGAAATTATGATGAAGAATGAATAGACTTGCATGAGATGGGAGCATTTACATAATCAAACATCATGTCATGGTGCTTTGAATGAATGTGCATTTGGGATATCAAGAGCTCCATGAATGCAGATTGATTAATGTCATATTGTATGCTGCTGTCTTGGCGAGTAGAAAAGAACTGTTTGAAATTGTGAGAATCGGTGGTTTGTGGCCAATATTTACAATGTGATACATGTACATCTATAGTAGATGTGGAAATAGACATCTTTGACCCATTTCATAAAGACATTCAGCTTTTCTAACTTTCCCACTATTGTAACTAGCATGGTATCATTGATTTTGATTGGCTGCGGAGCCCTGTTACCATGGTAGTTGCCGTAATGGCAATGTTACATGAACCATAGTTGTGACTCTTCGTGAAACGGGCCACAGGGCATTTAATGATAATAATAATAATAATAATTAGACTTATATTGCACCAAATCCACTCTGTAGAGTGCTCAAGGCGCTTTTTTAGGAAATTATAAAGGAAATTAAGAAGAATTGAAAAGAAATGTTTTAAGGTATTGTTTGTAAGTTTCAGAGGTCAAGCACTGTTAAATGTTTTCGGGGAGGCTATTCCATAACTTGGAGGATGAATGAACAAATGATCTTTCCCCCCAGGTTTTGGAAACTTTGGGGGTAACAATTTAAGACCTTGTATTCTGTACATCTATTGTCTATATCTATCAGGAAAAATTTATTTTACGATAATTATTTTGGAGGGCAAAATCGCCAGGAGCCCCCATGTAATATTTCCCTCTGATATCTATTGAATGATAAGTGTAGTAAATATTCTTCAATCCTATTTAAAATTCCCTCTGAATCAGAATCCAATTCAATAACTGGTAAGTTCTACAATATATTTTGGGGTGTTTTTTGCAAGTTGAATGACTGCTACTCACATTTTGACTTTGTATTATTAGATCGATCATTTAGCCCAAGGTAGATGCCGACATGTAGAATGATAGTTATTGCTCTGTTAGATGCGCGTTTCTGTTGCCCAGTCATGTTCTCTGTCCAGCCTTGTTGCTATGTAGATCGTTTGTTGACATTGCATGTATTAGAAACGTAGTCCTAAGCTGATTAGTGGCCTATTTTGCCGAATGTGAATGACCTTGCTGAGCTTCGCATATATGTGCTTTCTATTGATATTTTGTATTTCCGTCCCATTTGTCACGTCAGTGGGTAATTGATACAGCTCTGTTCACCCTTTCTTTGTAATTTGTGGAGGTGTTATTGCTATGACATTAATCACCCCTGCTGCTTGACGATCATCTCCTCATTTTACAGTTATTGCTCCCCCCCCCACCATTCACACTTTCAATCATAATAATTAGGCATGTCCTGTAAATCTCAAACGTTTCATTAAAAAGATGACGTTTGCCGAGTAGGAAGTTCAATCGACATTGGCCTTGTGGAAGTGGGGATGATGGAAATGGTATTGGGTTGATCACGTCATATTGTTCTCCATTGTTTATTAATTATGTAAACAAGGGTGATAATGGCATTCGAGGTTGTGTCTTGCAAATACTCAAAGCAAACCCCCAATTTCACTCAATAAAATCTCATTTAAAATTGATCAACAAAACGTCATTCGATCCATCTCTACTTTGATTAGAGTGTTGATGACTGATGTCCATCTCTAGAGCATAAACAAAAAGTGTTAATAGTGTGATTGTATATTTCTTTCCTCTTTGTGTGAGAGCACATACATGTATACCTGTACATATTTGCGATTTCTTCAGCTGAAGGAGGAGTTTATTGGACATGGCAGATCACTATTTATTCAACTACATGTATGATTGTGGTCAGTCGGTTGCTTCATGTATTCTAGAATAGATTGTGCCTCGTGATTGGTTGAATGGTGTCACATGACCACTTCTTTTATTTTGTGGGGCTAAATTGCAGAATTTCCTTGTGCGATTTGTGTCCATGTGTTAGCAAAACTTCAAATCATTAATAGAGCATGCTTACATAAAACGGTTATACTATTTCACTGTGAAAATATTGAAATTTTATGCTAATGATGTTTCCTGTGATTATCCCATTTGAAGCACTTTGTTTATAGATGCAGTTACCAGGTTACCATGGTAACGGTCAGAAACCAGTGCTTCTCAGGCAATCATATCTTTATCAAGGATTCCTTCTAAATTGTCAAAGCTGACGAAATGTAGTCAGTGCTGGCAACTTTCAAGATACGCTTCCCTGGACGTGCCCTTTGTCTGTCCCGCTAATTGCTTGGAGATGCAATTTTAGTTTGGAAACATTTCAATAGATGTCACTCCTTCGTTATCATTAATCAGTCATCCCTGAGTGGCTTGACATGCTGTTAGAACATAGATGTTTAATAAATGGATAGAAAGCAATTGACTTTCAGACAAATTACTGAGCAAGTACTGTTAATCACATGACCTTGAGAATGTACATGTTTATTGTTCTTACATGTAGTTAATTTCATCTCTGGCGGATATTGGCACATTTTGAAAGAGAATGTGTAATGATGCGTAAATGACTACAAGTGCATTTATATCTATTCAGTACAAACTCGAGGCTCTTCATGATATGTGTTGCATCCACTCTATATTGAATATTGAATATGGATTCCTAGAGTGTCAGATTATTATTAGCTCAGCTGATATACCTCCCATATGCATGTATAGATTTTTTTCTCTCTTTGTTTTTGATTTAATTATCTAATATAATCCCCCAAGACTTGCTATACATGTTAGTTTTGCAGGCATGGGGCCAGACACCAGATTCCTTCATCCACAATTATTTTAATTTTGATTCTTCTTGCCCTTGTAGATCCAGACAGTGTTTTCAAGGCCAAAGAAGAACGGAATGAAACCAAGGGAGCAGCTGAGGTCCAAGAGACCGGTGAGACTGCAATCGACCTCCCCATCGACCAGGTCGCTGCTGAAGAAGTAGAGGAAGAAGATGACCTTGGTAAGTATTTTAGTCAATTTTTCATTTTGCTTTTCAAATAAAAAAAGGGTTTTATTGTGACTTTATAAAGCAGTCGATTTCCATTTTTATCATGTGATTGTATCTGTATCATTGTAGTGATATATATTATACTTTTATAATCATATTTGTATTATGTTGATGTTACTATTTTTATATGGAGTGGAATGGAAATAAAATAAAATTGAATCAAATTGAAACTTAAGCAACGATGATAAGAGTTGTGTTGTGTATCCTCTGGAAAGAAGCGTCATATGAATTCAGCTATTGGGGAGCATTTCAGGTGCAAGTTAGCTCAGAGAACCCATGTCATTTAATAATAACGCAGTCCTTGTATAGCGCATATCACATTACTAGTATGTCATAACGTCCCTATGCGCTTCCAAAGGACTTGGATATTATTACCCTGGCATATTCCCATCAGGTGTACGCTATGTTCATTTTCTTCTTTACCTAATCTTCCCCATGTGGCTTGAGTAACATCCACCCTTTTTTATTTGTCCTTTCTAGAACCAGGAGCGAATGAGGACACCGCACAGCAGCAGTCAAACGACAGTCCCAAGCCACCGGAGGAGAAGGAGGACATGGTCGGGAGGATGCTCGAAGATGATGAGGTACCCGAAGCCATCCCAGACGATGCCCCGCCCGCTGTGAATGAAGATGATAATGTGGTGGTCAATGGTGGTGATGATGGGCGTGGTGGTGATGATGATAATGTAGGTGGAGCACAGGAGAGAGGAGGAGCCCAGGAGGAGAAAAAGGAGGAGGACCAGGTGGGTGTTTTGGACAGTTCTTAAGGCATCTTCATTCCTCCTCCCCGTCCTATTATCAGCCATTATCCCTGTCATAAAACATGTCCTTTCCACCATCTGCCATTTCTAAAGACCCTGGGAACAGATCCCTTTCCATATTCTTTGCTTTATACAGTTTGGGAACAGTTTGCCAATCACTTCACTGATCTAATATACTCAAATAATCATTCATTCAAATCCACGCATGGAATTTATAAATATGGCCAATAACTCCACAGTCTCTTCAAATTTTATGCACATTGACCATTCAACTTCAGAGGTTGAAAAAAAATCTTTTAATTTAAGATATGAAAAAAAAATTCAAGTCCTGGAACAAAAAGTCGTTTATTTGATAGTCGTACCCACTGAAATGTTGTCATGGATGTAGATGACTAAAGTATATTCAAAGTCTTATAATAGCTATTAACACCTTCATCCTTATCCTGTGATAAATGAGCAGAATTTGTTTTCACTATTTCAAATGATAAGGTACTATATTGTAGACCCCCTTGCCCCTTTTAGTGAATCTAACAGATTAGTTGTCTTGGCAACCTCATTATAATTGTTCCTTTGTAACCATCCTGTTAGGTAACAAAGGTCTAGGGGTGCAACAGACCCCCGTTATGGCCCCCTTCCTCCACCCAGCGAAGGTATTCAATCAGTTTAGTCTTTATTCATCCCATTATCATACCTGTTAACATGCATGAAAGAAAAAAAAATACACAAATTTCATCTGAATATTATTTGATAACCTAACGGAACCATATATTTCATGTGAACGAGAAACAAACAATTCAATTGTAAGTTATCCACTTTGCACCATTTTGTTCTATCCCTGCATGTCGTACACGCATCCATTACTGCATGCATTAATTATTCTTTCACTTCGAAATGAAATCATCTTCACATTTTTTTATGAATATCAATCGGTTTGCAGGTAATTTTTTTTCCATTGCAAAAAATTAGCAAAACAAAATTTGCACTGACTTATACAATTTAATTGTTAATTTTATGGAGGCTTGATTCACTAATAACTGTATTTTTCTGGGTTCAGTGATTCAAAGTTGTATTTCTGTGATCTTGTTAAAGGATAAAACAGCTCAGATTTCGTTAAGCCCTCATAAAGTTACCAATTATCTTTTAAGTTCAAATTCAATGCCTAATTTGGTCAAATGCAGCAACATTGCAACTTCAGCAGCAGCCTATGTTATCTAACTTTCCATCATGCAAAGAAAAGATTTTGCTCTTGTCATACATCAGCACTTTGATTATCCTCAAATGCATTTAAAATTTTTCACTTTGCATGGTACATTGCCCTTTAAGTCTTAAGTTTATTTTGATCTAGAAACATCTGTATTAAATTAAAGAGGTAGACAGCTTTCACAAGTTCAAAATTAATCATATTGTACTCCTCAAATTGGCAATAATGATTATTGATAATTGATTCTATTTATTTTCACATTTTGAAAATACATGACATAAATTTGATATAGAAGAATAACTTTACCTAAAAGTTGCCAATTTGCATTTTTTTAAAGATTTCTTTTTCATCACATTGCCAATTTAAAGTGTGCAATGATGATCAATGATGATCTTCTTAAAGTTAAATGGCTTGTATTATTAAAGGAACAGCACCACGCACTACACTTGGAATGGTATCCATTTTCAGTACATTTTTCTCTCTCTAACCATATTAGACATGTGATTGCTGGCATTCAGAATAGTCAGAAACTGCAAAAGCATCTGTTTTACCTCTTTGGGTTATTAAAGCACTATATAAACGTTGCATATTATTATTATTATTATCATGATCTGTCATGAGTCTTAAACTAAAGCCGATATTTTCCTTCTTTCCTGGCCGGTCAATCCCTCCAAGCAGCCTAATGCTTTCCTGACTGATGACCTAGGTGAGAATACGGTATGATGACGCCACGCCACGCTTAAACATTTTACTGGCTTTTAACCTCCTAACAGGTGTGACTCGGTGGTTTGTTGGTTTTGACGTTGATTTGCTGTGTGGTGGGTGACTGAATGACTAACCCTACCTCTTAGATCTCTATTCTGAACTTGGTTGTAACTAAAAATCATGGTCTAAATCTGTGTTTTGATTATGGGTATCCATGGGAGTATTTCATGGAAGGAAACAAATTATTTTTTAATTCGACAGTTACCATAGGTACTGTGCTTGTCAGGAAATATATAAAAAAATGAAAATTGTCAGATTTGACATGTGAGACCAAAATTGTTTATGAAAAGCTTCCCAGACTTAATTGCATGGTGACATTTCATGTGCATCTTTCTTACTGAAACACATTTTAAAAGATATTTGAAAACAGATGAAGACCATGTGTAAGATTTAAGTGGTGTTAAGAGCATGGGTTGAAATGTTCTGTTCAAGCAACAATCTTGTGAAAATCATCAATTCTCTTGCACTTTGCTCATGTTAGAAATATAATTGCATACAGATAAGGCTTCGGTCACAAAGAATAATTATTAGCTGTTATTGGAGATCCTTAAGTATATATTTTTATGTTGAATCTTAATGGATGCCCAGAAAATTCAGTTCATTTACGCAATCAAATATACAGAAATTGATGATGTTTTACAGATTGTTTTGTCTTATCTTAACCTTTTGCTTTCTATAAAAATTTTCTGCACTGCTATGTTTATAGTTATAATTGTTGGCCAAATCTTGGTTTTGGGAACCACTCGTTGCTTTGTATGTGCAGTAGTGTACCAAGTGAAAGGAGGAGGAAATAGGGAACCAATTTGTGTGATTCCCTCAAGTGCTGCTATACAAAGTAAACGTTGGTTCCTACTTGCATGATAAATCCGAACTGTTTGTTCGGAAAAGTCAGTTTCATGTTCATATTTTTCTGTAATTTCATGTACGAAAGCTTATTTGCGCAGATTATTGCCTATTCCTTCGAACTTGTTTTTATGGCTGCATCCTTTTTTGTTTTTCGTTGAGTTTCATGTTTTACTGTAGTCTACATAGCCACTGATTTTTAAGGTGGATATTTTCAATGTGTGGGACTGTTCATAATCTTTACTTTTCTGATACATCTAATATTAGGCTTTGGTATTGAGATTTTAGAAGAGGGTCCAATATGATCTATGTCTTTCCAGCTATACATGTAGACTGATTTGGGGTTATTGCTGTGGATTTTACCTGTTCAATTACATACATGTATCTAGTTTCAAAACACAAGTTTTGCCAAATCCTAATACATATATATAGAAATCTGAGTATTGAATTACAAGATTCTTTTTAATTCTTCGGTATCTCTACCTACATAGAAAGGTTTGGAATTAGAATTTAATGATTTTAAAACTGTTTTACTTCTTTATCTTTGCAATAAATTTGTATTCGTATATTTACAAAATAGATCTTTTGGAATGAACATGATTTTCATCTTAGGGAGATATATTTCTCTTTTTTACTAGTACATGTAGGTTGCTTCATGCTGTATTCCTTTGCTTAATTAACATTTCTTCTTTTCTTTTTGTTTTAATCTGTGATGCTAATTACTTGTTCTTAATTATGACTTGAATGATATCTTAAACTAATTCATATTTTGTCCACAATCATCTTCATGTGAGTATGATGTATCATTAACCATTACAGTTCATCATTCTGTGTTTTGCATTGCTTCATGCACAAACTATTAAAAATGCCATAATTTTCCTCATTTTGTTTGCATATTCTATCAAAGAAATTATGATTGCCATTGTGTATTTTCCTTTAAACTATCTTGGTCAAAACAATTTCACAGCTATGAATGCTGTCAAATGCATGTTCTTAAAATCAGTATTATCATTGTCTTATCAGCACCAAAATTAGTTAACCCTTTTTTTTTCATTGCTTTGTTTAAGTTTGATTTGATTTGATTTGAAACTACAGGTGAAATAATTTGCAAATTGGAATTCATGATTTAAAAAAAAAATTCATAAAGACATCTGTAATGGCCATGCAACATGTTGATTTTGATTGACACGCTTATTTTGAGATATTCAGTGAACTTTTTATTAAAGGCTTTTTTCATAATTTCTTTCCAATTTGCAGAATGAAGACCAAATCGCTGGCAAGATATCCCCTATCATGAATGGAGCCGATGATGACCTACCAGTGTCCCGTCCCGCCAGCAACAAAGGAGCACAATCACCCAATGAGAACAACAGCAACAATGCAGAGAGCAGGGAATTTCCACCAGATCAACCAACAGAGAGCCCTGCCCCTTCTCTTAAACAAGAGAGTTTACCCCCCGCATCCCCCGCCAACCCCAGTGGAAGAGTCAATACTCCTATTGTGAAAAATGAAAGGACATCCAGTCGGAAGAGTTCATTACACAGCAGGGAGGGTCAGTCGAGAATGAGCCCTCACCCACCGGCGTCCAAACGAAGCGTGCCGCCTTCTCCCGCAGGAAGCCGCAAAAGAAGTGTAACTCCCAAGGAGATTGTTAGCAATGGTGTAGAAAGCAGGCCTCAGAGTCAGAGTGGGGAGGTGGTAGGTTCGGCTCCAAGTCCCCAAGCGTCACCCTCCCCCGCTGAGCAAAGTGGACAGGTTCAGTCAGCGGTTGAGAACAATAGCCCAAGGCCAGTTAGTGGAAATGGCCAAAATGAAGAATCCTCACTCACGCCTCAACCTCAGCAAACTCCAGCCTCTCCAGTTGTAGACAATGGACACTCGCAGTCACCCGTTGAGAACAATAACCTGCAACCGGTCACTGGGGACGGTCAACCTCCCATCGAAGATAAACAAAATGTAGAAGCCACTGAAACTCCCAAACCTGTAGAGTCAGAGCAGAATGTGCCATCATCCCCAGCTGTTGAAAATGGACAAACAAGGTCGCCTATTCAGGGTGAAACCTCTAGACCGAGCAGTGTGGATGGTCAAAATGTAGAAACAACTTTGGAGGCGAATGTACCACCTTTGCCACCTGTTGAAAACGGACAAACTCAATCACCTGTTCAGAATGCTAGCCCAAGACCGGTCAGTGGGGGTGGTCAAAATGTAGAAGGTCCATCAACTCCTCGACCTCCACCCTCGGAGCAAGATTTGCCACCTCCTGCAGCAAGCAATGCCCAAGCCCAATCACCCACTCAAAATGTTAGCTCAAGACCTGCCAGCAGGGACATTCCACCTGAAAGTGGGGATGATCAACTTGCTGATCAACCAGCACCAAGTCCCCACTCACCTGCACCCCAGAGTGACCCCACACCCCCTGACAATATTGAATCAGCCCAATCTCCTATCAAAGACTCTGACTCCAGGCCACAAAGTGCTTCTGCTCCTCCAAAGGACAATGCTACAAAAGGTGCTTCCGCAAGCCCCAACCCTCCAGCATCAGCTGCGGAAGGTGCCCCTACAAACCCTGAACCTCCAGCATCGGAACCTAATAAGCCTGCCTCCCCTATAGGTGATACTGAACCATCCCAGTCACCTGCTGACAGAAACACTCCACTTGAAAGCAAGGGTGAGCAGCCTAATGATCCCTCAGAATCCAGAGATAATGAACAATCTGTGCCTCTGAAGGATGTTGACAATGCCGCAGACCCTGAGGCCAGAGAAGGAGAGGTGGCTGCATGATAGTCATTCAGGTTCACAAGACTTAACAAAAGACTCTTCTTAAAGATAAACCATGCAATTCTATGATACCTGTCAATCTTGTTCTATCTCGGCGATAATCTATTTTTTTCCATTCCCTTCGCTTCCTTTACGACTCCCCACCGCATTCATCGTCACCTTCGATTCCAGCACAGCTTGCTGCTATTTCCACCTTTTTTTTTTCATACATTCCAAACTTCATTGTGTACTTTTATTGCTCTGTACTATTCTATTCCAATGTCAGATTGACAGTCATGCCACCTCTAATCCTTTCTCATCATTCCATATGTATATACCTCATAACACACGCCTTCTATGGAAGATGTATTCAAGGAAGTGTAAATCACCTATTCTCCAAAATCTGTATTCACTCTGCTCATTCATAATCAACAATATACTTGTGTTGGATCTATGTCATTTTCTACCTAGTATTTATTGCATTGATTTAGTTGTTATTCATGGGAATTATTCATACATGTAAGCCTTTGTATAAATATCTTAATGTATATTTCCTCTAGAATCGTTGTCTATCCGATATATAATAAATCACTTTGTACATTTTCATAACTTATGTATATTTAGAATTCTTGTGTAAAAGCTGTGTCACTTTATGTAATATCATCATTCAGAAGTCAATAACTTTGCCCGGCTTTTCAAATTTTTTTAGTATCCCCCACTGCTTGTTGCTATGCCTGAACTTCTTTTTTTTTTTTTTTTTTTCAGGAATAAGACTTGTCTGAAAGATATGCCTGACAATTTGTCACATCTATCTAATCTCATGAAATATATTGTATTATTTGCTTGGGTTTAAATTTTCTTTGAGAAACCTGCCTGATGTCACCTTAGAAACAGGAAACCTTTGCATTTAAATCTTGAGAGTTTCTATTAAAGTAAACTATTTATTGAATTATTCATATAATAATGATGATTATAATAATAATAATAATAACTTGATTTATATAGCACTTTTTGACAGAGGATACAAAGTGCAACTATTATTACCCTGGGTTTAGCCCAAGCTACCACTTTATCCTCAGTGCTCCCTGCATTCAAGGAATCAATTCTACTGTTTACCTCAAATTATGCCATGGCTGTGATATAGCTGTAGCACCTGTTTTAGACTGCTCAGCTACAACCAGAGTAATAATATAATACCATGTGTTGAGGGCAATAGAGTCTGCATAGAGCTATGTGAATGGACATATTAAAGGTCATTTAAGCATAATGCTAAAAATGTCATCAAAATCCGATGTAAAAAAAGAAAGTTATGATATATTGAAGTTTCGCTTGTTTTTCGCAAAATAGTTATATGCACAATTTAATCACATGTAAATGAGCGAATTGATGATGTCCCTCATTCACTATTTCTTTTGTTTTTATTGTTTGAATTACACAATATTTCAATTTTTACATTTATGAAAATAAAGACCAACTTGACTTAACCATTACATGGTAAACAATCAGCTAATTCCACATGTTCAGGGAAAAATAAAACTTTGTTTCACAGGACAATGAGGAGATAATAAGAATATTTCATATTATAAAATACAAAGGAGATAGTGAGTGAGTGATGTCATCAGTTTCCTCATTTGCATACCGACCAGGATGTGCATATACCTGTTCTTTGAAATTAAGTGAAACTTTATTTTCCAACCGATTTTGATAAAGTTTTCAGTGCTGTGTTGGATTTTTCTCTTTTTATTCAAATCAACTTTTTGTTGGGGTGGGCTTGTCCTTTGATAATGCAGTACTGGGATTTTGTCATCTTTTGGTCAATGACACGAGAATGATCTGGGCTTCGTCAACTTAAACCTTGGTGATTAATAATGAGGCTGATTTCTATGATTGATTGCATTGTGTGATTATTCATAACAATCAGCCCCCATGATCAGTCACAAAGCTTTATATCACAAGGCCCCGATTAGACATGGGATTTTGAGGGACATGTTTGTAATGCACAATGGCCCATTCCTCTAATATTTGATCAACTCAGACTGTTCCGCTCTGAAATCCAATATTGCCCTTGCCTACAGCTTGAGCAATATTGGTGTCAGCTCGGGTAATATAGGTGGGTATTTTGTATCATACTAGTCAATATCAAATGATCATTAATTATACTGTTAGATGATAAATTTCACAGCATATCATTTTGTTTTTGATTAATTGGACTTAATACTGAGGTAAATTACTTTTTATTGTCTCACATGCACATAGTATGTTTGGGGTCTTTCAAAGAACATTCTCTTGTATCTTCATTCAGGGAGAAACTGAATATAACGTTCATGACGCATGAGGGTTTCGAAAGAACAAATCAGAATGGTAACAAAAGTTTGATACAAGTTATTTTTATTATTTACTGTGTTTAAACAGGCACCCATATATAGGAAATCGGAACAAGTGCACAATGACAGGGATAAAATGAATCATGTAGCGAGAAGAAAGATCAAATTGAAAAAATCAGAGGAAAATTTCATGAAGCAATGTTCAAGTGATTTTAACCAACAAATTTTATAAGCTATTGAAATCTGTGTTCCTGATTGGTTGAAAGCAAATCTGTCAATGAAAATCACTGACAATGATCTTCATGAAACTTTCCCTGATCATTTCTGTAGAATATGTAAAAAAAAGTGAAAATATTACATGAAAGTTTCGTATAAGCAGTGAAGTACTTGTCAGAATGAAAACAGAGAAAATAGGGCCAGAATTTGTCTAAGTTGAGCTGGGCTGGTGATAAATATAAATATATATATATAGATGAAAGTATATATATATATATATATATATATATATATATATATACTTTCATTTTATAATGTCAGAATGCTTTAGTATGGGTGTCAGAGTTCAGCTCTTAAGCTGATTTTAGCTTTTTTGTACATCATCTGTAAGACAACCCTGAGAAATTAATGAAAATCTTGAAAGAATTATGGCGATGAGCTAACTCTGTACATACTTACTCCTATGTCATATGCTTGTTATTCAATTTGGTTTTTCCTGCTTGCATTGAAAATGGGTTCTTTATATTACTTTTTGGTGTTATAAAGGCAAACAAAACAGACAAAACAATTATAATATGCATCTTATAGCTATTATACTGATGCAGTGCAGTTATATTTGTAACAAACATTTTGCGCATTATTGACAAACACACACAAAATTATAATGAGTCTTGATCAAACATATCTACTTTTTTTTTTATTTCCCTGGGATCAAAGTGAATAGATTCATGTCACTCTTTTATAGTCAACTTTTGCTGTGGAGAACAAGAGGTGTCACATTTCTTTCTTTTCTTTAATATGACTTATCGATTTGAACAAAAATAAGTTTCATCCTTGTATCTCATATTGCCAATGTAGGCAGAATTTCTAAGGGATTTTTGGCTTTTTGGTAAGATGCTGTTGTATAATTCACAAATATTTTTCAAGATAAGAAATTGAAATATGTGTGAAATAGAATACAAAGATTGCATTTCTGTTTAGATATTGCCTCCCCCCCCCCTCTCATGACAAGTCAGATGAGTTTAAAGAAATGGGTAACAAATACAAAATTAAAAATATATATATATATCTTCTACATTTTTATATGTTAAATAAAGATTTTATAAAAATATTCTGAGTGTAGACATACTTGAAATATAAATATCTTATTTTTATATTTTGATATATGAACATTGAATGTGCTTTATACAAATTGCATTGTTGCTTAAAAAAGGTGTCGCTTAAAAATTGATATTGAGTGAGAGAACAGGGATGCTGAAAAATATAAGTAAGAGAGATGAATAACATTAAAATAAGTGACTAAACTGTCATTTGTGCTCGCATTTTTTGTACTAATTCGATTTTTATATTGCCCTGTTATGTATATTTGCATTTATACCGTACATAGCTTGCCCGAAAGCCTTCTAACTGTTATATGTGAATATTGTTAAATCAAGGTATGTATTTTTACTAGCATGCATGCTTTTGAGAGTTAGAAGTATATCCATGCACTGTACTTAAGCCTGGCACACACGACATGATCTATTATTGCCATACGATTTTCAAATAAATTGTAATTTGACATTAACAATCCAGCCTATAATTCTTAACGATCAATGTTACGAATAGTGGTTTAAATACTGCAATGAACATTCCAGTCTATATTTCGAACCTCCCCGTAGGAATAAAATCAAATTCACTTTAATTTCATATATATATCCTAATGACGACATCAACTGAGAGTTGAAGCCAGTATGGGTTTTACCACAAGGCTTGCAGCAAAGCAATTTCAGCCACCCAGCATTATACCGAACTTCAAATAAAACAATATATTTGGAAAGTTCACATGTAATGCAAAAATTGCATTGTATCGGAGTCATATAATAGTGTGTGCAGGCTTTACACAAGGACTGATACTCCTGATAAATGAAATTAGGCTAAAACTGACTTGCAAATGGCAATAGTGCCTCTCAATTAAGCCAGGCGATTAAATTTGTTATAAGGCAGATAATGATAGGATATTTTGTGTGTTATTGATTGTAAAAACAAAGACCAGCATTGCCAAGAAATCCAGGAAAAATTGTGTACAAAATGTAGTATTTATATCAGATATGTAGGATATATGTAATAAATTGTGGATATTATAATAATGTATATCTATATCCTTCTTGTTGTCTATTATTACATGTATTTTGAAGGAAAGTGTGCAGGGGTCAATGCAATGTTTGTGAAGTTTTTTTATGAATTCAGAAAGAGAGGGAGAGGGAGGGAGAGAGAAAGAAAGAGAGAGGGAGAGAAAGAAAGAAATTTAAAAAAAGAAAGGAAGGAAGAAAGGAAGGATGAAAGATAGATAGATTGATTGGTTGATTGATTGATTGATTGATTGAAAAGTGTAATAGTTCTAAATGTATTGGTGTAATTTGTTATGGTGCAATCATGTAGACTACATACATTATGTAGAAAGATATTTGCAGGACATGCCATGCTCAGAAGAGTCAAACCATATGTTGATGAAGCATCTATGAAATTATTATATTTATGTCTCTTGCATTCAAACACAAATTGGATAACTGTTGTGAAATTTGGGGGAATAGATATTTAGGTCAAATTGATAAGTTGACTAATATAAGTTGCAAAAGAGAGCAGCGGCGAGACTCGTTTTAAACTAAAATATATACCCCTCTAATGAATATTTGCTCATATAAGATTAATGCCTTTTAAGAAAAGAATAGTAGGTGAATATTTATTTATAAATGTCTTAATGACTTATCAGCAGATTGTTTAAAAAATGTACTTGTCTAAAGTTCATAATTTAAATACTCGACAAAGTTAATGCGCTACAAGCGCAGGGGACTGTTGGACTGACGCTTGTCGGGGAAATGACAAATTTTTGGGTCACGTACGCAGGGTGCTATTCGAAGTGTTCCATGTACCTTGTTCTTACTCGGTCTTTGTGTCAGCAAAAATGTTTGGTCGTTTTCCATACATTCCTCCTATTTCAGAAATTCCAGGGGTGCTGCCTATGGAAAATAAATAATACATGCAGCACCCCCTAGGAAAATCTTGGGGGAGTGCTTCAGCAGCACCCCCTTTTTCCCAGCCTGAGGGCCTTGTCGCGCGACTGGGACTCCTGCCGATGACTCTTAATTTATTTCTTTTCTTTTAAGTTTTCTATAGGTTAAATGTGATTAGTTAAGCAAAATAAGAACCCATAAAAACCTAGATCTCTTCCCAATCACCGATTTTGGATTTACATACTGCACCAACAAATATTAATCGTTTTCGTTATCGATTTTTGAACAGGTTACTTCATATGTAAGGAGGCGGTTATTGCGCTTGGATGCAAACTAACATTACCAGACCCCATATTTAGTAAAACATTTTACATTATCAACGATATTATTAATACCCAGGACCAAAATCCAGTTGAAACCAATTAGAGCAAAACCAATTGAAACCAGTTGGCCAACTGGTTTCAATAGGGAAATTGGAACAACTGGAACCAATTGAAACCAGTTGCCAACTGGTTCCAGTTAAAACCAATTGGGCAACTGGAACCAGTTGGCAATTGGTTTCAATTGGTTCCAGTTGAAAACAATTAAGCAACCAGTTGGCAACTGGTTTCAATTGGTTCCAGTTGTTCCAATTTCCCTATTAAAACCAGTTGAAACCAATTGGAGGCAACTGGTTTCAACTGGAACCAATTGAAACTAATTGGTTTCCTACTGGATCCAATTGGAACTTCCAGTTGGAATGACTTAATTAGTTACAAATTAATTAGATTTTGCAAAACCTATTGCTCATGCCAACAAAGAAGCAGTGCTAGATGTCTATAATACCAATGTAAAGGGCATTGATAAATAAACTCTCATAATGTATATATTTTTACATGAAAGATCTTCAAATATATGTATTTGTATTTGATGTAATTTGGTAACAGTTAGTGGTGTACTAATTATCTTAAAATCTGTTTTAATTATAATCTATACCATTTATGAACATGGTTTTCACTGCTAAGCATTCTAAACACTTATCTGAAACAAGTATGGTACTTGAAATAGAAAAGAATTAAATAGATACATTTTAAATGATGATGAATCACATAAAACATTAATCTGTGCACACTGGCAGATAATATGCAAATTAACTGGTTTCAATTGGAACCAGTTGGGTAACTGGAAAATTTCCAATTGGAAACCAATTGGAAGTCATTTCCAGTTACCCAACTGGATCCAGTTAGGATTTCCAGTTACCAACTGGTTCCAGTTAGGATTTCCAGTTACCCAACTGGTTCCAGTTAGGATTTCCAGTTACCCAACTGGTTCCAGACTTTAGAAATCATTTCCAGTTGGAAGTAATTTCCAGTTACCCAACTGGTTCCAGTTAGGATTTCCAGTTACCCAACTGGTTCCAGTTAGACATCATTTCCAGTTGGAAGTCATTTCCAGTTACCCAACTGGTTCCAGTTAGGATTTCCAGTTACCCAACTGGTTCCAGTTAGAAATCATTTCCAGTTGGAAGTCATTTCCAGTTACCCAACTGGTTCCAGTTAGGATTTCCAGTTGCCCAACGGGTTCCAGTTAGGATTTCCAGTTGCCCAACTGGTTTCAATTGGTTTCAACTGGAAATTGTTATATTCCAGTTAAAACCAATTGAAACCAGTTGAAACCAATTGAAACCAATTGAAACCAGTTGGAAATCCAACTGGTTTCAATTGGATTTTGGTCCTGGGTAGTTTCTTAACTTATTCTGATGATCTCATTTGTGACATTGTTTTTTTTTTTTTTTTAACTCCCTCCGGCCCTCCAAGTCACTCACGGCTTTTTCAAGTTTACACTAGATTTAACTGGACTTAGAAATTACGCTTTCAGCGAATCAGTGACTGTATGGAATATATTAAAAAAATCATGAATTATAATGCTCTTCAAAATATTTGCCGGGGAAAAGCAAATTCTGTAATTCGGAACAACATGTGAGCCATAATATACTTGGCATCTTCATTCAACGCTTTTATCACATAGATACGATATCATATCACAGAGATACGATCTTACGTATACGTAAGCTCCCGAAGGGAGCTAGAGAGGGAACTCTTTCCGCGCGTTTTTATTTCCCATAGGTTTTGTACATAGCCAACATGGCTGCCGGCGGACAATTTGAAGGATGATTTTGGAGGGTCAATGTTTTATTCATGAGAATGACGTCAAAATACGCATAATGCACTTGTATGATTGGATTAAACGCTAATGTTTTATTCATGTACTCATGCATTAAACATTTTTTTCCGTCCCACAATTCCCTACGATATCTGTGCGAAGTGTCGTTCTTTTGGACTCTGCGAATTTGAAGTTTCTGAAACGAAATAGCTAGACTAATTATCTGTTTATATAATTGATGTTCGAAATCATGGTTTCTGAGTGAACTTCATTGGAGCGGAAAATCTTGGAGGGAACATCAATACTATTCTAATGACATTCCATAGGAATAAAAGTAAGTTACGCTCATTTTCATGTTTTGATCTCACTTGCAAATTGTAATGTGTTTGCCGGGGTTCGGGGCTCATCCTGTATTACGCACTACGGTATGTAAACCTCAATTTCAATATATTTCTTTTGCCTGACTTCCAAATAAGTGTGATCATTGAGTTTCTCAAAAATACTATATCTAGGACTAGGGGTCTATAGTTTGTCGTAGATCTAGACATTCATCGGAATGCTTCATGTAGGTCCAAAGTAAACATTTATTTTAGTTTTATTGTGATTAGACAATTATCAGGGGTAGATGTGGACTTGTTTCCGACCTCCTGTTTTTTAGTAACGACAAACTGTCGATTTTAGGCCTATTCAAATTTAGGTCAATGTAGGGATATGGTCAGAGCGGGATCCGGCCTTTGATATCGCCGGTGCTAGCCGAGCGAGATTGTCGATGTAGTCATGGGGTATGAAAATAGCGGGGACGGACTAGGCCCAAACTTCAAGCTTGAAAGTTGAAGTTTAGGCCTAGTCCGTCCCCTCTATTTCATCTTCATATGAATAAGTATAATTCTCAGCAGTTTCTTTTATTCAGGAACGCTTTACTTCAGAATAATCAGTGTTGAAATACGATTGACTTAGCATTAATGTCTGTTATGTTAAGTGTTACTTGTCTTAGTCTTAGATTTGAATGAAATGGCGTAGCCTACCCTAGACCTAAATCAAGTCTATTTGAACAGGATACCCTGGGTCCGGCCTGGGGTGGTAATTTGAAAACGTTCTTAGTGTTTACTTCATTCAAATGTGATGTTATTCTTAAGTTATACAGGCCCAGCATAGACCAGATTCAGCTATATACAGCTGTAGAAATATGTGGTTGGAATCATTTTACTTTTATAAACAGAGTGAGGTAGGCCTATGCCTCTATGTGATAGAGAATGAAGTTTCGGGTCCAGATAACTTTTTTGTTCTAGTTTGGAATATTCATTCATAGACCTGGGATATGGGCAGCTGGAAATTTCAAAAATATTGTTTAAGAAGGGTAATTTTATTATCTCTAAAACTCTCAAATTTAAATTGTCAATTGCAGATCCAGTGGGACCAAGTTCTTAGCAGTTCACACCTAGTCAGAAGTACAAAATTGAGAACCATGCCGATTAGCAAGTGTTAGTTACAATCTAATGAGGAACAGGATATCTGAATGGAAAAATTGCAAGGTATGCTTACTGTTTTGATAATATACAGGCTGTATCTAAGCTCATCACCCCCCCCCCCCCCAAAAAAAAATAAATAAATAAATAAATAAATAAATGAATATTTCCCCTTTTTTGGGAGGGGGTGGGCTATGGCCAATTGTGCTGAAACATGATGCGATATCATGTAATGTTAAAGTTCCATTGTGAGTTAATATTTGTTTGAATTCAGATTCACCAGTATTTCCATTTCTAACACTGCATACTAATTATCCATATCTCCTGTCTATACATGCATTTGCATAAAAAACCCAAGATATTAACAGTTATCACAAAATTCTGATAAATATTTGAATTAATTTTCACTCTTTATTTTCAAAACATACTGTAGATAGTTATATTGATATATGAATTTATCTGGATGTGGGACGAAAGTGACTGCATGTGCTAAACTTGTTTTATCACTGAAGATATAAAATAGAGTTTACATCTTTTTTTTACTAAACTGGACTAGATGAGTAAAAATAATTTACAGCTTATTATGTTCTTTTCTCTTTTTTACCATGCAGGTTTCCCACTTCCTAAGCTGTTTAAGTACTGGTATCACAACATAAGTGCCAAGAAGAGATATGAAACGGTCTCAAAATTTTTGCTGGTGCCCCCCCGATGCCGTGACCTACGGTACGCCACTGCAAGTCTTCATAAATTATTTAGTTGCATTTATTGTTATCTTCATTTTAAAAAAATGTGAAATGGGCTACCACTGCAATAATATATAAATAGACTATATTTTAAAAATAGATTGAATTCTAAGCACAGTGACAGTAGACAAATCAAATTTTGTTAATGATTCACTAATGTATTGATTGGGGAAGGCACTCTTTAGGATTCTGGCATTGTGTCCCACCCCCCCCCCCCCTTATGAGGAGTGCTCTCACATCAGAAGACTATTTCTTGTCAGCAAATTTGAAAGGAATTTACCAATTTTTTTGAGTGATAAACTTTTGTGGAAGAAAATAAACGAATATCAAAGGTTTTTATGCTCTTTTATGGAATATTAACTATAGGCTCATCGAGATCCTTTGAATGAAATTTTAACAAACATTGTACAATGTAGAAAAATGTACTTAATCCTATTTTTGTACATTTATATACCCACCCCATACTACCCTTACCCAGTAACAGCCCTTTTTAGCTATGCATTGCCTTCATTTTTTAAAATACAATTTAATGCTTGGTAGATGCTAATTATTATTTTTATGTTAATGTCAATGTTTTAGAAAATGGATCCCTTAATAAACATGTTAATTTTGAATTGAATTTTTTGATCTTGGTAATTTTCATTTATCAATTAATTGTGATGATGTATTGCTTCTGAGCTGTTATGCACAAATGGCACAAGATGTTGCACTGTACTGGAATGTGATGATGCCACTGTTACATGAGATCAAACAGCAGTCAATTAAAATATTATTTAAGAAAAATAAGGATAAGAGTGGGAAAGAAAGTAAAATGACAGGATAATTATTTGCTTGTATGCATATAGCTATGTCAGTTTCTGAGAGAGAGACATACAGAAAGAGAGAGAGATGGGGGGGGGGTGAAAGTTCAGTTTGTTTTGAAAGAAGCAATTATAAGACCTTACTGTTCGTAACGGGGGGGGGGGGGGGCTAATTATTTCTCCAAATTTTTGAAACCTGCATATAAAATGTATTTTTTCTTTCCAAATGAAAATTACACCAGATTCATTTTCAGTTGAAAATAAAAAAGAAATAGCCTACGATCGGTTTGCTCTCTTGCCTATTTAATTTTGAGAACCCCCTCCCCCCTAAAATATAGTATATACCTAGGTCATGATTATTGATGTTTGACATAGAAGTCGCCATTTAAAATTAAGTGCTCCGAGGACTGCTATTCATAATAGGACTTATATTGGAGACTACAATTATGGAAAAGAATTTGATTTGTTATTATCTTTGTTTATATTATGAAAAGAGGTTCATTTCGTTTTCTGCAATAAAAAGAAAAAAGGGCTCCAGAAACTTAAAGAGATTTCATCGTATATGGCAACATTTTCTTTGGGAACCTCCTCTGTAATATTTTTTAGCAAAGATCCTGGCCATTTGCAGCTAAAACAAAGCAAAGATGCAGTAATAATCGTAACAAGCAATAACAAATAGATCATTAAAATAGATGAATAATAAAACTCTGAGGAGGAAAAAAACGAATGATCTGACATGATGTAATCACTGACAGACACCATAAACGATATTAATCAGGTCGCGCATTATGCTAATTAGTGACAAAATACTAATTTACATATTTTTACGCTATGCGCGAAGGACGTTCCGTGACCACGCCTTCATTTCGCTGGTGTACCAAAACAGTGGCGGTGTCCATAGGCTTGTATACGAAAAATGGGAGCAGTGTGCACTTTTGACCCTCCAAAATTTTCTTCAATTCTGACCGGATGCAGAAGCGGAGTTTCACCCCCCTGTATCATATCTGGTATAGCGCCATCTTCAGCTTGAATCGGAAAAGTCCGAATTGAGAAAGAAAAATTATTCGACCATTTTTTGTTGGGACTATCTTGTAAACTGCAATGGCTTTAGCTCGTACATCTTTCCTAAAAGCTTGGCGACCAGTAATAGCAGTCAGGTTTGTATCTATTGTAGTTAACATGTAACGGTATTTGCAATTTTAACCAAGAATTAACCTCTCTGGCTATGTTTTCGTGCGTGTGTCCTGGATGATCATGATGTCGTCATGTTAATTGCTAAATCTAGTCCCATGTGCAGATATCTGAGTAATGTTTGGTTCTACTTATTTTCCGAAAAAAGTTTAACATTTCTCGAACAGAATGCCAGCATGTTGCATGTATTTGATTTTTTCAAACTTGGTGATTTGGAAGTCTATAAATAATAATGAGTAGCTAGAGCATCAAGGATGGCATATGATAGACAGCTGGCAGCTCCGCAGCTGTCTGTTTCAAGGAGTTTTTAACATTTTTATTTTTTTAATTCTCGTAGTCGTAGACGTACATGTAGTCGTACGTGTACAGTCACAGACTCTGACAGCTTGCAATCGTGCAACCGTCATCCGCCATGAGGGGGTTAACAATGCAAAATCCTACAGACCGGGCTTATCGATTTTTGTCTTTATTTCATAAAAATATATATAAAGAACTGGACCTAAATAAAGATTAGTATTTGGCCTATTCCGTTTTGGCCTTGAAAGTGAATTGCACCGAAACGGGAAAAAATAAACTTAATAAAAGAAAAAACAGTGACTTACTAAAAGAAAAAACAGTGACTTACTTTTGCTGTCCCCTAAATGAAATACGGGATGATCAACAAAGCACGATGCATGAGCGGATCGAAAAGAAGGCTACACAATGTTAGAAAATTTAAAAGAAAAGGTAGGGATATTGAAAGAAAGAATGAAGGAGAGAAAGAAAAGAGATGAATTGAGAGGGAAAAAAAATAAAAGGAAGAAAGTTAGACTGAAAGAAGGATGAAAGAAAGAATAAAAATGAGAGAAAAAAGGTTTCTGTCATTCTTCGAAATGAACAAAGAAAGAAAGAAAAAGAAAGGAAGGGAAGATGAGTGAAAGAAAAAATAAAGGAGAGAAAAGGAAAAAGTAAGTAAGAAAAAGGAATGAAGGAAAGAAAAAATGTTTCCTTCATTCTTTGAAAGAAAGAAAGAAAAACAGGAAGGAAGGAAAAGAAAGAAAGAATAGGGAAAAGAATTAGAAGGAAAAAATAAAATAAAGAATTAATTTAAAGGATTAAAAAGAGGGAAGAAAGAATGAAGGGAGGAGAGAATGAAAAAAGACAGAAAATAATGGAAGCAGAAAAAGAATGAAAAGAAGAGGAAGGGAGAAGGAAGGAAAAACAAATGTAAGGAAAGAAAGAATGAAAGAAATAAAAAAGGAAATTAGAAAAAAGGAAAGTAAGAGAAAGAAGGAAAGAAAGATAAATGAACAGAGGGATAGAAAGGATCAGGAAAGAAAGATTGAAAATAAAGATAGATGGAACAAAAAAGGCAAGCAGGAAGGATAGAAGGATGAAGAAAGAAGGATAGAAAAGAAAGAAAAAAAGAAAGGAAGGAAGGAAGGAAAAACCTTCAAACTTCAAGCAATCAAAAGATCTAATCATCTAACAAAAATCTTAATTATATTGGGTTTTTTAAATACATGTATATTTCAAACATTGTTAGAAAGCTAAAATGTTTTAGAAATGAATAAAATTTCAAATTAAACATTGTCAAACTTAAAAAATTAGATGAAACATCGCGGCATCACACACAGGCATCTCTCATTCAATTACAAGATCACAACAATACTCAAACGAAAGCTGAAACAACTAGATCTAGTTATGAAAACTCAACTTGCTCCTCCGATTACATCACTAAATATTAAAGTAATCTGAGAATCCATAATATAATTATAAAGATTTCCTGCTGATTTGTGATTATTTTGGTGGAAAAACTGTTTATCATGTGAGATTGTTTGCACCATTGAGAATCTGCTCCATTGATCGTACGCCTAGCTAGTAGCCTGCCACACAAAGGCAGGAGGCTACATGCAGACTTGTGTAGCAAGAAAATCACCGCAGAACATGCGAAAGTTTACAGTAATCAATTTTGTTGTCTCTGCTTAGTCATCTGTTGGTTATTTGCCAGTTATTTTATGAAAATTTTGTCACTTTCTATGTATTAATTATGTTTCGTTCAATATTCAGAAATACGGGACAAATAGGCGTCCCGGGAAGGGTTTATTGGGACGCCAGGACAAAGCAAAATACGGGACGATCCCGGGAAATAAGGGACGTCTGGCTGTCGCGCAACTCCCACTTCCTTGGTTTATCTGAACTTAATACATAAACATATGGCCATTGAGTCCCACTACAGTTCGAGTAGAACTTCGGTCTATGTAATTGGTGAGTGGAGCCAACAGAGTTCAGCGGAACAACCAATATAACAGAAGGCCGAAGATTTTGGTATAAGGATGACAATGCAATGACCCTTGAAAATAATTTTTTTTATTTTTAAACCAGAATTCAAAATCAGATCGTAGCCTGTATCGTTAGGCTACAGTAGGGACGTCTGCACCTGGAATTTCGACATGTGCCTCCAATCAACATGGCAAAGTTATTTCACAAGTTATGTATATACACGACACTATCACTCACCACTTGAAAGTTCTGCTTTCAACTCTAAAATCCCCTCTGACAAGTCAAAATTCATCATTAAAAATGTGGAATCTTAGCCATATTTCCAGAGCATGCGGCAGCTTAGTCAGGGTCACAGAAAACCGCACTAAGATTGAAGAAATCTGTTGTGTCATTCCGAGTTTGTGAATATTCTCGCAAATTTAAGATCGTATCTTCCAACAAGGCCGTCTTTCAACATGGGGTCTGAGCCTGATTTGGGAGCAAATGGCCGCTGCAACTTCATGTTGCATACTGTATGTGGTGAGGCGCATTGCACGGACGCTCTCACACATTGACTTTTGAACCCGCAATGTGCTATGCTGAACGAAGGGCAGGAGCTGTCAAATTGTGGCCACAAAACATGACAATACATATCCAGATCTCATTAAATATTAAGGTGTAAGGTGAAAATAAACATTGCAATTAAAATTTGACAAATTATATTCAACAAATATTGTTGCAAATTTCATTTATGAAAAGATGCTTTAGAACAAAAAATATTGCAGAAAAGCTTAACATGTTGAATTGTAGGCAGGTTACTCTAGATCTAGACCCTAGTTCTGTTTTCAAGTTCGTGATCAAATAAGGTGATTTAATTAATCAAAGACCCTCTAACTTTCAAGTATGTTGGGGGACTTATTACAGACTACCAGTTCTGCAAATATTAACATGATCAGGCATTCTGTGAGAAAACCACTTTTGAAGTAGGCTGTGAAGCTCACATGTATTGAGGATATTTATGTATTTCTTATTTGGCACAATTCCACTTAAAGATTAAATGCAAGCCTCAAGATCGGATTTAATTTGAAAACTAATTGCAGCTTAATGTAGAACAAAATAGGATTTGCAATAATCAGCTTGAAGTCACGATCTATGTTGAAATTACCCACAATTAAATGTGGATGTAAACTCTCTATTATTAAGGAATATTGAACACTTTCAGTTGAGGTGCTAGTCCAGAAACTGAGATTGGCCTTGTTTATGAGGACATTTTTTTTTCACTTCCCCTGCGGGACATAGACGGCAATTGCAGGGATTGAGAGTGCTAAAAATAGATCCATTCACCAACAAATCAGGTCCCCCCAGATCACCGTCTATTTTTTATGACTTGGACATCTTCCAATAATCTTGATAGGAAACCTCATGTGTTTATCTGACTAGCACACTCAAGTGATGTCGGCACTTGACAGGTGAATGAACTATTTGAAAGATTTCTTGTGTGGAGAAATCCTTGAATACTGGAGTGATCCTTATTTCTGACCAGCACCTCTACTATATTTATCATTTTTATGAACTTCAGATTGTCATGAATGACCTGACTGACAAGTTATTTAAAAATCAGCAATCCTTCAAATTTACTGACGACTAATACTGCAACACATGATCAGGCATTCTCTCTCAGGAAATCAATTTGCTGCAAAGCTCTTGTCTGTTGAATATGCTTCTTTGGGGCATTATACCTATTTTTGAATAATTTTAAAGTCAAATAATATATGGTTATGACTTCAATCAAATTTAGCTGAAAGCAGATCACAAATATAACTTTTAATCATTAGCTTAAAGTCACATGTTTTAGAATTGAAATGACAAATAATTGAAAAAAGTTGATGTGAACACACTTTAATGCTGTATGATTTAAGAAAATGTACCAGTTTATTGTTTTCTAGAATTTCAGCTGTATTTTCAAAGTCTCTTCCAACAATACAAGCTACTTATGATGTAATATCAGCCCGGAAGATATCAGTGTGCATCGTTATCTGGTGAATTTGAGAATGAAGAAATGGGTTGATATATTATTTAAAAATAGATGCCAAATAAGCTTTCTATTTTCTTTTCTATTTCAGTCAAGTCAGAATGTCAGGTGAATACGGATCTGGATCTGGAAGTGTAAGTAACACTATCAAATATTTTCAAGTCTCATTAATATAAGATTAGGAAAGTCCTTGACCATAAGTCTGCTGCTATGGTTATACACTCATTTGTACTATCTCGATTAGATGTTGGAAATGCTCTTCTTTTCAATGTAACCTCATGCAATGTCAAAAAACTTTAGTATGCTCAGAATATAGCTGCCAGGGTTTTAACTGGTACGTCAAATATCAACACATTTCACCAATTCTCCAAAAGTTACATTGGTTGCCAATCCGGAAGCATATAGAATTTAAAGTACTTCTTCTCACTTGGAAAGTGTTAAATGGTATGGCACCAAAATATCTACAAGACCTTGTCATGCCTTATACACCAGCTCGTAGCCTAAGATCATCACACCAGTAACTTCTTAAGACTCCCAAGACACGTGTAGCATATGGTGCGCGAGCTTTCTCTACCTCAGCACCTTCTCTCTGGTATAATTTGCCATTGAATTTAAGAATTATACCATCACTGGAGACCTTCAAATCTAAACTGAAGTCTTATCTTTTCTAACAGTATTAGTTATTGGCACGTTGACACTCATCCAAACTTTCTCATTCTTTCTTTTCTTGTGCGCATCGGAATAGAATATTTCTAGATAGATGGCACTATATAAATGCCTATTATTATGTTGCTATTTAGCCTTCAAAGTAGGATTTGTCTGTTTCAATTTTCTTGGTTTCTAAGTCAATAATACGGGATGCTTGTTACGTAGTTTTATTTTAGTCATGACATTTGATAGGCCACCGGTCTCCAATTTATATTCATTTTTATTTTTTGTATGAAAAAAAAATTCTAAAAATCATAGTACACAATTTGCTTTATGTAAAAAGATGAAAATACTCTTTGCACCTAATTCCCTAAATCCTCTAAAAATCTATTAAAATACTGATTCTTTTTAAGGGGTTGGCATATCTAATTGTATCGATTCCGACTTTCATATCAATATATTGATGTTGTATTTACTATCATTGTTTCTTTTGGTTGCTAGGGTGGTGGAACTGGAGGATCTATCCGTGATGCTGGAGGTGCCTTTGGTAAAATGGAAGCTGCACATGAGGAACAGTATTTCAGGCAATTGGTGAGTAAAAGGAGGCGTTTTTTTATTCCAGTGACCCAGGTAGGGCTGGGTCTGATTCCCACTCGATACGTTAGTGCCCTTTGGTAAAGCATCCTCAATTTACCAGGTCCGTTAGAGAGGACCTTAGGCCTTTGCTCCTCTGGTTACATGCTTACAAGCATTTATGCTTTCTTAGCAATCGGGTGGAAAATCTCCACCATCTGATTGAACCATAGAAATAACAGTATACTCTGCATATATCAAATCTAGATAAAAAATTAAAGTCATATCATATTCAATACCCCCTCCATGTCATATCTTTCTTTTTAAATAACATTTACGTTGGTGTAACATGACAGTGCAACCATTTTATAGAAAAAGAAGTTTATGAGATATTTATGGAAGGAAGTAGATACTTTTTGTAGTTTGAAAGAGGGTAATAGAAAAGTGACTGTTTAATTAATGGAATGATTAATATACAATGTATCAGGGGAAAAAATAACACGGGCTGGGGGCAATTTACCCCCCCCCCCCTGCTCAAAAGGAGCCATGGAAATCCCCATTCCTTGCAATGTGAAAGCGTATCCAGTGTTGCAGATTTAGGCAGAAAGTTGTGAAAAGTAGCCCCGAAAAAAAAGAAAAGGAATTTTTGGCCTGCAATGTATACATATATGCTTCAAAGCGCCTCCAAAGAATGTAGATTGAGTAAATAATTTACAAATGATACACGGTATCGAGAGCATTAGTAAGACTTACAGACACAAGGTACTTTAAGAACAGTTCTAACATACAAAATGTATATAGCTAAGGTTTTTTGCGCTTTTTCAAAGGGAGCAAGTGTGGGTAATCACTCTAATACCTGAGCAGAATGATGTGTATTATATATTTCATGAAATGTTCATGTCGATCCCTGTTATTTGATAAGCCATCCTTGTCTCAAAACAAAGACCAGTCAATAGAACAAGTCAATAGTACCAGTCAGCAGCACTTATTCCTGTTAGCTGAAACAAGTGTCTGGACATGCAATGAGTAATAAATTTCAGCCAGTCACTTTATTCTTAGGATTCATACCGCCTTGTAATAAGTTTCACTTGCAAAGCTGTAGTTACAATAAGACAAAAAAATACAGCCTACAAGTTTAATGCAATTCCTTCATTATTTGTTTGTTTTTGTTTTTCTTTCTATGCAGCAAGCAGAACAGCTCAAAGCACTAAAGAAACATCATGACGAGGAAATTGAGGCACACGAGAGAGAGATCAACAGACACGAAGAAGCAATTCATAGGCTAAAGAAGCGAAAGGGAGAAATTGACCATAGCAGCGATAGTGATTAATTGAAATTGTTGTTATCCAGTTGTATATGACAAGATGTGTGAAGCATAATGTATTGCAAGATGATATTTTCTCAGATATTTGGTGCATTTTGCTTCAGAATAAATCCTATGATCAGTATTTCATTCAGAAACCAATGGTGAGGTACACTGATCGTAAAGAGATTTTTGAACTTTGTAAAGGGTTCGTTTCATGCCAGCCCATTCAAATTTTAAAGTGAAGATTTTATTTTATCGATTCTGTCACAAATTGATCTGAAATTAGTTATAGTATTAGATACTCTTATTATTTTTGTGTATAATGATCTTGATTGCCTTAAATTACGTTGTATGCTCAAAGCACAATCCACTTTACTTTTATTAGTCCATATGTGTAGGAGTACTTAAAAGTAGAAATGTATAACATTGCAACTACACTTGGAATCCCAATGTACACATCAACATCTTGTGTTTCCCCTCTGAAGAAACTACTGAATTTTCTGTTATTGAAAGTTTGCTCTCATTTGGCATTATATATATATGCTTACCATGTGCCATGAATACCAGGATTTAAGGTGTGATGCATTTATCTGTGGTAATTATTCAGATGTGATATTAATAAAAAGTCAAAACTGAAAAAAATATGGGTTTCAGCTGTTTGTTTGTAAAGAATATACTTTTATAACTATTATTCTCAGGGATGGTGTTTGGGTGGAGATGTAAATGCCTATACAAAATACCAACTGTGGTTTTAAAAGATGGAAGTATGATTTGTTGTATTTTACTTTTTTTGTTCCAATATATTTGCTATCACAGAGCTGCCAAGTAGTACAGATTTTGTGTATTTAGTACTGATCAATGAGAATACTGATGGTTTCATGCAAAATACTGATTTCTAAAGTTTCAGTTTTATGTGTTGTCTTATGTTACTTTGAAAATATTGATTTCCTCACCAAAATACTGATTTTCAGCTTTGAAAATACTGGATTATTCAGATTGGCAGCTCTGATGTTACTAGTACCCTATTTCTGTGTGCTTTTTTGCTACAAAATGGGCCTGTCCCAAGCCCAGTCAGGTAGTGAGGGACTTTCACAACTGGTTATGTTCCATTCAGTAACCATACATTGTTCACACGATTTGCAGTGGTTGTGACGAGTTGCACAATCAGTTATTCAAGCCCCTAAAGAAGATACTTTGAATGATATTCTTAGTTAGTAATTAACTAATAATTAATGTAATGTTTTTATAGTAAGCCCTTTTGACTCCAATCATACTGAAGGCCTTCAGTAATATAGTTAATGAATGGTGGTGATGAGGTGGTGGTGATGTTGATTAGGATGAGTTGGTGATGATGATGCTGATGCTGATAAAGATGAGTATGATAAAGATGAGGTGGTGATGGTGATGATGATGATGATAATGATTTTGGTGGTGGTGAGGATAATGATGAGGTTGTGGCGATGATGATGGTCATGATGATAATGATGGTGATCATGCCATTTATCTGAAAATTCTTCAAGGGCCCGCCATGTGTCGTACATTTGCTTGCACACTTTTGATTCTCGCTCGCATGCAACTTTTTATAAATGTAACGTGATACGCAATATCTAGCCCCCACAAAATGTTTGGCTCATTTTGCCGCGATTATCACTCCCTTAAAAACTTGTATATGAAAGTGGAAAAATCTCCATGGGATATATAGTTTAATTAACTTGCTTATGCCAGCTCCATGATTGGCAGCTAGACTAATCCCCGGGGGCCACTTCCATTGACGAGTGGATACCATGCGCGACCACGGGGTCTCGAAAAGCACTCTAAACACGTATTTTCCATGTTCTGAAAATGCACCCCTTAACAAGTATTGGAGTCTAACCATACCCTTAACAAGTATTTGAAACAAAACTATATACTCTTGGCAAGTATTCCCTGAAATGAACCCCTAAACAAGCAGCGATATTTTATCATGTTTATTGTTGTGTCACGGGTCCGTCGGTTTTACCTAATTTACACACCATTTGGTTTAGTACGGCCCCACCTTCCTCACCTCGCGCAAATCGGGACTCTAAATCCTTTTTTTGTTTTTGTTTTATCATCCCTGCAAATATGACCCTAAACACGTAGCTTTATTAGCGAAATAGATACCCTTTTTTCATTATTTTTGACACCCTTATCACGTTACGTACGTAACGTGCCCTATCTTGAAAAAGACATCAATTACGTGTTTTTTTTTTTGTCGCGCATGGTATCCACTCGTCAATGTAAGTGGCCCACCGGGGACTAATCAAGAATCTAGTTGAGGGCTTATTCATGATGAGAAGAAATTAAAGGATAAGTTAATTCCTTCCTTTCGATTCCTCTTTTCCGTTTTCTCTGAACGTCTCTGACGCACACCATCCCTCTCACTTTCTTTAACGTCTATAAATGTTGACACGGACTCTGCTGCCGGATTTTCCAAAGATGTCTGAGAAAACTGGTTAAATCTTTATTTCACACTTTTCGACCATAAAAAATACAAGATATTTTAAGTGTAGGGGAAGGCGGGGTAAGTTGTGACACTTTTTGCATTTTGCATGTTAGAATTGATATGACTAATAATATTGAAGAATTTCTTCAGAAATATTTTTCACCTATATATAATTTTCTACCCCCACACTGAAAGTCTTTGTTACCTTTGAAAAAACGGTGTCAAATGGCTCAACTTACCCCATTTGTGGGGTAAGTTGTGCCACCTTCTGGGGTAAGTTGAGCCACAAAAACTATGTACAAAATGTATGCGGGAAGAACCGGCATGTCAATTTTTTATTTAAAGTCTTTTCACTTGCTAATTCTCTATAAATATTACATCCTCTAAAAGTAATAGAACTGTCATGTGAATTTGCTCCGTTCTGCCTGCATATCAATGGCTTTTTTAAGGTTTTTTTTTATTTTTCATTATACATGTACATTACCATAAGAATTACCATGGCTCAACTTGCCCCATGTTGGCTGGCACAAATTACCCCAGTCCAAACTTAATGCGATATTTTCACATCCACACATTTTTTATGCATCCATCATGTAAAAGACTATGACAAGAATGAGAATCCATACCTGGACTAACAATAGGGGAAGACGGGGTAAGTTGTGACACTTTTTGCATTTTGCATGATAGAATTGATATGACTAATAATATTGTAGAAATAAGTACTTTGCCTTTGAATATGATTCTTGGGAAATCTTTTTCACCTATAACGTTCTACCCCCACACTGAAAGTCGTTGTGACCTTTGAAAAAAAAACGATGTCAAGTGGCACAACTTGCCCCATCTGTGGGGTAAGTTGTGCCACCTTCTAGGGCAGTAGCGTACCGTGACTCAGAGGAGACAAAGCATTGGGGGGGGGGGGCAAAGCATTGTTCACAGACAATGCACTGCCCCCCCAATGCTTTGTCTCCTGCGGTTCACGGTACGCTACTGTTCTAGGGTAAGTTGAGCCACAAAAACTATGTACAAAATGTATGCGGGAAGAACCAGCATGCCAGCCAATTTAAAGTCTTTTCACTTGCTAATTCTCTATAAATACTAACATTCTCTAAAAGTAAAAGAACTGTCATGTGAATTTGCTCTTTTCTGCCTGCATATCGATGGCTTTTTAAGGTTTGATTGTTTTTTTTATTTACATTACCATAAGAATTACCATGGCTCAACTTGCCCCATGTTGGCTGGCTCAACTTACCCCAGTCCGAAATTAATGCGATAATTTCGCATCAACACATTTCTTATGCATCCATCATGTAAAAGACTGTGACAAGAATTAAGATCCATACCTGGACTGACAATGTTGTTCTTATGTCTTTTTATATGTAAAGACGTGTGTTTGTAAAAAACACTTATCTATTTCACACCCTTTTTTTTATACTTTTTTGGCTGAAATTTGTATTTTCCCTCTAAAAAAGTACTTTTTGTTTCAAAGTTGAAAAAAATGTGGTGGGGTTAAGGGTTATGTAATGGGTCATCAATACATGACACCGCCATAATGTCTGACTCAATCATTATTGGCCTGGGGGTGGTGGCCCAACTTGCCCCTATGCTCAACTTACCCCGCCTTCCCCTATTGTTCTTATTTCTTTATTATATTTTAAAACGTGTGTGGGTAAAAAGCACATATCTATTTCACACCCTTTTTTACTTTTTTGGCTGAAATTTTTCCTCTAAAAAGGTACTTTTTGTTTCAAAGTTGAAAACAATGTGGTGGGGTCAAGGGTTATGTAATGGATCATCAATGCATGACACCACCACAATTTCTGACTCATTCATTCTTAGCCTGGGGGTGGTGGCTCAACTTGCCCCTATGCGCAACTTACCCCGCCCTCCCCTATACTTATATATTTAGGGTATATGCTTTACTTTTTCTAAAGCTTATTTTTTTAAGTCTAGCCAAACGTGTTTATTAGGTATGGTTTTTTTTCCCAAAGCTTTTTTCTTTTTTTGAAGACTAGCCAAAAAAGTGTTTAGGGTATGCTTTTTTCCCTAAGATTTTTCCCCCAGGGCTTTTTCCTCCTTGTTTTTAAAGTGTTCGGGTTGCAGTTCCCGATTGTACAAAACTTTTTTAGGGGTCATATTCTGGAGACAACTTGTTTCGGGGCCAAAATGTGTAAATGATCAGCCCGCGAAAAAAAATGTATAGGGGGTTATTTTCCACACAGGGAAAAACTCGTTTAGGGGGTGTAATTTGGTCACGCATGTGTACAGCAATACATTTGACTGCCCCCCCCCCCCCCCCGGGGGAGGAATCTACATGGATCATAAATCGGTTAAAGATAATGGCCTGCCGGCGCTATGTTTTGTCTGTATATTTTTGTTTCTGGAGAATGATCGGGTAAAGGGATAGAGAAAAGTCGACGAACATGAGGTTTTTGGTTTGGAGAAATTATGAGATGGAAAGACAAAACTGCGTAGACTGACAGTTGGGGACAGTCAAAGTAAAATTGAAGAGATGTGTCGGATCGGCCACGACCACGCCCACTTTGATTATTTACTTTAGTGAGCTGTGCACGTGCATTACTTCCGATCCCCGCTCCATGGCCGGCCATTTCTATGCTCTTTTCAGGTCAGTTGACTTGCTGCGGGAGACCACACAACATCAGGGGAAAATTGCTTAGTCATGGTAGGCATATGCCACACTCATTGGTAAGCATATATGCCACTCTCATTTGCTGCAAAGCTAGCTTGGAGAAGACGACCGAAGAAACATCGCCTGGCCTGCGCATGCATGATACGGTATCCCTTTGCAATCGCAAAAGTAGACAGGAATAACCGTCGTTTCTGGGGATTTATTCAACAATTTCTGACATTTTACTTTAATCCCCATTAGGTGAGTGGAGCCAACGCAGTTCAGCGGAACAACCAAAATACAGAGACTGAAGCTTTTGGTCTATCGCAAAAGAAGCCCGACCTGGCCCGACGTGTTGACAGCGTTCGCTCGATGGTTAAGTTGGAGGACAAAACTTTTACTTCACTTTAGTAGCATATATTTACTTGGCACTGGCTTAATTGCTTAGAAAAAAGACACATCAGATCAGGTCATGGCAACACAAAGCGGATTGAAAGTAGTTCTGTTCCTGGGAACATGCAGAGAAGGACGAGTCGGGATTCGAGTGGCAAACTTCATGATCAACCAACTGAAAGCAAGAGGACATGACGTGCATTTTATGGGTATAACAAATATAGTCGAGGCCTAATTCCTAATACTCATGCCCTATCTTAGCTCAAGTTATAGCTTAGTGATATGTTTAGCCCATTTTGTGAACAATTAAGTTGTTGCTCTTAGTCTCAATGCCATTGCATAAATTTTACTTACAAAGTTGCAATGTAAGTCAAATTTAGCCCCAAATCAATAATTTCTAAAGTTACTACCGGTAGTAGTAGTAGTAGTAGGTAGATCTATGATGGTCTGCTACTTGCATCAACAATAATAAATTTATTTGTTTTTACTTTTACTATTTAAAATTAATCTGTATTGTAAATTTGCATCTGAAATTTGCAATTGATTGCAAATATTTTCTTGCAAACACCTGCAGACCTGGGGGGGGGGGTGGGGGTGGGCACTTCCATCGACGAGTAGATACCATGTGTAACCATGGGGTTTCGAAAAGCATCCTAAACAATTATTTTCCATGTTCTGAAAAAATGCACCTCTTAAAAGTATTGGCATGTCAAACCCTATCGTGTATTTGAAACAAAAAATGTACCCTTGACAAGTATTCCCTGAATCGACCCCCTAAACAAGTACAACGATATCTTAGATCTAATTGTTATGTCACGGGCATGATCATGGACGTCGGCTTTACCTTTACTTTCATTGGGTTTAGTACCTCCCCACACCTCGCTCAACTTGGACCCTAAACACGTAGTGTTGGGGCAAAAAGTACATCCTTTATAGAGTATTTTAGTCTTTTTATACCCTCGCAAGCACATATAGTTTTCCTAGCGAAATATCTTTTTTTTCATTATTTGAGAGTTTTTGACACCCTTATTACGTTACTTATGTAACATGCCCTATATTGGAAGAGAGATCCTTTTTACATGTTTTTGGTCACGCATGGTATCCACTCATCAATGGAACTGCCCCCCCCCCCCCCCCCCGGGCCTGCAGAGCTGAATGAGATTACAATGAGAGTTGACAGTAGATTCCTGTCTTAGTTAGATTTCAAGAAATTTTCAGGGGCTTGGTACAAAACACAAAAATCTGCTCAAATTGTATAACATTGTGTTGTAATTGTTTGATTTAAAAAAAGAGAGCAATCCAATCACAGAAGCTGGTTTGTTTGCATAAAGTGAAAATTGTGAGTAATCTCCCACCTGCACAGGGGTGTCTTTACAATATTCTGGAATTGAAACCTCGCTTGTTTTTCTCCTTTCCAACCAATTTCTGTAATCTTTCAAATTCCACAGATGCACAGGAACTGAATCTTCCAATCCTGACCAAACCGTTGCACTTCTACACGGACCAGACGCAAGCCCCTGCTATCCTTCAGGAAGCAAAGACAAAGATCGTTGCTGCCGATTGTTATGTTGTGGTCTCTGGAGAGTACAATCACTCCATCCCACCAGGTCTTAGCAATCTATTTGATTACTTCCCTGCGTCTATCTTCAGCTACAAGCCTTCGGGGATCGTATGTTACTCCCCAGGTAAACTGGTGTTCCCTGTATTCTTCCAAATTAGTAATTTTTCATTTTACCAGGGGCCTGTTTTAGAAAAGATACAATCAGTAAATTGTACAACGTGTGTAACTGTAAGTCTGGCAACCATGTGCAAATAAAAGATACTATCGTTTTAAATATTATGCATGGCTATTTCTCTTTGTTACAGCCCCAGATCTATGCAATATTCAAAGTCTTGTCTAGTTGTTGTGAATCTAAGGAACATTATTTGTCATAAATTTGTGTGAAAAATGGTTTCTTAACAAGTGGTACGTAAGAGAAAATGTTAATTTGATCATGCCAAAAATACAATGATAAGAGAAAGGGAGTGTTCGATAATTTGACTATTTTTTCTTTTTCGATAAATGATACACAACTTCACCCGCTTGCATCTAATAGGTAGGAAATTTGAGGATACAGCCTTATATAACTTTCAGACATTAATTAGTGAACTAAATCTAAAACAATTATTTGTTCAAAGGGTCTGTATTAGAGTAAATATTAATAAAGCATTACAGAGTGTGTGTTAAATCTTACTCAAATGTGAAATTGAAATTTTCTCTAAGAATAAATAAAAAAAGATTAAAATGTGTCATAAACCATTTGTATTAAGTTTCATTTATTAAATTGGTTATCTTTGCTCTCATCCATCCCTTTTTGTTCCTTCTACTTTTGTTGTTGTGGTTGAAGAACGTTGGCATCTCTGTAGATCTACCCATGGACCTACAGAGTACTGTAGTAGGTCCATGCTGTACCTGACATGTGTCTGATATATGATCACATGACAAAGCAAGTCATCACCTGATTTTTTTTCTCTCATTCCCGTAGGTCCTTATGGTGGGATGAGGGCCGCCATTCAGCTGAGGGCATTCCTGGGCGAAATGGGCTGCATCAGCGTGTCCAATATCTTTGGCATCCCCAACGTCGGTAACGCTATCAGCAAAGAGGGGAAACCCCTCAACGAGTACATGGAGAAAGGGGCCGAGAAGCTCCTGGCTCAGCTGGACTGGATGGCCGAAGCTATGAAGGCTAAGCGTGAGAAAGAGTTTACTTCATGAGGTCTATCCTCATCCAATGTGGATTTAAAACCTAGAGGAGGCTGGTTTTGGGCTCTAGATAAGAAAAATTGTGTGGATACAGCATTTGCTCTGTTAAGTTCCCTATTCCTTCTCCAAGACTATTGAAGTCTTTACTTTCAGACCCTGTTCTGGACCAAATTGTCTTAATCAAACCCAGTTTAATACTTATGTCTATTTGTTTATCGTAATGGAATAAATCATCTTTTGAGCTGAGAGGAAGCGATGCAGTTGTCACCAGGGCAAATGTGGCATTGAGTTTTGGGTGTTTTAGCAGGGTTTAAACTTGGTTCGTGCTTTGCCTATATGATATATAAGCTGTGTCTTTCATATAGATAGATGGCATACACTATATTCATGTATAGAGTAGTCTTTTGTGACAAGGGATTTGTTTGAATATGAATATGATCTGCAAATGGTTGGCGATGATGTTATTATGAGCAAGGAAAGAGTGGGAAATTAATATGGATGTGCCATCTAGTACTTCACTGCCCATCTTAATTAACTTCATTAAAGTTCAGTGTAGTTTGATTATTGAGTCTAGGGCCCATTTCATAAAAACTACTGCAACCTTTTGCTATTACTGTATTGTAACTACCATGGAAAACTTTATTTTGATTGGCTGCTTTACCGAGTTACCATGGTAATGGCAAAGTAACATTAGTTGTAAACTCTTGATGAAACAATGCCCTAATAGGTGCTATTAGGTGATCAAGCTTGAATTGTAATATTTTACCTCGTCAAAAAAAGAGTAATTTTGAATTCTAGTATCGTAGAGGGTTATTTCAACTGTTTCATTTCCTGATTATATAACTTAATGAACTTTTTAAGTTCGGAGGATGAGGATGAAACAATCATTCTATTTGAAATTTGCGCAACTTCAGGAATGCAGACAAGATTTCCTGTCGGCACTTCCAGTTGACAATTTACCCATCCAAGTTTTGCAATATGATCGAATATATTTTATCAGGCAATCATGCATAGTCAAATAAGTTTGTTTTCAATCGTGCAATGGACAGAATACTTCATTTGGCTACACCTCGTTGAATGGATCTTCATCTTTCACCTCGTGAAATATTCTTTCCATTGAACCCATTATAAGCATTGATTATTGTGTAATATATTCCACTAGTTGTGAGTTAAGTTACATGATAAAATCAATTAATTTTCACCTTGATAGTGTAGGTTTTCTTATTGAGCTTGTTACAAGTGAACTGGACAAGTGGGTAAAGTTAATTACCTAAAGTTGAATCTCTTGGGACCCCAGAAACCTATTTGACTTGGGAGAAAATTTGTGTTACAAGTTACACCATCGTGGCTAAACCCAGTTGGTCTACTGTAAATTTGGTCCATTCGCCACTTTGTCCAACCATCATTTTGTCATTACTCACTTTGGTCACATGTCAATTGGTTTAATGGCTGGATGACCTTAATTTCCACTTTGTCTGCCTACTTTTTCATACTTGGTGTCAAGTAGAAAGTTGTTAAAAACTTCATTAAAAAAATCATCTTATCATGTAGATTATTAAGTGGTGTTAGACCATGTGTATTTTGACAAAATTGTTAGACTAAGTGTATTTTGACAAAATTGTTAGACCAAGTGTTTTTGACAAAATTGTAATAGCCTAATTGGAAATGAGACAAAATGAGAAATGGCTTAGTGGCAGTCAGACCAAATACTTAATAGACAAACGTTTGTAGACGAACTAGGATCAGACCATGTGGGATGAGAGCAAATGGAATGTTGGCAAAATATTACCACTTCCCCGTATTCAGATTTACCCAAATTTGATTACATTCAGATTGTATGATGCAAGTATTTGGAGGGTGAGATGTTGAATATCACTTGATAAGTGGTAATTTAGAAAACCAAGCACAATTAGCTTAGATACTTATATCATGCTTTCAGCTACAGTACTTTATAGTGGTAATTTTGGATTAAGTAAGCTTTATATTTGTGTAATACAGGTATGTAGCAGTCTTTCAAGTAGGTTGAGGAGTTTATATACACTCCTGTAAACAAATGATAAACATAGCCTAGAAAGTCCTCATGGGGGCGCTAATAGCAATATATTAATTGTCATGTACAGGGCACAGTACAAAAAAGGTTGATATCTCTGATTATCGACCTCTTTATTTTGAAGGAAAATTTTTAGATTAAATGTCTTATGCCTATTCAAGTAAAAATTGTTGGTGTCTTATTTTATAGATTGTTGGAATCCTTGTGTTGTAATGGTATACAACGTATGATCTGCATTGGTGTCATAAATATATATCTGGATAATTCTTGCTTAAAAAGCAAATCATCAGACTTTATAACTAAGATAGATGTTAATAAACCAAATTCATTATATTTCAGTACTTTGCATTTACAATTTAATGACCAATTTTCAATAGTTACGGTATTCCAGAGTGACATTTTTGTTCCAATTCATAGCTTCTGCAATACCAGTAATATATCATGAATGTCTGTTAAAGAAGAATAAATGCAAATACATGTACATTTACATTATATTTCCAGTCAAGGCTGTTTGCAGGAATTGTTTTCTAGGGGTCAATAATCTATCAAATGTCCATCGATGTCTGCAAGCAAGGGGGTGATTTTTATGACCTGATCACAAGGACACGTTTTTTGTTTTATTTTGAAATTGAAAGTACAGTGTTCAGCTAATAGATATGGGGGGGGGGGGGTTGGCAGTTTAAACAGGTTTTAAAAATTCCCCACTGCATATGTGAAATGAAAATAGATATACCTCATTAAAGAATGAAAGTGAATGCAAATGTGTATAGTTTTGTACCAATTTTCTATTATGAATTATAGTTTTAGAATGTTTATTGATTTCTAATAAATTTGAAACAACTCTCCTTTCCTTTTTATATATTTGTTCATGTTTATATGACTCTTACATAATTGGTTTGAAAAAAATTGTTTATTTATACTAGATCTTGCAGTACGATACATTATAAATAGCATGTGCAAAGTCCTGGATTGTTAAAAAATTTTGGTTTCGAGACTAGGAGTTCCAGATATTGTTGACTCTTTATTGAATTCTTTATTCACAGACTGTGAATGCGAAGTGCAGGTTTTTGGGGTTGCTTCAGTCGGCTTTGCGTACGCTGGGTGAATAAAGAATTCAATTTAAAAATGGTCTAGAACTAGACTATAAAGTTGGAATTTGATATCATACTTGTACCTGTCAAGGATCAGACTATACCTGCAGATTTACTACCATCCCCACGGCCCACCCTATCTCCCCCCCCCCCCCCGTCTCTCTCTGTTTCCTCTATATGTTTGTGTCTGAGGGGGGGATTGGATAAGATGGTCAAAATGATATTTCTTCCAAGAGTTATACTTGGTTTGGGGTTTTTTTGGGGGGGGTCCTGTGTGGATTATAATCAAACACTCATATGCCGGTACACTTGATAATTAAGTGCATGGTAGGGCTTATGCCGTCGGTACATGACAATGGCACACTTTATATATAGGATCAAGATATTGTAATTCATTTAAAGCCCTAATACTATGCATATCTTTTTCACAATAAATCCCCAGGAAAATAACTCTTAGCAAAAAATCAAACACTCATATACATGACAATGGCACACTTTCAGGTTCAAGATATTGTAATTCATTAATAGCCCTAATAATATGCATATCTTTTTCACAATAAATCGATCCCCAAACGATTTATTTTATGAAACAGATATGCATGGGGAAAGGCGGGCAAGCAATATTGCAACAACAAAAAATGTAATATAAAGACATTTTATTTTAATTATTTACACATTTCAAAATGCATCATTGATTGTTGAATAGCAACAGAATCGGGGCCAGCTTACAGAGAAAAACAATTGAAATATGCCTATATAGGAAAATTTGCTCTGGAGCTAGGGAAAGTCTACTTTTGGGCAAGTAATTCTTTCTTGAAAGAAAAATATCAACATATAAAGTTGGGAAAAAACATTTTGTTCATAATTTCTTAGAATGGAAAAGTTACCGCCCCCCCCCCCCCCCCCTTCTTTTCTAATAATTGGATGGCGCATGCGTGTTTTACATCGTCAGATTTATATTTCGAAAAGTAAACAGCTGACTTTACCGGAGACCTTTTAGCTGTCCGAAATCTTTCACCGTTCTGCATATTTTAGTGGTAAGTCCCTTTTTTTATTGCATATATCTGAACTTTTGTGTTGAATGTGGTAGTTGGAATTCGGATATTTCGGTTTTTCTGTCGGCTGAGTCTCGAGAGATAGAAAGAAAAATACAAATAAGTTTGCATTGAACTGAGTTTGAAGTTTGAACAGGCCGAATGTGGTCTTCGGGGATGTAGCTCTTGTGCAATTGGATAGTATTTCTCACAGGATTGTGATGAGCCCATTTGATATGCGTGAATAACAATTGCTTGCGCTGGTAATGAGGTTAGCCTGTGTGAAATATTATTAGGCCTAGACCGTGATATCGTGTTGATGTAGATCTAGATCTAAAGTTAGGTCTACTGCCTGTGAAGGACGTTCAGCCATTTTCATATTTGTAATATTTCTTCTCAGTAATTGTGTGTTTCATGACTAATAATGGCAATGCAAGTCAGATGCCATTTCCAATTTCAAAGATGAAAAGAACAGCGAGTGCAACGGCCAACGTGCAGGTGTATGATGGGGGGACCTAAAGCTACGCATTTTGTTTACAAACGATAAAAACTATGCCAGTTTTAATATTCTAACAAATCATCTTTCACAAATTTGTGTAAATATTGTAAAGATTCATAACCATAAAGAAAATATCACAAAACTCACTAATACGAAAATCCTGCCGTGTTTTCCGAACACCTCTTGATTTCGCCGCCCGATATAGAGGGGTCCTAAAGCTACGCACTCAATTTATCATGCAAAGAAAAAGTATTTCCTGTCCCTAAACTTCTAAATAATGTTCATATTCTTATAGGAAAATATGAAATCAAAGTGAATATAACTCCAAAATTCCAAACAGTTGCTGGTTTTCTCTGTATTTAGCGATTTATTGCAGCCTCTGTACAAAAACTGAATAGGAATCGTTCGTCACACTGCAGTCACTAGCTCCACACACAGAGTGCGCATTTTGAAATTGAAATTGCATGCGCATTGGAGTGGTGCGTAGCTTTAGGACCCCCTACCATACATCTATTCTAACCCAGGGAGCTCCCGCCCGCATAGCGGGCGGGAGCCCAGGGGCTTACCGTGTATTTTACCATACTCACGGGACTAGGGTGATTTATGGTCTAAATATTTCTCCAAATGAATTGTGAAAACAGAAATTATGCACTTACCACGATTATATGGATGAAGGTCTAACGAGTGGCAGTTTCCTGACATCTGGGCACAAACTGGAACCTAAAAAAAACGAAAAGTTCTCTCCTTCTACCCCAGTCTCGATCGGCCATTTTGTTACAATTCATCACAAAAATGGCCGATCGAGACGGGGGTAGAAGGAGAGAACTTTTCGTTTTTTGAGGTTCCAGTTTGTGCCCAGATGTCAGGAAACTGCCACTCGTTAGACCTTCATCCATATAATCGTGGTAAGTGCATAATTTCTGTTTTCACAATTCATTTGGAGAAATATTTAGACCATAAATCACCCTAGTCCCGTGAGTATGGTAAAATACACGGTAAGCTCCTGGGCTCCGGCCCGCTGCGCGGCCGGAGCTCCCTGGGTTAGTGTACATCATGTCATGATCAAGAAAGACAGATTATCAATAAGTTAGGCCCACTCACACTAGTGCGAGGTTAGTAATAGATCTATACTAACCTCGCACAATGAACCGCGTTTAAACGTTTGGCAGTGGATTTCTAGTACTAGTGCCAGTGGGTCGGGCGTGCTGCGAGTGCGACGCCACTTCTGGCATCCACAACACACGACTTCTATGGCTTGATTTGTTGTGCGCGGCAGCATGTAATGAACCCTTGAGTTGAGTGAGTTAGGCCTATTATTAAAGTTAGGGCAGCTGGCAGGGCCAGGAACTGACAGCAGTGTCTGTGAGTTGGTGTGAGAATGAACCCGGGCCGGGCTCCTACATTTATAAATAAATTAGGAAAGGCTGTAATACAGGTGTGAAAAAGAGATTTGGGGGAAGAGCGAGAGTTTGATGAAAAAGCGAGAGTTTGGCAAAAAAGTGAGAGTTTCACACCTACAAGTACATAAGTCTTTGGCTAAGATATAAAACTGGGCATATCTACATGTACCTTACAAATTTCTGATTGGTTAGAATTAAGATTCTGAGTAGAGTCTACTGAGTTAAATCACTCCATTACCATTCATTTTTCTCCACCTTTCCTCTGGTTCTCTTGTCATCTTCATTCCTTGGCAAAGTTTCCATATATTTCCTTCCAATAGAATTAAAAAAAAAAAATTATGGAAAAGGTTTAATAAAGTCCGGGGGGGGGGGGGCCAGTCAAATATATTGATGTACACATGCGTGACCCAAAAAAAACGCGTTTAAAGGGATCTTTTTTCAGTTTTGGACGCGGGCCGCGCTTGCACGCGTCAAGGGTATCAAAAATACCGATTTTCGAAAAAAAGGGTGGTTTTGAAAGACTGGTCAATGGTCAATCGCGGGGTCAAACATATTTAGGGTATGTTTTTTTTCCAAGCTTTTTCCCTGGGGCTTTTTCCTCCTTTCTGAAAAGTGTTCAGGTTCTACCCGATGGGGGGGGGGGGGGGGGGCATACCCAGCATGAATATAGTTTTGTCTATTTAAGCTTATTGTTAGCAAGTAGACAAAACTTGTCTAGGGGTCATATTCTGGCGACAACTTGTTTAGGGGCCAAAATGTGTAAATGAAGCCCGCAAAAAATTTGTTTGCGCACAGAAAAAAACTCGTTTAGGGGGTGTTTGGAAATAGTTTGGTCACGCATGTGTACAGCAATACATTTGACTGCCCCCCCCCCCCCCCCCCGGGATAAAGTCAAATCTGACAAATGTCTAAGAGATTTAGGAAGAAAATATTGGAGACAATGAAATATGGCTTTATTAAAGGTCAAGTCCACCTATGAAAAGTGTTGATTTGAATCAACAGAGAAAAACCAGACAGGCATAATGCTGAAAATTTCATCGAAATCGGATGTAAAATAAGAAAGTTATGACATTTTAAAGTTTCGCTATTTTTCACAAAATAGTTATATGCACAATTTAGTCACATGGAAATCAAGAATCAATGAAGTCCCTTACTATTTCTTTTGTTTTTTATTGTTTGAATTATACAATTTTTACAGATTTGACAACAAAGACCAACTTGACTAAACCATATAATGTTAAACAATGGTAATTCCACATGTTCAGGGAGAAATAAAACTTTGTTTCACAGGACAATGAGGAGATAATTAGAATATTTCATTTAATAAAATACAAAAGAAAAAGTGAGTGAGTGATGTCATCAGTTCCCTCATTTGCATACTGACCGGGATGTGCATATAACCATGGACCTATTACGAATGGACATTCAACGAATCCCCTCCTTTGACCCAAAGACCGTCGCCGCTAATCCTTTTATAAACAGAGCGCTGGCAGCTGACACCCATCAAGCCGGTCGTAAAACTCGCTCTCACTGATGGACAGCGGAAATCAATTGTACGCTGCTCCTACCCATTGCGATGTTGTTCGTTCACTTTATCAAAAGCAACGCACAGCAGCGAACGTTAGCGCTATGAAAATGATAGCAGAAACAAGAAAACAGGCGTGCATAAACGTATTTTTTACGTACATCGCTAACAACCGGAAATGAAATGCATTGACATCGCCTTGCAGATCCGTATATCTACGGCAAAAAAGCAGTTGAAATTCGACGAAAAAATCTGCGGAAAAACGTTAAAATTTCATCTTTTTCGGACAGTATTGATGTCGATAGTAGCGCTTACCTTCGGTCAGAAGTTGATTTTCATTTGGGCATAAAATTCCACAGGATTGATGAAATTTAACGGGATTTTTTTTTATGGACAGACGACAATCGCACATTATAGACAGCCTAAAATAATGTACTGAAAAAACGGATATGAATTGCGCATTGCATTCTAGGTAATGAAGGGACTTTCCCTATTGGCAATCGGGGCTACAACATGACCGTCTTTGGTCGAAAGAGGGCCAGTGATCAATCGGTGACGATCATCGGCCGAAAGGAGCTTGTGTAAACAATCGCCCCGGGTGGTCGTCGTAAAAACTGCGTAAAGAGAAAGTTAAGGGTTAGACAGCAATTTTGACAGCTGGAAACGGGTGGTGGTCATAAAATGCTCTCGTTGAATGTCCATTCGTAATAGGTCCATGATATAAAGTTATTATGTGAACTTAAAAATGCCATAACTTTCTTATTTTAGATCCGATTTTGATGAAATTTTCAGTGTTATGCTCATTGGATTTTTCTCTTTTTATTCAAATCAACTCTTTGTTGGGATGGACTTGTCCTTTAATTATTGAGTGTGTGCAATTTCCAAGGGCATTGATTTATTGTACTTTTTATTATTGATTTATCTATACTTGTAGTCTTGGAGACTAGACTATTACTTGTGATATTGTTGTGAATGTGAAACCCATGGCTGTTGGCAATTCCTGCTATTAGTACATGTAGCTCAGTAGGCCTATTAAAGTTGGCAACTGACTGGAGATACATAAGAAATAGAGTTGAGTTGAGCTGAGAATGTTTATTTAAAATCGGTCACTACGAGACCTTCAAATTCAGTTTTTTGTCTCACCTGCATAGCAGAGTGAGACTATAGGCGCCGCTTTTCCGACGGCGACGGCGGCGGCGGCGGCGGCGGCGACGGCGGCGGCGGCGTCAACACCAAATCTTAACCTGAGGTTAAGTTTTTGAAATGACAGCATAACTTAGAAAGTATATGGACCTAGTTCATGAAACTTATACATAAGGTTAATCAAGTATCACTGAACATCCTGCATGAGTTTCACGTCACATGACCAAGGTCAAAGGTCATTTAGGGTCAATGAACTTTGGCCGAATTGGGGGTATCTGTTGAATTACCATCATAACTTTGAAAGTTTATGGATCTGATTCATGAAACTTGGACATAATAGTAATCAAGTATTACTGAACATCCTGTGCAAGTTTCAGGTCACATGATCAAGGTCAAAGGTCATTTAGGGTCAATGAACTTTGGCCAAATTGGGGTATTTGTTGAATTACAGCCATAAATTTGAAAGTGTGTTGGTCTAGTTCATAAAACTTGGACATAAGAGTAATCAAGTATCACTGAACATCCTGTGCGAGTTTCAGGTCACATGATCAAGGTCAAAGGTCATGTAAGGTCAAAGAACTTTGGCCACGTTGGGGGTATTTGTTGAATTGCCATCATATCTCTATAAGTGTATTGGTCTAATTCATAAAACGTGGAAATACGAGTAACCAAGTATCACTGAACATCTTGTGCGAGTTATAGTAGTTTTCAAAATCAGCACTGCTGCTATATTGAATCGCGTGATGCAGGTGAGACGGCCAGAGGCATTCCACTTGTATTTATTATGTATCCTATTGACAGTATCAATTTTATTTCTTGTTTTGGTTGGGGAACTTGGGGATTTAGGGTTCGAGCTGCAGCCTCAGCTGCTGCAGAAAACTTTATTATAATATCTTCTACCCCAAATCATTATTTTACAACTTAAGAAATAGGGTCTGTGGAACGAAAACCTGTATTGTCTCACACCTCTCAATTTAGCACTGGAGGGGGGGGGGGGCAAAACAAAAGCTAGAATCCACGCACATTCAGGACCGTGAAAGCTTCAGTCTCATTAATTACATTGGTTGTTGACCAGTCTATATGTCTTGTTTTACTTACATATTATATGGTAAGGTGTCTAAGAGCTATGCAGGGGCAAAAGCTACACACAAGTGACACAACAAATGCAAATATATCAATTTCAATGATAAAATGCTTTATTTGCACAGTATATGAGTTATGATTACCGTATGTTCTTTGTCCTCAGTTACCTCTGTGAGATGAGATAAGAATAAAATACTTCACCGGTACTTCTTAGCACAGTCAGTTCATGTACATTTCATATTTTTATTCATCACAGAGTACCTTTGCCTAAGGCTGAATTTATGTGATTAAAAAAAATTGTTGGTTGCCAATTGTCATTTTCCAGTTTCCACCCATAGAGGGCCCCACAAAAATATGCTCAAAATTAACATTACACAGTACAAGCCTGTAAAAGATAAAGCATTGTTGTGAAGGTTTAGTGAATCAATACATAGGTAAGAGTGAAAATAAACAGACTCTTTTACACTTTTTTTATTGTTTGGTGCGCAATGCGTAAAAACTCAACACAGATGAGGTGGTTGCAGACAACAATATCTATAGCCTAGGTGATGGGACTGCCCTGCTGTGTGACTGACAAAGAATGAAAACAGATGAATTCAGATTTTATATCGAGGCTGCAAAAAAAAAAATGCAGAGAAAGCTTGTAACTGTTTGTAGTTTTTTAGATGTATTCTCTTAAATTTCTTAAAGACTGAATGCGGGCACGTGAAATGCAATTTCTTTGCATGGGGAATTTTAGGACCCCTTCAGAATCCTTCAAGCCTTATTAAGAGATTGATGCACAGAAAAACATGTCATCACTTTTTAAACATTTGAACATACTTGTGCATTTTTTGGATGAAGTTTTCATTGTTCTGATTGTTTTATTGCTTTTATGTTTATTTGAATCCACTTGCTGCTTGTGTGGACTTGAATGAATGCATCGGCCTGCTTTTTTTCTGTTTATTTTTGTGTTTTATTTTGGTGCTACATGTCCAGTACAATTACATTGTTTCTAAGCTCATTGCCCTGGCAACATGTTATACATGTACTATATTGGACCACTGCTACATTTATCAAACATATGCACAGAATGAATATGACTGATCAATTTTTACAAGAGTGATACAGTGTCTGCAATCACTGCATGCGTGTGCAGCTGCCTCTTTGTTTACTTGAAAATGTTATATGCAAATAGGTCAGCTTACTCCAGTTTTGTATTAAACTCCCCTTGTATAGGTCTGTAGACACTGTTTACCAGTAATCCTGTGCATTGAAAGGTTACATCTTTTGTTCCTTATTCTCAATTCACACACAGTACAAGCCTGTAAAAGATAAAGCATTGTTGTGAAGGTTTTAGTGAATCAATACAAAGAACCTAGAACTGTGTATGGTGAAGATGTGCACCTTTTAATAAGTGATCACTTTGTGCATTCTTGTTGTGTGACTGAATGGTGAGTGAGTACAGCTATGAAGTTTGCTAACAATATGTATTATTCTGTTCACTGTCTTTGAATATACAATTCACATACTGTACCATTATTAATTTCAAAGTTCACTACTAAGCATTTATAAGCATGTAAATGATGTAGTTGTGTTTGTATTTTTGTTTTTGTTTTTTCAAAAGAAAGAAAACCATACAAGTGAATGATTGAGTGAGATGAACTACATATTTTTTGTAATGAGTTTTCTATCATCTGTACACTGAAGTACCTCTACCTCCATGCTCTAATCAATTGATGCTTATATGTAGCATAACTACTTTTACCAGGTCAGTAGGCATCCTGTTAAAATAAGAAGAGCTACAAATTAATTTGTTACATTCTGCAGAGTGATGCTCCAGTAGAGCTATTCAGAGTACCAGATCTGGAATTTATATCAATTCAATTCATATCGCAGTAATAAATGAAGTATTACCCATTCAGTAAATTCCTCTTTAATAAACAGCATTTTGTTTTAGAATTTGAACAAGCACTAAAATGAGGAATCATATCTGATCCCTTTATTTTTGTAAATTGACCTTGATTGTATAGGCTACTGTATCATCATTGTATTCTTGACATACATATAGTGCAGCCTGTGAAGTTGTGTAGAACACATGCCTTTGGCCCTTGTTATACATTGTATCTCGGCTCAAAACCCATAACTCCAATTGCCAGCTTCTCTGTAAAAAAATAATGAGGCACACTAACAATTGGAATTTGGGATGCAAAACAGAAAAAAAAATTACTAAAATATCAACCAACCAGCCTGCTGTCAAAATAGGAAGTCATGAAATGAAACCAAAACAAAACTATATGGAAATAGACATCAAACAAATATTGGTAAAACGTGAGTTTTGAGAGGAATTGCATATGTACAAGGCCAGTCTCTTGTAAACAGTACTCACAATAAAGAGGATTAAACAGGAAATGACATGGTAATAACATATACAGTGTACATGTAGCTCAGCTCTGTTTTGAAACTAGTTTCCTTTGTTTACTTTAAATTGCAAGGGTTTTGTGATCTCTCTTTTGTTCTCTCCAATCCAGGAAATGAAATGTTTTGCTGCTGGCTACCAGCATCTGTAGATCCAGTCTTACTACACTTGCTGTTAGCAGTTTAACAGGGTGTAAGTGCTTCAAGTTAGAAGTCGCATCACGTCATAAACACCACACCATCGACTGTCAAGAGGGATGAGAGCTTGGAGGTCATTTTTGACCAAGATAAAAAGCAATTCATATCATGTGATCTGCGGTACATCCAGATAGAGCTACCAGGAATAATTTAATGTTTCCAAGGACATTTGTTGTATAGAAGATACATAATTCATGAAATGAGAAAATGAGGGAGCAGTCAACCATTTGTGCTGTATTTGTGTATTTATATGCACATCTTATATTGAATATGAAAGCAACTTGTCGATCTTCAGATGCATATCATCACTATGACGTCTGATTTTACTTGGATACATTGAGATATCCTCATGAAGCAAGCATACATTGTACATGAAGACTACAGCTGAACAAGTCATTTGATGAGGCCAAACATTATTGGCTATATACTGTACATTAATGCAAAATGCAATCTTCAGACTTTGCGGATTATGTTCGTCTGACTGAATTTTGAAAAGAGAGGAGCAGAATATTTTTAGGGTGTACTGGTTACTATGGCAACCAGTGGCAACCAGAAAACACCCATTCATGATAACCTCAATGATGCCATCTCTCATTTTCAACAACAGGTAAGCAAAGTGGATGTACTTCTTTTGGATTAATATGATTACGATATTTATCAATAAATAGAACTTGTGTTCATGAGTTGCCAGATAAAGTGGGGGGGGGGGGACTTTTTCAGTAAATTTTAAAACCTGAAAATGACCATGATATCAAATAAGAATTTCCATACTCAAAGTAATATTGTACCATTATACTTGCTAACTCTAGATGCACAACACATTCAACACAAAGCCTGTAATTAGCTCTTTGTAATTTATAAATGTATAATGCAAAGTGAATTGAACCACTATATATAGACTGTTGTGAAACATAAGATATTAATAAGCAAGACAACTGATAATGATCAAAGATGATTTTCTTTCAGTTTGCTTTTGAATGATAGGCCTAATGCTTAAGATGTGTTAAATATGAGTACATATAAGGGCAAATGTGAATCAAACCTTTGAGAATATGCTTACTACATGTAGACTGATTTTTAAAAATAAGGCTATCAGGACATCTGACAATGATATCAATGAGGATGATCTTAGTGTATATTTATACATCAAACTTCTAAAAGTTGTATTCTGAAATATGATGTACAGTATAGGCAGTGTATTTCATTATTATTGTATGTACTTGTTCATACTATAAGAAATTATTTGTTACAGATTGGTGCTTATGACAAGGAATTGTGGGAGGAACACGTTGAACAAAAAGAATCGCAGGTAAGATGTGTGCACTTCAAGTGAGAACAGTATTGGATCCATCAAATCGCTATGGCCCGTATTCTGAAGTCGGGTTTAACTTAAACTCAGGTTTAAAGTTGTGGTTTAAGTATGGATAGCCAACTGTTACATAAATCACTAACAATATAATATTTCACCTCATTTGGCTATCTAATCATTCATAATTGTGTAGGAAGTATGAATAGATGATTGTCTTCACCATCGATGAATCAGGAAAAAGCACAGTAAATATAAGAAACATACAACTTAATACAAATTTTGACACTTTTGGCTTCCCATAATTTTAAATTGTAGCACAGAGTAGACCATGGTCTAAGCTAAACCAGACCTCAGAATACGGGCCAAAGAGTTACGGACAAAATATTATTAAAGCTCTTTGTTCTTATTAAGAGCTTTAATGGTACAAAACATTTCCTTCCGGACCTTTCAATCTTATCCTATTACATGGAGAGGTGTTGTGGCTCAGTGGATAAGTCTCCAGACATTGAACCCACAAAGTCTAGGGTTTGAATCCTAAATGTACCACAACTCTTGACAAGGCGTTCTAATACTCTCAACCCTGGTGTAGTAAATGGAACCCAGTTAGAAGTAACTCCTTGAATGATCGAGTACCCGATCAGGGTTGCTTTACTTTAGGTCCATCCACTTTGAATCTGCATTTATATTGTAATTATGCATACTATTTCGGAATGAGTTATATGTTTTTGTATTTTGATTGATTTGTGGAAAATAAATGAAATGAAATGAAATGAAATGAAAGTAGGGGTAATAGTATGCAGTGCTGAGAAACATTGTAATGTAGTATATTATAAGTGCTTCTGGATGTAGTGCCTGTTCTAAGGCCATTGAAAGGATCCATCCATTTCTGGAAGTTACTACAAAGAGGAGCTACATATTCATTGTTCTCTTCTTTGCCTGCCTTGTTCATAGTGAATATTTGGTGAATGTATATATATTTTCAAATATTTTTGAAAATTCATGTAAATTTTCAATAAGTAATGTGCTCTTAGCAGTCTGAGAGCTTGTGAGAGGCTTGCCAGACAGAGCAACAAGGTTCTGTATGCAAACTAGATTTAAAACATTTTAGTTCATTCAAAGAATACTAGTACATGTAGGTCAAAAGATTTACTGGCTACTCTGTTCCCTGAATGAAAAATCAATGAAATTATTTAGAAAAGAGTAAATTTTTAGCCCCTGAAATTACTGTTGTCATGAAATGAACTTTAATAAGCTTTCTTTCTAACTGACAGTATATAACTATAATTATGCATTTGAAAGATTGATTGTGAGCAATTTTGATGCATATAGTGCCCATATCAAAGTAGCTATTTGTGACGCATATGAAATAGCATAACTTGTATTTTGCCATGTTGAAACTGAAACCACTTTTTTGTTTACAATATTGTGAAATGTAAACCAACATTGTATGTCAATTAAGAATTGAAAATGAAACAGTAGTCTGTACATTGGATACCGTACTTCATTGATTTCCTTTTCTTGTATTTGAATAGTTCATCACACATTCAAAAACTTAGAGATCACTCATGCATCTCTGAAGCTTGGTTGATTGTTATTGAGCACATCGCTTGTTATTCAGGGGTGAGACAGTACAATTTTATAATCATCACATGACAATTTTTCTTTGCAGGGTCTTGGAGTGCATACGAGTAGTGCCCAACTAAAGACCGGAAGAGTCAAAACAGAACTGATTGATGTTGATTTAGTGAGAGGTACAGTAATTATAATTTCAAATATTAGTTTCATCAAATATGTACATGCTAATTGTCAATTTTTCTTGTCAAGATCAGGCATTAACTTTTGATAATTTTGAGTGCAAGGACACATTTCTATATTACAGCACAAATGGGGAAAGATAAAAAGGGCACATAGATCTCGAAGGCCAATGAGAGGGGCATCAAGGTCAATAAAGAAGGCATCCACAGTCGTGACCTCCAATGGCCTTGATTAATTTAAAGCCCTGCAAGATGGCGCAATGTGTCAAGTTTAAGATAAAACAGCTGAAGAAATTATGAATTGAAATTTGATTTTAAGCACAATTCTGTAATTTTGGGATAGGATGCACGCATTGTTGTAGGGCAGTAGAATGAAACCTTACAGATTTTCAGGATGCTTAGCCTATGCATGAACTGAGCCTAAAATGCTTAATAATCTTAATAAACTGTTTCAGATATCTTACTTACATGTACACTGTAGCTACTATGGATTTAAATCTGTTATAATAAAATAAAAATTAAAAATAAAAAAGAAGAAGAAGAAGAAACCACCATATTTGACTGATTTCTGTGCAGCTTTTATTGGAATATGAATGAAAAAAACTGTCACACACAATTTTATGAACCACTGGAAGTTACTAATCCAGATACCTGTCCAACTTCGATTGAAAAATGACAATGTCAATTTGCATTTTTAATGTTCAAACTTATATCATGATAAAATTTATTTTGCCTAGATAGGAATTGAGATGAAAGATTTGGAATACAGTCATAGTTAGTATGTCAGGAAAATGGTTTGGGGCTCTTATTTTTGGCACTCCATACTGGTATTCCAGTCATTCACAAAGTCAATGCTTAATGGGAAAGCTGACACTGAAAATAAAGGTTTCTTAATAAAAGCAGAAAAGATAGAGAATTGTTTTCACGAAAATCCATCATAGAACAAAAGAACTATTAAAGTTTAAAGATTTGAATTTGTGAATGTGCTACCCACCTGTGATGTCACAATTCTAAATTCTGATATTCCATAATCATTGATAGATTTTCACAAAGTCCTCACCAATATGTTGCTTTATCCACTTCAATGTTGGTGGGTATGATTGAGTACAGTGTTGTGAACAATTTGTAATATTTTTCTCAATAGGTTCAACCTTTACCAAAGCCAAACCGGAACATGCCTGGCTTGCCACAACGTGGAAGGGCCTTCTTCGAGTGTTCTTCTTTCCCTTTTACTTCACATGGTAAGATTGGTATGACATTTTCTTGGGATCCATGCATAACAGGCCAAAAAAGTTTCAAAATATTTAATAGGGCTCCTAGGGGCATTTTGGTGTGCAAATTAGCCCAAAGCCACCAAATTTTTTTTTTGCAATGTTGCATACATAAAATAGAAATCAGAAACAGTCTCTTTTATCTTCATTTTTCAGTTTTCTTCCTTCATCCTCTTCTTTTTATCTTCATTGTTTTTCACATCATTTATTTAATTCGTATTAGTTATTTATTATTTTTTTTTGTTAATGGAGCCTTTTGAATTTTTCAAGTATTCACATGAAATGGGTTTCTTGTACACAATGTAAATAGCAAAGTGTGATAGTGTTTGTGTACCAAAGTAGCCTTTACTCAGTATTTGAATATTGTACTAGCCTGAGACTCTGGGTCATCTAAGAATGTAAATATGTAATTAAGGAAAGATGTAAATATGTAATTTAAGAATTTAGGAATAGTGTCAGTATTAGTCAACACATTTTTATGGATTAAATTAGCATTCTAGATTTGGTTTTGTTCCCTTTTTCATACATTCTTAATGACACTCCTGTTTGCAGTGAATTGTCTTAAAGCCAGACTACTATTTTCACCCAAAATTCTACAGGAATCCCTTGATAGATTACTAATGAGGTACATTTACATTGGTCTTTTATATCAAATAGGTGGAGGCAGCAGCTATCAGCAAGCACATTCTATTCAACGCTAGTCCTATACTTTCTACAACTTGTGTGTGTCACAATCTTCTATGTTTTTCAACCAAGCACAGAGCAGCAGGTATAGTGCATGATGTTTATTCAACGCTTAAAGTTGAATTAAGAAGACGATTCCAAATATTGAGATATTTACATTAATAGCAACCTTACAACCCCCCAAACACTAATAGGTGATTCGACCCCCCATTTTCTTTTTTCAAAATAGTGAATTTAAACGATTTATCCCTACCCATTTTCCCTGAGTTCGCTCCTGCAATGCCTACCGAGACGGGTGTTCTTTGAGTGTGACGTCACCGGGGGGTATTCGGTCCCGGTTTAGTAAACAAGGCAGTGCCGTTTTGTGTACTACTATGGAATAACTGCAGTTGAAGTTGTATCTGCGAGCCATAGAACTTGCAAAGAGGAAATGATTAAAATATTTGTGGCCGTACTATTATTCCAAATATGTGAATTCCCTCAGAATGATACCATAGACCCTAAAGGAATAATTTCAAGGTGAATAATATGAAATTTGATCGAGATCTTCTCACCAGTCGATAACGTAGCAGACGTGTTATTATGACATATTTATCCGCGTGTGACTCGGCTCTTGCAAAAAAACACAGTTGGTTGCGGAATTGCTTTGTGCCGACCGGCCGCCCGCTCCGGCGCAGCTAGCTGTCGAGCTACCGTACCGTTCTTGTTGTCTTCAACCATAGAGATGTATACTAATTACTATATATCTTTCTGTCTTCAACTCACTTCCGAATTGCGTTTGTATGTGTGACGGTGACCCCTAGCGTAATTAAATATAGAAAACAACTCAGAAGGCCGAGAAAGAATACTATACGTTTGGTTCAAGATTGTTCTGTGGAATGAGCTATGAGTGGAAATGATCCAGAGGATATAAAAGTGGAGTCAAAGACAAAAGAAAAGAAGAAAAAAACGCCAGGGGATCGCTGCACGGCCATGAACTAAGTCGACATACCAGACCATAACAGTAGTAGTCAGTACACTCAATGCCTGGGTGTTGTGTGTACTAGTATTATGCGTTCAGCGCGCGCTGAGCTAGCCGCCGGAATTACTTTCCAGCTACTCACTTGATTGAACATCGTGATAAAATAAATGAGAAATAGTGAAAATATCATTCAATAACTCACTGTTTGCTATCTTACATCATGATTGAAGAGTTCATGGTGGTTATTCATACTGTTTTTTATACAGGGAAAGTAAAGATTTGTACATATCAGTCCTATTTGTTTGATTTGAGTTGCTTTGAAAAAAAATTGTAAAATATCTTTCTCTCTCTGCATAGCATTTCTGTATGACATTCAGGCACCTCTTATACTAAATTCCCCCCCGGTGACGTCACACTCCGAGTGACTTTTCTGTACACTCGTCTCTCGGGCTCTGACAGGTGGCTAATTTCATAGACTTTCAAAGCAAAATATCGAGAAGGCAGAGGATTATTGTGACATGCTATGTGTTTGAACAACTTATATATACTATATATTGTATGTAGAACCTATATTTATGGAAACTCACCCCCTTCTTAATTCAACTTTAAGGAAAGTAGTTGCAATTAATAATGAAATTGGCTTCTACACATTAACTTGAGAAATATTGGAGAGATTAATAAGCAATGCTTACTAATCTCATCAAGCCTAGTTTAAAGCATGTTCGGAAGTTTACGTGACTTTTGTTGGTAATCCATGCATTTCTATTTTTTCCGACTGTTAATCAGGCCATCTATGTGTTTGAAGTCATTGGTCCCATTCTACTGATGCTGGTTCTGGGAACAACATATACTCAGGTTGTCTCTACAAATGCCAAAACAAAGTCATTGTTGAGAAGATCATCTCGAAGAAAGTAAGTTAATACACCAATGAACAACCATCTAGTATCTACCTATCTTGCTGTGTAGTGTCCAAACTTATTTTTGTTAGTAGTAATTCTGTTTTATCTGAAAATGTGAAAATCCATTCCATAAATTTTATGAAAAGAAAACTTACAAATACAGATGATGAAAAAAATCAAAATAAAAAAATCATGTGGTATATTGTAGCCTTTCATTAAATAGCTTAGTTGTTAGCGTCCGCCTCACAATTGGGAGGTCGGGAGGTCAAGCCCCGACTGCGTCAGACCAAAATATTTTAAAAGATGGGCTCACGATCAGTTGGGCAAAATGAAATTTTGGGAGATATCTATTTCTGACTCCTATTTCAAACAATAAAATATGGATTATTACTATATGTACACAATTCAAAATACTTCCTGTCGAGATTATTATTGTTGTAAGTAATGACATACTCTTTATTTTCTTATCCTGAACTTATAGCTTGCATCGTTCACAGAGTGCCAAGGGTAGCAGCAGTAAAACAGCAATCAGCCGAACATCACCCAAAAAGACAAGGGAAAGCCGTGACAGAGTAAAGCCAACTTCACCTAAAAGAAAACCAACAATAAAAACTGTGCACGGGTCCACAGACAACAGCCCTTCACCCAATTCAGACAGTGGAGAAAGTCTCTTAGCAAACGGTACGGCTGTTGTTGTTGGGAAGGGGAAGAAATTGAGTGGCGAAGTTTTGCAGAATGAGGAAAATGCAGAGAAGGAGGACAAGGATGGTCATACCAAGTATGTACCGTTGGAGGGCGGGGAGGAGATATCTGGGCGCGCTGATGAGGATTTCACCCTACTCAACACCCCCGTGAATGAAATGGAGGTGACTGGGAATCTGTTGTCTGTGGAAAGCCTGGCCAGTGAATCGGGGGAATCCCCAACGTCCATGTTGGATCGAGAACTGGAGAGTATCATCAAGGCATCTCATAGGTATGTAGTACTTCGTGATGACTGTAGTGAATGAAAAGTATTTGAATGTAAGTTGCTGATATTGATATCATTCAGCACATGGTGTTATCTTTTACTTAAGAAGTCTGTTCGCTGAACCATTCTACTATTGTTACCAATGACTTCTAATGCCCATTTGTTCGCCCTTCAGTTTTCTTCCGACTTTATTAGGTGTACAGTTGGCACCTTATCAAAGTCTTTCCTGCATGCATCCAGCAATCAACTTTTCATTATCAATCCTCACATTTTATTGTAGACAAAGCATTAGGGAATGTTGGAAAGCTGCAATGAAAAGATGTTTAGCGCCCTTATAGCGGGATTCCTTTTGGTTTGGGATGGCAAATTTTCTAGGGCACTATCATGCCTCTTGTGCTTTGGAAAGCATGATCATATTGAATGGGACGTATGGGGAGGGGGGGGGGGGCTTGACTGGAATAAAATGAGTGCTGTAAAACTCCAGGCATAATGTATAGGAATTGTGTTCTCACTTTATCAAAAAATATATCCAAATATTCAACTCTGTGTTTCGATGCCACTTTCTTATTTCAGACAAACTCACACGACGGAAGCATACAGCAGGAGGAATATGAAAGACTCAACATCTCCTTCTCCAAAGAGCCTGGTGCAGAAGCCTAGCACCAGTCCGTTAGGGATGGCTCCCAGGTCATGTCTCTCTTCTAGAGATCTGAGAGAATCTAGAAAGAATAGATTGACAAGAGTTTCAATACTAGGTAAGCTGTTAACGGTTCTAGGACTAATTCCTTTGCAAGTGTTGTCAATTGAAGGAGTTCTCAATTGGTGAGAAGTTCTCTGAGGAGATTTGCCCTTTGGTGATCTTTCCTTTGGTCAGTGATGGGTATATTGAGAGATGTCTGGAGACACTTGATTATGTGTCTCATGTCTATTCTCAGTCTTGGCTGATTCTGGACAGAAGTGTCTCTGGGTGATTTCAAGTCTTGTCTTGGTGTTAGTGTTGAGAGTTTGTAAAAGGCCGCTGAACCGAGCTCAGAAACTGAGCTGGGTTCAGAAGAATGATATCGATTGCGTTATCGGAAGCTCATGATCTCATACCTCTGCACTGCGTGGCCGTTCATATCAACTTAACGCGATAAGTCTTGATGACGAAAGTAAAATTTTGGAGAAAATGCAGTAAAATATAATTGTACAGAATGCAAAGGCTATAATCACTTGAAGAATCTGGAAAGAGTAAATCCTATCGCTCATGAAAAACTTGCATAAATCAACCTTTCTATGATATGATGCATGACTTCTCTGAAGTCAAGCAGATTTATGTGGTCTCAATTGTGTAATAGAGTAATAGACTTAAGTCAAAGTTACTGGTATTGACCTGTATTTAAATCACTGCCCTGATTACACACAATTATCTGTACCAGCGTGCACACCTTCAAACATAATCTTGCCTTTATTTCTTTGGTTTGGTTTTGTTTCTAGAAAATGCAAGAAAATTTTCACCAGTTGAAGAGGAGAGCCCTCAGGAGATCCTACAGCACATGTCAGACAGTGAGGGTACACCTTCAGACAGTAACCCAATCAGTCTGACCGTTGAGGAAGATACCCTGCCCCACGCCAGGGGGAGAGCTGCTGCTAGGAAGGGTCGAAGGTCAAGGGTTAGAAAGCCTGATGGGTCACAGGATTCGGAAGGGGATACGTCGCCAGATCTGAGGATGGAAAACGAGGTAAGAAGCTATTTGATTAAGATGACCTTTCCTTTAAAATGTGGTGATTGTTATGTTTATGATGGTGGCGGTGGTGATGGTGATGATTGTGATGATGATGATGATGGTGATGGGGATGGTGATGATGACGATGATGATTATGGTGATGATGACAAGCCTCTCTTAATTAATTTTAAATCTCGTACTTTAACAGCAATACTTTCAGCCGATATCCCGTCCCACGGATTCTGACTTTGATGAGGGTAGTTGGGAGGAGACTGGAGCTGAAGGCTCCAGTTTCAGCAGCGACTCTGCTAACTCATCTGATACTGGCTCCTCCACCACAGACGAAGGAGAGGAGGAGGGGAAGGAGTCAGGGGGAAAAGGGACTGGATCATCACTTCATTTTGAGGATCCCTTCAAGCTAATCCATAGTGCAGTCAGTTCTAGTAGTATCTCAAGCAGTGGAATCAATAAAGGTATGGATTAGTGCCTGTATAGATAGCTACTGTCACCTTTTAAATGTTGCATGTGTTGTCGTTTTGACAGCTTTATTTACTTAACTACAGGCAAACTTGACCCCAAGCACAACTTAGTTCAGTGATGATGTACTTCCAACTATTTTATGGCAGTAAATATCAAATCAAATTTAGGTTGTAAGGTTAATCCCTCCCCCATATTTATGATAAATTTTTCCTGATCATCTCCCATGCAGTACTACTACTTTTCATAACAGTCAATATCAAAGTGTAGTTCACATTTAGGTTGTGAGGTCAATGTCTGCCCATGTTCATGGTATAGCTTTCGTTATAACAGTTTGGTTAATGGAGAGCTTTATTTCCCATGCAGTATTTTTATTTTTATGTTGATTGATATGTCTACAGTTATGTGAAGAAATTTCACTCTCTCTCGAGACCCTTGGAAGATCACTGAAAGACAGAAAATTGGCAAGGTCTTGTAGCAGTCGCCCAGATCACCGAAATTTGTGATCTCTGTTGGATGGCTCTGAAAACACCCCGAAAGAAATATAGAAGACTTATTGGTACCTCTTGTCTTGTTAAATTTAGACTAGTCCCACTTTGATCTTTCAGTGGTCATTCAATAGTACTCAATGGTTTTAAAAAAGATCATTTATGCAACAAATTTTGGTATTCTTTCCAGGGACTTTCACAAATCTGTCACTATTCTTTCAAGGATCTCTCTGTGAAAAGTTCAGTGATCTCCGCAAAAACTTCGGAGAGATTGCTGAAAGATTGTGGAAAGATTAAACGAGACCTTTTAAAGTTCATTAAGAGACCTCACTCTCATTGGTATTGCATTTTGATACTGTACTCTCTCTTTTCTCTCCCATGCACTTTTACTATCTGCAGTTCGTGTGCGTATCTTTGAAGATAATGTCTGTAAGAAGACAGACATGACTGTTCTTCAGATCAGCTGTGCAATCAATACCAAGGTCCATTCCATACAAGCCAGCACTGAATATATCAAGCTTGGATTCCTGTGTTCATTTATTCTTGCCGTTATACCATTTACATACAGGTAAGTTTGCTCACTGCATTCTCCTACTTTCATTGGGGTCGATACAGGGATTGCTAACCTCATATTTACCCAGAGTAAGCACTTATATTCTGAAAACTGTTATCCTGGCTTTAGCATGGCTACCTTGATCGGTTACTCGAGCATTCAAGGAATTTCTTCCCACCGTGTATGCATTTACTAAACCTGGATGAAGAGTGGCAAATGTAGATAAATGTCTTGCCAAAGGACGCTAGTGCTGCGGTAGGATTCGAACCACAGACCTCATGTTCATAGACAGAGAGTTACTCATTCATCCACAAGACAGTACGCTTCCCCTAGATATTGGGTTATTAGATGAAGATTTTATTATTTGTAATGAGGGGGGCAGGGAAATAGCTGATAAATTCTTGCCTTAATTTGTGACTTTGCTTCTTTCATCCTAGGATTCACATAACCCACCACCAAGATGAGAGTCAGCTGGCATGGATCTCGCCTCAACTTCCCATGATGGCAGTAGATACATTGACCCACATGCACTGGGCTAGTATCGTGGTCATGGTGCTGACATCCTTCGAACGGTTCTATCTGAGCTCACTCTTCTTCTTCCTTCTAGCGGTAGCAGAAAGAACATACAAGCAGGTAACAATGATGTTGTCATTATCATTGACTTTTAAAGCAAATACAGACCAGCCTTGTATGGCACCACCACAAGGTCCTCGACTACTCAAACCTGGCCAGGTGGGTGTTTCATGAAAGGTGTCAGTGCTGACTATTTTGGTGAAATCCTCGCTTTTGATTGGCTGAGAAGCACTGGCCTCTGACTGTTACTATGGTAAATGTCAGAGAAAGACAACTTGTTAGTGCTGACAACTTTCATAAAACAGTCCCCAGGTTCCTATCTCACAATGCACCCCCCCCCCCCCTGTATACTCACGACCTAACCTCTTTTGCTACTTTTTGCATATTTCTGATAGACCGAGAACAGCCACCCTATTGATTGAGTTGTTTTGAGGTGGGGGGGGGGGGCAAAATCATTCAATTCTGTATTTCATAAACTGTTTGTAAATTATGCATGACTTTACTGGACATGACTGGTGACCCTTTCTTGTGCTAAATGATATTTCCGTATGAAGCCGATTTGGGTCTCTAAGAACATGTTCCAGTCGTGCTTAAAATCGCGCATGACTTTATAAATAATAATAATAATTAATATAGAGTATTTATAAAGCGCCAAATCCACATTGATTATGTGCTCAAGGCGCTGAAATATACTTGGTATATTATTATTACCCATAAACAGCTTTATGAAACACTCACTATCTTGATATAGTTATTTTACTTAATTTTACTTGTGTGGAGCGTTGTGGCCCAGTGGATAAGTCTTCTGACTTTGAAACGGAGGGTCGTGGGTTTGAATCCCAGCCATGGCGTAATTTCCTTCAGCAAGAAATTTATCCACATTGTGCTGCACTCGACCCAGGTGAGGTGAATGGGTACCCGGCAGGATTAATTCCTTGAATGCATGAGCGCTGAAAGGCAGCTTGAGCTAAAGCCGGGGTAATAATAATAATAACAACGCCCCTCGGAATAGAATATTTCTAGATAGATGGCGCTATATAAATGCCTATTATTATTATTAGTAGTAGTAATAGTTCTTTGACATGGAGTTGAGTAGAAAATCACTATCCTGAGCACCGCTTCCAATGTGTGCCTATGGTCTCAGTAACTCAGTTTCTGATTGTCCTTCTGTTTTTTCCTCTCAGCGCTGTCTCTTTGCCAAGTATTTCTCCCACCTGACATCTGCTCGTAGATCAAGAAAATCATCCCTTCCTCACTTCAGGTTAGATAGGGTTAGTAACATCAAGGCATGGCTCTCTCTTAGATCCTTTCTCAAGGTAAGTTTATTTTTTATGCTAACATTTTTTTATTTGGAGTACAATAGCAGTATAATTACATGGTAACAATAATATGTAACATGAATATAAATGCAAATGCAATTATAAATGTTAATGTGAGTTAATCAACCTGGACAAAACCAGTAAAAAAAAGTATGATGCCAAATATTCCAATGTTGTATAAAGTACCCTATCAAGGGAGGAATGAAGAGTCATTTGTTACAATGAACAAGAGACTCACTTTCATTTTGTATTATTAGATTTATATTTTCTCTCACTCTGTCTTTAATAGAAACGAGGACCTCAGCGATCAGTGAATGTCATAGTATCGTCTGCATGTCTCCTGACTCTCATGTTGGTGTCTATATTGTGTACGGAGGTAAGCATATGCTCTCAAGAGTTTTAACCCAATATTGTGAATAAGCACTCAATTGTAGCTGTATCACCATGCTGCGAAAGGCCAGGTTTTAAGCTCGTTAGTTTACATTTTCAGCTACTACAACACAAGTGGCAATTTACCCCTCAAATAAACTATGTTTAGTGCTTAAACTTTTTGAAGGAAGTAGAAGAAAAAAGGTCCAAGGGGAATGGAAACAAAGACGGAATGAATGAGTTGAAGACATATCAACCTTACAAAAATACATTTAAAAAAAAATCTAATTTATGATGCGAAATGTAGGTTAATGGCTTCATATCAATAAAAAAAAAAAACAATTGAAACCAACACAAAGTTAGCATGAACTGCTTTAGATAAGTTGAAAAAAAGGTTTTGGAATATGATCACCCCAAGAGCAAAGTTTAAACAGACCAGTTTCCTCACATGAAATGTTACCTTTTAATAGTGAATCTGAATGTGCAGACACATTGCCTACGCTATCCACGTACAGTACCGCTGACCTCTATTAATACAACCCACCCATACACTTACTTGCAGATGTAGTTGCAATGCGATGGATTTTTTCTTAGTGCAACCAGGACATTGTACATTTATTTTTTAGATTTTTAAAAAGTTTCAGGCAAGTACAGTCGATTTCTAGACTACAACTCTTTTTATCTCTTCCATGCCATGATATTTTTAAAGGCCACCGCACACCTTACGACTGTTCGCGATCTGATTTTGGAACAAATCGCATTTTGCTCATTTTCTGAAAATGTGAATGGAACATATCATTTTAGTTGAGGTTAAAATTAATTGAAAGAATACTAATATAACCATATTGAAAGATTGCAAGCCTCTATTTTCGAGTAAATGCCAAATTAGTTTCAGATCGTAGCCAATCGTACGACTGCTATGACGTCATTACTACTAGATATTAAATTCGCTTTTATTCTAAGAAGGATGATAGCATAGTCACAGATTTGAACATAGGTATTCGTACGATGATTTTGAACATTACACAGTAAGATATTCCAAGTCTCAATACTAGCATCAAATTCTTCTACAATTTATTCTGAAATCGGGTCACAGACTATTCGTAAGGTGTGCGGTCGCCTTAAGGACTTAACAATTTGGTATTGCCTTTAACTGGTTGTAACTGGTTTTGAGAAAGAGAGAGAGAGAGAGAGAGGGGGGACATATGTTCTACAGCTGCTTGCACATTACACAGGAAATACAATCAATGTGAAATACACACTCAAAATATGTGTGACATCACAAACTGGGTGAAGTGAACATGTATTATAATTAAGAAATTTAAGTTTTTAAAATGGCTCATATTTGTAAACAAGGAGGAATGCAATTAACAATATGTCAGTAAGCTCAATAGTATTGTGTGTCCAGACAGTATTGTCTGGGCCTCAATGGAAACTACTTGGAAATCTCTCCAGGGAGTGGAGAATGTGCATAAAGTATGTGTGCCAATGACTGATTGAATCCGATGATCGGGGTAATAATGATAATAAATCTTCAGGCTCTGAGATATGCGCTTTTATGTCTCAAGCCCCTTATAAATAACCAGATTATGAAGTGTTAAAACCAAGCCCATTCGTATAAGGAAGATGCTGCTAGGTCAGTTGTGCATGTCAGGATCTTATTTGGGGGGGGGGGGGGGATTACGGCTTGCTGTGCGTGATGCCTGCACAGGAGCAGAGATATATATCGTCAGTTATGCCCAGTCATTTTGGGGTTAAATACCTTATACAATAATTTGTATTGATAATTTGATATTCCCTTTTTTCACAGCTCCTTCAGCGGAGTATGAGCTTCTTGGTCGAGCTGTACAACTGGGAGGTGGTTGCTTGGACCTTCTGTCTCAGCCCATTCCTCCTGCGTTTCATCACACTCGGTTCAGACATCAACAAGAAATTCAGAAATACTTCTGTCTTACTAACAGAGCAGGTGAGATAGTTACTTCTATTCTGGAGAACCAATAGTCAAGACATTCTCCATTCCCTTAAATTTATCCAAGCACCAACTTATTATTGTGTAATTCGGGGGAACCATTACACAAAAATTGATTAATACTTGTCCATACTAGCGATATTATCGCCAAATTTAATACCCGGTACTTTAAATTTGAAAACCTTGGCAGCATCTTTTGCTATTTGTTGGCTGTAACTGCATTGGGCGTGTTGAATTGGAGATTCATCTTGCTAATGCTTGTCTTTCCTGCAATTAATTTCACAAAAGACGAAAAGGACGTAACTTTATTTTTGATGTTGCACTATTAAGTTGTATTTCTTGCACCAATAGGGTGAGTTATCTACACAAATACACATGTACCTATTCATGAAGGGCGACAGAAAGTGTGAATTCTCTTACTGGCAGTTTGCTTTGAAAATGCATTTTGCTTTCTCCTTTGAACTCTGTGTATATTTTTAGATCTGAAGAAATAAAAGGAAATTTGTTATAGTGAATTATTGAATTTTGTTCAAGTTGTTTGTTTGTTTGTTTATTTATTGGTTTGTTTCTTATATTGTTATCTCTTTATGTTTGTAAATGTAGATCAACCTGTACTTAAATATGGAGAGGAAACCTCAGAAGAAAGATAACTTGATGCTTGCCAACAATGTACTTAGTCTTGCTTCAAAGCTGTTAAAGGTGAGCAATGATAATCCTAGAACCATTTCTTGGGAGATAGGCCAGACCGCAAAACTCCAGAGAAATGTTGTTATCTGCTCATATGATACGCAGATATTGATAGAGTTCTAATTCTATCAATATCCAGAGCCGCCAACCATTACGTTTTTTCCATAATTAATCGGAGAGGGGGGGTATACCAAGTTACAGTATTGCGTTTTTCCCTTAGTACGTACAATTTTCTATTAATAAAAACAAAACTATTTTTTTTTTAGAAAACTAAGGAAGAGATATTGAACTTTCTAGACATGTGATTTTCTCTTTGAAATTCAGATACTGTCCACCAGTATTTTTAGTATCCTTTCTTTAAATTCTTTTGAGAAAATTTTTGAGAAAAATTGTCTCTGAATATGTCTCTGTTTCATAAACTAACACAGGTATTAGCAATTGGATGAATGTAATTTCAGGTAACTAGACCAGGGCCAAAGGTCACTTTGGGGTCAATATTTCATAATACAGTTTGGGATATCACAGAATACAGTTTCTCCTCCCCAGAGGTTGGCAGGTCTGATATCGAAAAATTCCTTTTCTATCTTTGAAAATTCCTCATTTTTGCCATTATGATTCCTTATTTTGGGGGTGCACAAGGTTGACAGTTCTGCATATCTGCTTAATAAAATGTATGAACATATTAAAGGCATGTAAAGTAATTTACCCAGTCGTTTCACTGAAAGAAAATACACATTTGTAAAACGTAGCTCTAGGTATTATCAAGTTAAATGACCAAATTGATTTGGGTCATTTTTCCCTGAAGTATGTAAATTTTCCGTTCCATCAATAGTGTATCTTAAAGTAAATTTTTTTTATCGCTAAAATTGTATGAAAATGCATTTTCTTAGCTTCCATTGCAGTACACATACATGCATACATACATAAATAAATACAAAGTGCTATATAAATAAGAAAATAATAAATGTTGTTCAGTGATCCCATGCATAATAGTTATATATTACAGCGTTACAATTTCATCAGCCAATACAAGAAATTTGATCTCAATATTACATTTTCAGGATCTGGATTCGTCAAAGGTATACATTTAAAGTAAAAATTATCAACTTCACGATAGTTAATATGTTTATTTGTAGTCACTCATTACAATGGGTGTGCTCACATTGCATAATCCAAAGTTACACTGCCCTGTTTTCACAAATGGAAGAAAGGGATATATAGGAACTAATTTTGATTTATTGATAGTTACACATTTTCAATACGTATACATGTATATAGTCCTCTCATGTAAATTTTTTATGCATGCACACTCATGCTATTAAAGGGGGAAGTTCACTCTGGCGTGAAGTTGGTTTTTACAAAGGCAGAAAAACAAGATAAACACATTGGTGAAGACTGGCAAAAATCCATGAAAGATTTTTTTTTATAAGTTTGATTTGAGACATAATGTGCAAGCATCTCACCCATTTATCATGTGATTGAGATTCCATAAAATCCCTTGATTTTCTCAGAAAATAGAGAACAAATCAAGTTATACATTTATTATATCAACAGACGCCTCATTTTAAATGTGCCTCTATAAAAAAGTCAATTATTTTCAGTCATTATGAACCATTAAAAGTTGCAAATTTATGGAATTTATGTTACATGACATATGGGGTAGCTGCTTGCATATATGACAACTCTAATCTTTATAAACAGTCATAACTCTCTTATTTTTAAATTGATTTTTATCAAACTTTCACCAATATTTTTCTATAATTTTTTCTGCTGTCATTCAAACACCTGTTTTTTTTTTTTTAGTTGAGGCCTTTTGATGATAAACCCTCAAAATGAGAGAAGCAAAACTTCATAGCATTGCATTGATTGATATTTCAATTTTGCTTTTATGCTGGAAATGTAATTCTTGGCTCTTGCTTCCTTTTTGCAAATTGGGGCAGCATAAGCACATGGAATGTTTCACCGCAACATTAGTTTCATTTGCATTTGTTATGTTACATACATTTTTTTTTAAACTTAAAAAGACATTTCATATTGACAATTTTGCTTTTGCTGACAAGTTTTAGCATTTTATTTGTGCTTGGGATATATCATCAGACACAGTGGTTCATACTCAGTTCTATAAGAAATTAGTCTTATTCATCGTGTTCCATTCAAACATTGATTTTATTGTATTTCATTTAATTTTACATTTCTGTGCATGATGGGGGAGCTGCTCACATATGACATCACCAATTTAAAACTATAAAAAATGTGCAACTACTTTTTTGATGTATATCACTTGCAACTCCGATATTTTTGTCAAAATTTTCAGCTTTTATTACAACAAACTTTAATTGCCAGGGTGAACATCCTCTTTATCTCTGTGATTAGCTCACTACATTCACGTGGATCACTTCAATTTGTCTTTTTTATCAACAACAAAAAAAACATTTACATTATATTGGATGGCTCAGAATGGCATACTAGAAATATTCCAAGAGTTTGGGCAAATATTAGACAAATCGCAGATGAGTGGAACATTGGCCCTAACGAGAAGAATATTTCTGGTATTACATGAAATAAAGCCATCCGATATAATTATTATCATCAATCCCATCCCCCCCCCAAAAAAAAAAGGGAGAAATTTTATTTAAATCATATGACTTGCCACATAATGGCATCAACACTTTGTTAGATCAAATTTGGTCATTCGACTGACATGTAGTTCATTATGATGTCATTGTGCTCTATGCTGCGCATTGCATCGCTTTCATTGATGTACGCGTTCATATCTCTATGTATGCGTTGTATATTTCATGCATTCGCGTTTGTGCACTAGACTGTTGAATACGGTCTCATATTCAATGGCAAGATTTGTACAGAGTTCTATGGATAATCATCAGATTTTGGTCCTTTGGGGGATTCGCTGTGGTATTGAACGGGCAATATATGCAGACCAAAATACACGTTTTAAATGTATCGCAACTCTATGTAGATGATCATTATTATTAACCTATCAGACATCTGAGCAGGGCAACTTTAATTGCCTGCATATGACTGTGATCAAATGGTGGGTCAATAAGTCTCCAATTGTTTGTCCTTGAACTTAAATTATTGCTAGCTCAGAAAAGACAATAAGAAAATGCATGGAAATGTTGCGGGCAATGAGGCAGAGTTAACATCCGGGTATTTCCTTCTCCGCGTCATCGTGAACTGCACAGCAAATACGTCATAATGTTAATCAAGATGAAGCCATGCTGGATACTGCTTCCCCAGGCCAAGGATGTGACATTTCAATTGCATCATAATGTTTAAATTCAGAGCCATGTCTGCTCAACATGACAAAATAGATTTCCATTCTTAAAGGGTAGAATATCTAAATTTTCATAATTTTTGCTCTAGATGTCTGATTTGGATAATAATAAAAATATTGACTGGCTTTTCTTGCGGGAAATATATTGCCATCGTCAATGACTCAGACCAATATGATTCTATTGCGGGCAATATATTTAATGTTCCCCTCAAGGCTAGTCAATATTATATAATCATTTAGCCTCTTTATACTGTAGTAGTTTTCCAATATAAGTCATTTTGCTGTATGACATTGTTAAAGTTTTCAGTAAACATGGTGTGGTATACTTTTGAGGTCATATTATCATCTTAATCATGTTCACTTCTAATACAATTAGCAATGTTCAAGTAGAATGCACAGCCACCATGCACATGAGCTAAACCTTTCGCTTCAAACATTCCTCATGAATGCATTGATGTAGTGTGTTCATCTAGCACCTGTTCACTTCCTGTTTGTTTGTTTTCTGTTTTCATTCCATTCCACTACCTTGCCTCACCTGACATGGTATAAATTGCCTGACATTGCATCCACCAGGAGGTAGAGACACCGTTCAAGCTGTCTGGTCTGTCTATGAATCCAGTCCTCTACAATATCACCCGGGTTTTGGTCTTATCTGCCTTCTCCGGGGTTCTTACTGAACTTCTTGGATTCAAGTTAAAGGTGAGTTTGATTTTGTTTTTTATCTGAATGATATCATTTTTTCTCTGGTTTTATTACATGAAATTCCAATTTTGATTTTGCTTGCATTATTTCTGCTTTTGCGTGGAATATCATGGTATTAAATCATTGTTTTGACTTTATGGGCAAGGGGACTGTCACTATCATGTAATCCTTTAAATATTTTATACTTTGTCGTGGTCTAGTGGTTCTGACTCTTGCCTTTCAAACAGAGGGTCGTGGGTTCGAATCCTAGCCATGGTGTGTTTTCCTTCAGCAAGAAATTTATCCACACTGTGCTGCACTCTACCCAGGTGAGGTAAATGGATACCGGCAGGAAGTAATTCCTCAAAAAAGCTGTGCGCACCAGAATTGGTAGACTAGCTTAGCCGGGGTAATATAGGAGCGCCTTGAGCACCTAGCAAGGTGGATACGTGCGCTATACAAATCCTATATTATTATTTATAATTTAAAACTTAAGGAACATGAAGTGCCTGACATCGGCTCACTCATCTGCATACACTTAGGTTTATATGTAATCACTTCTTTTTTTTTTACTAATGTAACAAATTTTAAATAGGAAAGGCTTACTATGATTTTTATCTTATTTTGATGATTTTTGTTTTACAATAGTTATGCTCGTTTTATAATACTCTGTTCATTCAAATCAAATTTATATTAAGAAGATATTGGCACTCTTGACCTTATATCCTGATGATACTGTGAGACAATTATTTGTGTGATTATTGTAAGATTTAAGAACTTCCAAACAATTGGATAGTCGATGTGGATAAGGTTCATCGTGGTGATGGATTGAGTAGAAGAAATAATGAGTTGCCTCACGATGAATCAAACGTTGCCATTGGACTCTCCAACAACGTTTGATCCGTTGTGAGACAACTGATTATTTCTTCTACTCAATTTGATAGTCATTTGAACTTTTAAAAGGTATTGACCTGTAAATTGTGATGTTTTGTCATTTTATCCAATCATAATGTTCTTTTCTTTTGTTTGTAGTTGTGGAAAATCAAGGCCTGAATTTCAAGCAGATGTCATATTTTACTGTGACGAGGCAGTTTGATGGAAGGAGAGCTGCATGAGCAATGGTTCTCTTTCGTTCGATCTCTGAAGACTCCCGTCTTGTCAGTTGTATGCTACATGTAAATAGCATGCAATAGGGCAGCCATTTTGAAACAGCGTACCCAGAGTTTTGAGAACTATGACCTTGGTACTGGAGCTATGGCAAAACCCCAGTAGAATCGCCACAGTTTTTGTCTTATATTAAGATTTGCCATAAGGAACTCTGGCATTTAATGCTATGATTAACTCTGGCAATTTTTCTTTTGCCAGTTTCGTGATTTTTTTTGCTGTAAAAAAAAAATCTAGCAAAAGTTTTATGCCATTGGGCCCTAATATTTGCCATGGTTGTTTTCACCCAAGTTGTGAGAGTCTGTGCTTTGGTTTCAAATCGTGTGCATGTGCTGTCCATTTTCTTTGGCTTAAAAAGTGATTTGAAAATATAATCACTGGACCAACAATGAATTCGTACAAGAATCTGGATAAGTAAGCAGTTAGTCCTGCTAAATCTACTTGGAAAACTAGTCTATGTCTGAACCAACAGTACCTGGACTATAACCAAGAGGGCGAGGTCATGTAGTCTAGACTAAATCCTGCATTGTGATCACTGAAATTTTTTGTTTATAAAAGTACTTTTGAAAGTAATCTTTGTGAAAGCTTTGCAATTCTTTGTAAAACGCCAGAGATATTTGTTTACTGTTAACGATTGCTCTGTGCTCATGATGCCGTGTAGTAGCTTTAATCAATCCCATGTCTGAAATCTCTAATACCTCATTGCTTAAAAATTATAGGCCAAATATTTAGTGCTTAAAGATGAAGATGGTATTATTCTATATCTCCTAGCTTTATGTAATGTAAATGTATGATGTCATTGACATACTTAACCAGGAAAGTGACATTCAATATCTGATTTTAAGTCCCATCTTAAATTCTTTGTGCAGTAAAATAAGGGAGTTATTAATAATACGGTAATAATTGTTTGCCTGGGATAGCCACTTCAGCTATTGCTTATTTTCAAGTGGGCCCTGTATAACATAATGTTATTACCCGTTTCCTTTCTTAAAAGTCAAGTGCCTGACAAGAAGGTCCCATTTTTTAGGTCTATGGTATAACTCTGCCGGGGATTGAGCCCACCCCCTCCTGTCCATGAGGCGGGTGCTCTACCACAGATCCACAGCATGTCCATATGTACATTTTATGATTTACATGTATGCATTCCAGATTAATATGACAGAGTGACATCACAACAAGAGCGCACATGTATACCAAAGCGTATGAATTGTAGAGGGTACAATGAGGACCTAGATATTTACGTTATTTACTTCTTGTTTTGTAGGGTATAAACTCAAGATTTACGTTTTACTGCATTCCACTTTGAAAAGCACTTGATAGTTCCCATCAAGGATGTAGTTGATGCCCGCAGTTCTGCATCATGAGGCCACTAGAGAAAACCTTGACTCTGGTCGAGGCCAGCAAAATGTGGCCTGGAGGCTGGCGTTGACCATATCCCTGGTTCCCATATTCAACATTCTTGATTCTACCAGTATTTCCATTCTTAATGTTTTGTAGATCTATGATATACTCTTTGCCGTGGTGCTTTTGTGAATTGTGAGAAGAAATATTCCAGCCATTAATATTGTTATCTTGACCAAAATAGAGTAATATTTATTCACAGCATTGTAGATTTTAATTTGGTTGTATGTGATAGTTTTTGTTTGCTGTTTTTATTATGCTCCATAGCATACTGGTATGCTTTATTATTTGTTATTTCATTCTAAATATTTTAGTTCAACACCACCAAATTTTTTTAAGTGAGGCACAAGCTTAATAAAAACGTTTTTAGTATTTCTGTTTGATACTTTCTAGTCTAGGAATAGAACGGAGAACATAATTTGATCAAGATGAAGTTTATTATGTATGTTGAAATTGGCAGATGAGAATTGTGAAATCATGTTCTTTTTATTCTATTATTGCGATATCCATGTTTCCAAGCTATCAAGAGACGTCATCTATGCATCATTTTATTGGGTTTTTTTTCTCTTACATTAGGAATGTAAATTTTATTCCCTCGCAACCAATTCTGAATATTACTTCATTTTAAGTTTTCATGCAGTAGATTGTTATTTTATGTTATATTTCAAGTTAGTTGATGATGTTGGCTCAACTGATAATAGGCAATGTTTCTTGTCAAGTCTTCAGTATTAATTACAAAGTACTATAATTTTTATATTTCAAAAAAAGTATGTTAGTGCATTTCCTCTTGTTGCCCCATCCATTTTTTAGAAATATAAATCTTTCAAGAACAATTTTTCATACAGTGAATAGCTGTACAGTGTTTTTTTTTTTTTAGGCATAGTACTTTATTGTATTTTCCTGTGGATTGCTGTACATGTATGTACTCGCTATCTTGCCGATGCAAACTACATACAGCTTGCCTCGAAAGCGATAATTTGCCCATCACCTCCACCAACGGTGACTATTTGCTTAATTATCCTTTTAGAATTGGGGACACATGGTTCTCCTGATTGCATTTATACTTAATTTTCTTATTTGAACTCATTTGATTATTTGTAAAATACACTGATTAACAGTGTTACCCCCAATAAAAAGCTTATGCACAGGTGTTCTTCTGTAACAAATGTTCTGAAAAGTGCATGCAACATTTTTGTGCAGGCATATCTGACATACCAATATCAATAAATATTGTATGCAAATGGATTCCATAATGTGCAGTCAAGGGCATTGCCGTTTCCATGGCATTTTGATTGACAGGCGAGGGATGACCCAAATATGAGTTTTAATACTTTTTAATAATTGGGGTATAGCTTATTCTTAAATCCGAGCCATCTTTCCTTCCTCCTCCCCCCCCCCCTTTCTTTTTTTTTTCATCACTTGCCAAATCATGGTATGGGTGGGGTTGTCATATCTGTTCCCTGTTCTTTGGCATTCATTTATTGATATCAAGGCGATGAGAAACTTGGTTAATGTGTAATTTGAAAAAAAATTTGTAATTTCTTATGAAGATTAGTAAACCAGTGTATTAAAGTTCAAAATGTAATATTTTTTTGCCACTGCCCAAAGACTAGTCTAGACCAAAGTCACTCTTAAAGGAAACCTGTCAATGTTGGGTTGTCAAGGGGAAAAAACAGAGCGATAGACACTGTGCCTTCAAAAGGTGTGATTTTTTTATTAAATAATATTAATAATCCGCATTTTATATAACGCTTAATACATCGGAACGACGTGTCTAAGCTCTTTACAGATTTATTATTACCCCAGTCATTGGATTCAATCAGTCATTCCATATTATTACATCATTGGTTAAATCATTGTCTACACATACTTAAAATAATGACACCAAAATGATTGAATTTGATGCATTAAGAAATGAAATCCAGTCATTTTCAAAATTTGCATATTTTTGCAATCAATAGTTAAGTGTCCTTCATAAGACCTACATGTATATACTGATTGCGGGAAGCCTTTTCTTACTTTTCTTCATTTTGACAATAAAAATAGCTTTCCTCTTTTATATGTACTTGTACATCCATGTGGAGTCTCAATAGAATTCTTTTCCCATGTGTCGGCCAAGATTGCAAAATTCAAAGATAGATTTTAAGAAAGAGCTGTAGAATCTAACTTGAATTACTTCACAAAATAATGTGATCTTGGTATCATTCTCTTTGGTACAAGAAGCTTTAACTAACAATTACATTAAATCTTCATTTAGTAGGCCTATCCATTTTTGTCCTTGAAATAAATGTATGCGTAACTTATCTCAATATTCTTTCATGGTAGCATATAAATATCTTAAAGTTGCAAGGTGGTTTTTTTTGCGTTGCACAGTGAATTTCATTCCATAGCTACTTTACAGTGTGTCCCAGAATAAAAACCGATAATTATTGATGATTTATCATAATTTAACCACAATATAATTTACTCACTTGTGCGTAAATGTGTTATCAGATGAAAGAGGAGACTACATTTACAATGATAGGTCATTTGTCTATTATATTTATGATCAAGTTATTATAAACCATTGGTAATTCTCTGTCTTTTTGTTTCTAGGCCGCACTGTATGATATCCGTGTAAGCAATGTGCGAATATGTAGACAATCTTGAATATATGTATATATATAAGAAATAGTTTATAGGTGCAATATCATCCTACTTGTTGTGAACGGGATGTAGAGCATTAATTTTGTTTGTACTGATTTTTTTTATAATTGATTGTTGATGCTGCTTAATTTAAATCAAAATGTTGTGTTCTTGTGTGATGATTATTATTTGACTGTTGATGCCACTATTTATATTGATGGGCTAATGACCATGAATGTATGCATAATAGCATTTTATTCCACAGGAGCAAATTTAAACCAAATAATTTATATTCCCTTTAATTTATTGATGAACACATTCAGTAACAATGACAAATCTTTCCCATTTTCCCATAATTTCCTTTCTTTCAGCAATTGTAAAATATTATCTAGACTAAGAGTTACAAAACGTTAGTTGATCTCTTGTCAAAGAAACGCTGATTGTCCTATAACACAGTTCTTTAAAGATATTGTTAAAACTGAATATGAATGTACATGTATATATCATCATGATAGTGATATCGTTTCCAAGGTATGGGTTGCTCTTTGCTTTTATGTACCATATGTGATGGTAGCTAAGTTGAGGCATATTATATATGCCATGAATTGCCGTTTGTCAGTGTGTAATGTCACAAGTCCAAAGAGCACATAATCTCTTGTTGATAGATCCACACTGTATTTACTTGCTATACAGATGGACTTTTAGAGAAGATATGTGTTACACATGATTTATATTCTTAATTGTTATTCCTGTAACCATTCCATCAATTTAAGTATTCCAGGAAAACTTTGAAGGACAAATCCACCCCAACAAAATGTTGATTTGAATGAAAGGAGAAAATGTAACGAGCATAACACTGAAAATTTCATCAAAATCGGATGTGAAATAAGAAACTTATGCCATTTTAAAGTTTCGCTTAATTTCACAAAATAGTTATATGTACATCCAGGGGCCTGTTGCATAAAACTTTTTACCTGAGAAAACTCTGGTAAAAACTGAAAACTAAGGTTAGTCTGATTTCTGCCATTGACTTTAACACAGGGCAAAAACTCCGGTAAAAACAACCTGAGTTTTCTCAGGTAAAAAGTTTTATGCAACGGACCCCAGGTCGGTATGCAAATGAGCAGACTGATGACGTCACCCACTCACTATTTCTTTTGTATTTTATTATGTGAAATCTGAAAAATTCTAAATTTTCTCATTGTCATGTGAAACAAAATTGTATTCCTCCCTGAACATGTGGAATTACCATTATTTTAACAGTTTACATGTATGGTTGAGTCGAGTTGCACTTTGTTGTCAAATCTGTAAAATTGAAATATTGTATAATTCAAACAATAAAAAAAAAAAGAAGTTATAGTGAGTGAGGGACATCGACTCTCTCATTTGCATATCATGAGTTATGCACATGACTATTTTGTGAAAAAATGGTCATAACTTTCTTATTTTACTTCCTATTGTGATGACATTTCAACGTTATGCTTGTTTGATTTTTCTCTATTGATACTAATCAACAATTATCTGGGGTGGACTTGACCTTTAGGAAAATTGATACAATTGTAATGTCATGGATGGAATGCAGAAATTTATACTTATGAACAAGCTACATTTAAACAAGGCGATTATGTATATTGTAAGCTATTCGATAACTTGATTTCCCATTGTTTAACTTTCAAATCAATTCATCTAACGTAAACAATATTTTCAATATTGACAATAGCGGGTTTACAATGTATGTCACCTTTATGCATTTATATTGAGAGAAACTACACTTTTCTTTACATGGAATATAATAGTAAAAATCATATTAATAATAATGATCTACTTTTATACAGCTACATGATATAGCTCTCTACCTGAATTGTGGAGAAGAGAGGATGCCCACAAAAAATATTACAAACTGTCAATCATAATTTAAGTTTTCCCGTAATCCTTCACGCTTATCAAGTTATGTCAATGCCAAAGTGGCTATTTACATAATTCAATAAATTGTTTGTGAGCTATGAATAAAATGCTTTACTGCACATAACAAAAAATGTCATAAGAATCCACTTGTTGTTTTTCAATAATCCTTTATTTGCTCCTGCTTTCTGTATAAGTTTCCTTTTTTACAACTGGTCTTAATTACAGTCAACAAAATGTCACTACTTATACACTGTAGGTTAAATGTAACATAAATCAAAAGGAATATTAGATTTATTGTACAGTAGTGGGATACTTTGCGTTTTGGTCATGGTCAGATAGAATGATAAGTGACTACTGCATATTTATTTAGATTGTACCATCGTAAGTTTGAAATGCGGATGTCACGTTTGAACAAAGTTGGTTCAGAAATGGCTGAAATATTTAATATGCAAATATGAATAGTAAAAATAACATTTCTATATCACCTTGGCTGAAGATACAGAGAGAAAAAAAATACATTCTTGTGTGAGGGTTTTGTATAGAACCAATGAAAATTTTGACCCTGCAGACAAAATATTTATAATAATCTATAACTATTATAAGCACAGAGTTCGACCATGGCCTAAGTTAGACTGGACCTCAAAATATGGGCCAATAATGTGTCTAAAATTTTACATGACTTTGCAGTCCCCAAAAAGTAGTGTGGATAACCATGTGACAGCCAATAAATAACCACATGTACATAGATGGAATCAGGAGAAATTTCCCCCACCAGAGTACAAGAAATTTGCATAATGAAGTTTCAGACCCAGTATTAAGCATTATTGCATTCGCACTGTGTCCATTGCCACATTGAAAATGCCTTACATTTTATATTTCCCTTTTTTTAGCCGAACTATTAATTAAACTTTTGATCAATTCTGTACTCTAGCCTGGTTGCCAAGAGAGAGGAACTTTAATTTATTCAGCAAAGTCCCTTTGATTGATCTAGCCATCGATGACAAGCTCATTTACATAGTTATATTGTTTGTTCTCATCTTTACAATGATTGTGCTCGTCTTTAAATGGGTCCTTTATTGTCCCAGGCAGCGATCCATTGCTTTCGACCAGCTGCTTGGAATGTTTTAGGGCAAGGGTGTGTGTGACCCTGCAATAGTTCTCAATTATCCAGTAGATTTTAAACACACCTCTTTCAGACTTTGGTTTGCACACAAGTCATGTGCAGATTTTAGACAAGAAAATATCAGTAGCAATTTTCAAGCATCTTGAAGTGGAATATCTACAGTTATTTTCATTGAGAAGCAGCTATATTTGCTGATTTTGAGCTGCAGTTTCTTACCTGCATGAGGGTAGATTTTACATGCAACTGTTAGATTTTCCAAGCCAGTTTTCTGAAGTTCATTGGTAAGTGTAACTTACATTTAACTCAGTTTCTTTAACTATGAAATGAATATAAAATAAGAACATTTAAAACATATATGAGATAAATGAAAGTTTTGTGGATAATTAAAATTTTCCAGAAACAATACAGGCTTTTACATGTACATATTTAAAAGGACTACATTATTGTTGTGTTGTGAGAATATCCAATAGGTATCTTCTTGTCATTTTTTTACACAAAATAGGCAGAGCTTTATGATGTGGGATATCGAGATCGATTGATGATAATTTCATCAATTCAGGGTCCTCTTAGCTTAGGTGAAGTCAGACAGTTGTTTTAATATATCGAGAAATAGTGATAGAGAATATAAGACAATGGCTGAGGCTGTTGTTAGAAGTGGCGTTGTGGTTTAGTGAATTTTATATTTGCTTGGTGAAATGGAGTCTTGATTGAATGGAGAAAAGTAATGGAGCTTGTGGCTACCACAATGATAGTATGGTGTGTTGTGTGTGCATAATGTACATGGAGGTGCATTCAAAATTTCCTGCTTGCAGTGACAACAAGGTTTTGAACTAAAGGTAGCGATGAAACTATAAACAGTGTCGGTGACATGGATTTTGGCACCCCTATGTAGAGTAAAAGTAATTAAACAACACAAAATTACTCTTTATGTAGCCTGTACCTGTAAACAAACCCAGAGCCAGGGCGGTTTGATTGAACCCCCTAAATTTCTTTAAAGAAAAAAAATGGAGAAATATGAGAGGGGAAGAAATGCTAATGCACAATCCTCTACCCCAGAGCTATGGTACCTTCGGAATTCAAGAGTGCTTCAGTCACCACACCGAAAGTCACTTGTGAAATTTCTGTGGACATAACCGAGGTTGTAACGCTATATGAGAAGGACCTTGCCCCCCCCCCAACACATTGATCAGGAGCTTGTTTTTACTAGATGGCAATTTAAATTTGAAGGTAAAGCTGATGATACCTTCATCGTATGCTCAAGATTTATAAGAATGCGACAAAGTTACAATTAAACCCCAACATACATGTATATACATGTACCATATTACAAATTGTTATTCTTACCAGTTATGTCATATAAGTGCGGAATAAATGCCAGTACCCTATACAGGTTAAACAGCTCGATGCTAGTGAGCATGGGGAAAGACTGATTTTGTTGGTGCTTATGCACAACCACTATTCTGTTTCACAGGTTAAAGTGTTACCAGCAATGGATGTTGTTTCTAACAAGTTAAAGGTTGGAGAGCGTATAATAGCCGACATCATTAAATGACTTAGATTCTGGTCCATTCTATCACCTCCCACAGCTAGCCAAACATCGCCAACCGGCCAGCGCCTATCATTCATTTTGCAAGAATGAGCAATCAAGAGTCTGTTGCATGCTTTCAAACAGTCCCAACCATAGCTCATTTGAGATGGTAATCAGACATCCACTCAGCAATGGATCGCAATTCGCACCCATCTGCCACCAGAAGGATGTTCAGTTTCGAAACATGATTATTAATGTCAAATTCTTTTTTATGTGAAATTTAGCCTCTTTTCACTAAGAGGTTGTGAATGGATTAGAAACATTACTGTTATAAGAGGAAAAAAAATTCTCTCCTTTGTTGGGCCAGAATCTCTTAAAAGTTGACCACCTTGTCTCTGATTGCACAGGGCACTATATCTTTGGAGCAACCATGTCATGAAACAACAGTTTCAAGTTTCTGTTGTCAAGACTCTCATTTGATGACTCAGACACTCCGCAAGAAAGATGGAAACATGGTCGCTATGCTGCTTTCCCTGAAATGCATAACATGCTGAACAGGAATTGTGCAACTTCCAGCATCCCAAATGACTTAATCACCATTGATGAAACACTATACCCCATGAGGACCAACGTGTCGATAAAACGGTACAATCGCAACAAGCCAGTGAAGTACAGTATCTTATTCTGGTCAGTCAATGCAGCTTGGTACTCATACACAATTGTTACAGCACCCTATACTGGAAAGCCATGAGAAGAACATACAGAACATTATTCATTTGTACAGATAACCTTGTACAATACCTGGTCAAGAACATAAAGCCATACATGCCACTGCAGGGCAGAAATCTGAGCACAGATTGGTTCCACTCTTCACTACCGATTGTAAATCAGCTACTGAAGGAAAATATGGAAGACAATTGTTGGTACATTTCAGGCAAATAGAAAGGGCATTCCCACTAAACTTAAGATGACATAAGGTAGAGATGAACTTAGTAAAGGATCTTCTGGAAAACTGAGAATCGCAATATGACCATGAACTTATAAGTCATATGTACAGAGAGCTTTGGTCTGAGGAATGTGCTCCCCCTCACAGCTGATGACAAGAAGCTGGCAATTTGCAGTACAAAGTTGTATGATTCCAGCAAAGGCTGCACAGAATTAATAGATCAGTGTTCCCAAGTCTCTTCTTGCAAATGAAATCAATGGATGATGGTTTCCTTCTACTACTATGTAGTTTCTTCTTGACACGTGAAGGGTGAATGCTGGGACCATCCAAGCTCTCAACCCTGGCAATGACCCAAGAAAGCTTGATCGATGCATTTGGCTTTGGATGGCACCAGGTTGAGTCTCACTCATTTATACAGCAACACCACTGAAAGACTTGTCACTAGTGTTACACTCAAAATCCTTGCTGTACTTAGACAGCTTGCAGTTAGACGCAATGTTGATGAAGATGAGTATGGGAAGGTTGGACAGAGACACTGTTGCTGCATATACATATATGAACCTCGTGGACAAGGCAACAAACTTGCAAAAAATCTTGGAAAGATGGCTACTCAATGTCAGATGTGAGGGAGTGTGATCTGAAAGGCCCAAACAGTTCTTGTTCTAGTTAGGGTAAATGACTTGAAGATTGCTGAAGAATTTAATAAGAAAAGCTTTTTTCTTCAGATAATTGCTCTAAAATGATCTGTCAGGTACAAGGGGAAAAAATTGGTTTCATAAAAGATCGGAAGAAACCAAATAAAATGAATTGGTCATTCAATTTATCTTTGGTAATGAACATTACACATTCATATTCAGAAATACAAGAATTCAGTAGTCAGTTCAATAGTTTTTGAAGGGTTTATTTGCAAAATCAGACAAATAGAAATGTTAATTGCTAAACAAAGCGCACTGAAAACATGCCCTATTGAAAATTGTCTCCAATTCACCTCATTGTTATATTCATCATGTTTTAGTCCGTTTGTTTCTTTGTTTGATGTGTCTTTTTGTGTGTATGACTGTCATAATGATCCATATTTGATTCTTGTGCTTGGAATGTAATCCAACTATTTAAATCATGTTGTCTCTGCAATGTCATAGACAGAGCTGCCAATTATTACAAAAATCAGTATGATTCCAAAAAGCAAACAACAAAAAAGACATTTGTACATCCATACACATGTTATACATCATATGCAACAAGTACACAAGGGTTGAATTGATTGTGACGTTGGATTTTGGGTTTATTTCAGGGAGTCGTGCAATGACCATTGATGAAGAAAATGTCATCTAAAACAGCGAAGACAAAACCTGCATAGCATCGTAAGCAGAAATTTAAGGAAGAGTTTTCACAGAAATATAGTTGCATTGCATCGTCTAAGAAAGGAGAAGTGTATGCAGGATGCACACTCTGTTCATGCACATGGTGGAGCCAACGACATAAACTTGCAAATCAAATCGTTTAAGCGCAGCTTAGCAGCACAATTTCTAGCAGGGAGCAAAAGTCCTAGGTACTTATTTAGTATATAGATATAAGACCAACCCTAATCCCTCTCTTCGCCAGATATGTGTTGTACATAAGGATTATCTTGAGTGATTTGCACCTGGAAGTGCCAAATATGAATGAAAAGCTGATCAAATTGTTGTCAAAACACTGTAATCAATTTTTTTTTAATTTTAATGTTCTTGAAATGAATTGTCATGGACTTGCGTTGTTCTTAGATTCATACATGTCCATTCAATATTTAATATAATTTTGAAAGAACTAAAATCGCTAGCAAATCGCAAGCAAATCACACTGCTTTACAACAAAATAAGATTCTGAAATAGTTAGGAGAGTCAACATGTGCTGAGTACTGATTTGTGTTTTCAAAGGTTGGCAGCTCTTCATCGAATCTTAGAAAGAAAAAGTGTCCATTCTATGGAATATTACAGACAATAACTCCAAAAATTCCCACATATAAATGTAGCAGCACACAAAACTTTGCATGCATGCCAAATTAAGAGATATAAACTTGGTTCTACACATGGATAACTTTCAGAGTATAACTTTTAAGAGTATACTTGCACAAAACTCTATGGTTATTTCTATAACATTTCAGACATTTCTGAACAATCCTTTTCAACAAAGGTAACCTTTTAAATAAAATCTAAAATCTTAAATCAGTATATGTAGTCATTTTCATTCTAGTTGACAAATCAGTTACCTTTCAAAGGCACCATCCACTATGAATAAACCTTGTCTTTACACACGACTTAATAAAGACTTTTGCAAGAGAAAAGTAAATTTGATGATTAAAAGGAACTTAATATTTTCAGTGACCTCTCTATGGCATATCTAACAGAGCATTGCAAGAAACTTATATTTATTACGAAATCAAGCATAAGTCTTATGATTGAACATGAATTTGTACTTGATTTTTACGTTCAGTAGCAAATCAACTTGGTTGCAATGCTTAACAACGCTTGATTTTGGGACTTCCGCTTGATATGCAATTGAACTCAAGTCTCTTGCAACACCCCGTAAGGAAGACAAGTAAGCTACGAAATATCGTCTATCGTCACCTCCTGCCTTTGCCACGACCTCCCCGACCACCGCCACGCCCGAATCCACCCCTACCACCTCCGCCCCTACCTCCACCCCTCCCCCTACCTCTACCACCACCACCACCACGCCCCCCTTGTCGCTGTGCCCTGGGTCTACTCTGCTCCTGTTTGCGCCCCTTGATCTTCCTCTGCTTCAGGATCTCTTCTTTCCTCCGGAGTTCACCCCCATGATGACCCTTTGACCCCTGACCTTTCTCTGTGCCGGTGTCTTCATGACGACCTCTCCTCTTGGTGCCTGAGTGCTTGCCCCCTCGCTTGGAACCATAGCGGATTCTGTTCCCTGTGATGCCTCCTAAAGGTAAAAAGATACAAATTTGTTTTATACAGTAATCAATTTACCTACACAAATATTTGCTTTTGAATGGATCAGTCAGTCGGTGAAAACTGCAGACAAAACACTTTTTGATATGATCCCAAGTCTTATATCTTAAAACCCTTCAAATAAAGTTGATATCAGGAAAATTAATTTCTTATAATGGTACTGGTAATATCCCAAATGAGTTTCAAAATTTAATGTACACACCTTTAATCACTGCTAGCTAAATTTATGACCACCGATCATTGCAAAATATTGTTTATTCCTAACACCTTTTTGCATCCGCAGAGGGATTTCAGAATGAGATTTTAGCATCTCCAGACTCCAAATTTCAACTTCTGTAAATTCATAAAATGATGAAATGCCCTTACCTTTGTTGAAACCCGACCTGACACTCTCACCATCCTCACCCTCACTGTCAGAGTGATGGTGATCCCGAGAATCTGCCTTACTCTTCTGTAACCATTCTTTGTATCTGATAGTATCACAATAATGTCAAGGGTCAATGAACAGATTTCCATTTCCTAGAAGGGCAATTCTATAAAATAATCAACATGCAACAATGATATAATACAGTCAATTTGAACTGAATTCATAATTTCTTCAGCTGTTCGAACTCAGGCCAACGTCAATAGGAAGAAAGCTAGTCTGTTGATGCTAATGATCTGTACATATTTGTGCATATCAAACAATATGTGTACTAAATAAATGTGGCAGAAAATGACAAGTGTGAGTCATTTCCAGTGTAGCTGTGGAGAGGTACAAATGTAGTTGTGACTCCCCAAAGATATGGGACAGTTGCTGCCAACCAACAACATAGCAATCAACTGACCAAGACCAAGGAGTCGCAAACAGAGCGCCTCCTGGTCAGGCCACCACTGGGAGTCGACCGGAAAGTCAAAGCCAATCTCTCTTTATCCTACGACTAAGGGGCTTTGGAGCAACGCAACTAAGCGCTCCCACTGTTCCTCCGTATACTGACTAGCCTGTTTAGGGTGAATTCCTATCGCAAGCCTCCAGCACCCATCCCTCTTCGTGTATGGGGGGCTGTGGGCCAGCACCCTGGAGAGAAAGCTGGGGTCTATATAGAACTTGGGGTTGCAAAACAATAATCAACAACAATCTCTACAGGGTGCCTTGTCACCACACGCTTCCCCTTTATCTTTTCATACCAGCCACACCTATCGGGGTGGAAGTGGCTGTCATACCCTTCAAATAGAGGCGGGGTATGGGAGCTGGGAGAGGGAGCGGGGGTATCCCTTAGAAACACTGAGATGATTATTTTGTCTGTTAAGATAATTGAGGAGACCCCTCAAACCTTATTGACACTATGGAAGTCCAGGCACCCGAGAGAGCTTCAGAAGAAGGCAACATGCAGCACACCCCATCACCCATTTGTGCAATTCACCTGCTGGTTCCGTAGCATGGCAAGACAAAACAATAGACTTGGTGTAAAGACAGATCTTCCAAATGTGAATAAAGAAATATTCATCTCAAATACAACTGCTATTCTTTCAAGCATGTTACTTATGATAGCTGGCCCCTGCATTTCATTTATGATTTCATGTTTTGAAGTACTAAATGCAGTAACACCTGCTAAAAAATAAAAGCATCCTCTTGTTCTGGTGAGAAGGTGAAGCCCATCCTCTGCTTCTTCTCTTGCTGCTGGTTTGTTGATTTCCCTTCTTCGCCCCTGCCCATCCCCTTGGCTCCAGTAGAAAGTGTTATCAAATGCCCCTCTGCAGTCTTCTAAGACCTCTTCTAAGACCTCATCTACAGTAGCAGCAGCAGCTTCAGGATGTGGGGTTGGAGACTTGGCAACAGCCCAGGACAGCAATGGATGGGGTGGGATGGGAGATAGAGCCCTCTCCTCTGCATCTGTAGCCTTTTGCCTCTTCTTCTTGACTTTGTTTGTGCAACAGGATTCATGGGAAGATTTCAACTTATGCATAGTTTTTGTTTTATTGGATTTTGCTGTTTTTAAGTGTAATTTTTTCATAATGTAAATATTTTTACTTGAAACACTGTGTCTTCTGCGAAAAATCTGTGAATTCTGTGTCCTTCCCAAATTCTGGGATTTTTTTTCTTGTTTTCCGTATTGCAGAAACCTGGGAACTTTACATAATAATGCTACATGTAGAGCCCCTATTCTGAAGTCTAGTCTAACTTAGGTCATGGTCTAATTTGGCACTAAATTTTTGGGAAGGCGAAGAGGCCAAAAATCTGTTTTCATTGTATGATTCTCATCTCTACTTTGTTATTCCCAATGTTTAAATTGTAAAGGAAAATACTTGAATTATCATTCCCAGACAGCTATGAATGAATTTAACCCCAATCTTGCTGACTAATTGAACATATTGTTTGAGAATTGTGTCACGATTGGCTCTCCATACAGTAATTAAACCACAACTTCAAACCAGAATTTAAATCAAACCCGAGTTGTAAAGGATACATGTTTTTCTTGTAAGATGCCGAGATGTATTTTCCACTCTCCGTCATAATCTTCTTCTGCTTGCCGTCCTTCCCTCCATCTCCAACAAACTTCTTCTTTTTCCTCTCCCTAGGTTGAAAAAGAAAAGAGTTATATAACATTCATACATCTCTACAGTAAAATGAAAGAGGAAAGGCGGAGTGGGAGAGAACGAGAGCCAAAGTGACAATAGGAACAGAGAAGAAACCTATAAAACATTGCATGTAAATTTACTTTCAGAAGTAAAAAGAGAAGTTTTTCATCTTTACAATGCCAGTCTCTCATCCTTATTATTATTTTTTCTCTATTAATTAAATTGAACATAAGTCCTATACCAAGAGGCTTGATAGCCAAGTCGGTAGAGCGGGGGTAACGGATTCTAGTGCCCTAGGTTTAATTTCAACTTGGTGTGCTAGTGCCCTAATAATACTCTTTACATATGTCCGTCAGCGAGGACCTCAAGCCTTTGGTCCGCTGTTTCATAACAGGTATTCATGTTTTGTTAGCAATCAGGTAAACATTACCACCACGTTTCAGTTTTAGAATACAATGACCATCCTCACCATTTCTTTCTTTGTTGTTGTTTTCTCATTTCTTTGGATTCATCTTGTGTAAAATCTAAGACTGCTCCCGCTGCTTGCTGCTCAAAGTTACTCTCGATGCTCAACCTGTATCATTTTACCGCAAATATGGAAAAGGGAGACAAATATTGTTTTACGTGAAAACTAAAATTGACGAAATGTGTACAGCTATCACATTGTTACATCTTTCATCATCTTACATTGAATACTTTCATTTTTATTCCCTAAGCATTCTTTTTCTTGTATCAGTATCAAAGAGAGCTTTGATATAACTTTTTAGTGAAAATCATGAAGAACAAGTTATTGTTTTTACCATTATAACAAATGAGTTTACACTATAGCGTGCAAAGCATTGAGAGCACCTTACTTAGAGACTGGCTGGAACAGTCCCCAAGAAATGCTTGGATATGTCAATGAATGTCTTACGTGACACAATATCATGAGTTAGTATAATTCTTATATTTGTGCATAATTTGATATGTGGTACTAGTGACACAATATCGCTATTTGATACACTTTTTAATATTAATGTTTAATTTGATATGTATTACTCGGATCGGGTGCGTATCTAGCATCAGATCCTACAGTTTCATGCAATCCTACATTTCACAGGCCCAATTGTCTGGGGACAATAGTCACTCTATTATACTTGTTCATGGGCCCATACATTTCTTTGTCATAATTCATGCTGGATACGCTTCTGTTACTAGTGACACAATTTCACTGGTTCGTATATATATATTCATGTGTAATTTGATGTGTATTATACCTACCCTTGTTCTATCTGTTTGTCTGGTGCTGTGTATGAAATGAACACATTCTCATCTCTGACGGCACTCTGTGTAAAGGGCAATGACCTCTGAGATGCTCCATCCTTCTTATTCTTCTTCTTGCCAGCTGAGCTGATAACAACTGAGAATGCATTCTAAGATAAAACAGAAAAAAAAAATGTAAAGGCAACTCAGATTTTAATTTATAGTGTTTTAAGGTGTTTTGTGAGCATAAAGAAACCGTGGAACTGTTAAACCAAATCAGTTGGGACTTAGGGTTAACACTAGTTTCCATAGTTGCCACATGCTCACTAGTCCTACCAATGCACAAACAAAACTGTGTGTAGCCCTATATATATATATATATATATATATATATATATATATATATATACATACAAACTAATGATACATAGCTAGCCTCAAGTTAAGGAGAGACTGTTTTTGAGAAATTGTGACCATGGATTTATCATATTTACACCTACAAAATATTCCGTATTTCACAACTTATTAACCTATGCCAGATACACACTAGCTATGCCTAGGCAAAACTGTACACATTATCAGACATAATGATATGGATGGTAATGTACATACCTCAGCATCTTCATCATCTTCTGTTTCCATGGCAACTCTTTTCATAGCTTGCTCATCTTTCTTTCTCTCCTCCAGTCTCAGTATATTCCTATTGATCACTTTGTTGTGTAGCTTCCTCTTGGATTGCATGATGCCATGAGCCATGTTCTTAGCAGTGGAGTTGATCTCAAAGATTGTCTATTAAAATTGATTCATACGAGAGGCAATGACAACAAATTATTAGAACATATCAATTCATACTACATGTATATGTGGATGTTCTGCAGTTGAATATAACGCAATATAGTAATTCATAGATTTAAAATTGCTCAAGTGGATTATATGTTACCAACAAGGCAGGCCACAGGGAGATATGATTCATGAATGTATCAATGCACATTTTTAATTGTATTTGGTGACATAGGCATGCACTGTGTTACACGAGACAGTTGACATTTAACAGAACTTAAACTAGTATTGGATTTGAACATCCATCCCAGCCATGGAGCGCAATTAATGTTACGGCACAAAGGCCAGTCCAAAATGTGCAATTGATGCAGGTGGCACATACATGTACTAGCATGGCGATAGTAACTTACTTGTGCACAAGATGAAATTATGTTGAGAAAGCTTTGAGCAATTTCTTCATGTGAAAGTGTTAGTGCTCATTCAAATAAGAGCTGATCATGCGAATTGGCATTTTGTTATGTTACAATTTATATAGATCCTTCTGCCGAAGGGAATAACATGTACATGTACACGTAAGTACTTACAGAGTGTGGTTTGTAGCTCTTGATCTCATCAACAAGCTGCACTCTCGTGTTTTCTTGATCACTGTCTTGAATTCCTGTTAAAGTCAAAACACACCTCATTATTTCATCGATATATTTAAATTCAATATCGACTGAACATTCCACAAAATCAATTTTTTCCTGCTGATGACCTCTTCACACTGAATGAATAGGGATGAGATTGTTAATTAGTATTTTGGACACCTCTGTCCTCCATCAGATATATATTCTCCTTTCCTTTCCCTCCTACCTCCTCCCCTCCCCTTTCCCTCCCAATTCCGTTGCTCCTCCTGATCCTCCTCCTTCCTTTCTCTTTCTGCTCCTCCTTCTGTGCCTCCTCATCCTGCCCTCTATAAGTAAATGCTACTCATTTTTTTTTCATACATGGATTCATTGTATTTTTTAAAGAAGTTAATCAGCCCATCCGCGCGCTTTGAAACATCTATATAGAGCCCCCTACAAATGTTATTACTATTATCATTATAGTTATTACTTTCCTTACCATACATGGGGTGATATGCTATATCTATGGGGTCAATCTCTTTTGACCTCTTTACACTAGCGGAAGAGGGCAAAGGTCGTGACCTTAGAAAATTCTTCATGGCATTGGATGCGGGCCTCTTCAGACCTGCCAGGTCGGTGCTCATCTTGTGATAGTTCCTCAGAAGACTTTCCTCGTCATCGACCACCGACTGAGGAACTCGACCAAGCTTCCCGGTGTTATCTGAAGGAAAGAAATTATTGCCATTAAAAGATTGAAAAACCAATTTAAATATAACTCAGATTAGAACATGATTATACAGGGAATGGGATGTCAACCTAGTAAAAAGAACTGTAGTATTTTGGGGGATGAATTAAAAGATTTGGGAAGGAAAAACAGTATTTTCAATTTTCTAAGATAGACATGTGCATTTTAGACATGTGGGCGCGCCGTGGTCTAGTGGTTCTGACTCTCGCCTTTCAAACAGAGGGTCGTGGGTTCGAATCCTAGCCATTGCGAGTTTTCCTTCAGCAAGAAATGTATCCACACTGTGCTGCACTCGACCCAGGTGAGGTAAATGGGTACCGGCAGGAAGTAATTCCTCAAACAGCTGTGCGCACCAGAATCGGTAGACTAGCTTAGCCGGGGTAATATACATGTAGGAGTGCCTTGAGCACCTAGCAAGGTGGATACGTGCGCTATACAAATCCTATATTATTATGTGCATATTACGATTTGGGGGATATAAAAACAGGCACTTTACATGAAACCTGCAGTATTTTCAAGATCCTTACGTTCCTCCTTTTCCAATTCTCTTGTTACCCCCAAAGTTTCCAAAACCTGGGGTGAAAGATCATTTGTTTACTCATCCTCTAAGAAAACATCAAACAGTGCTTGACCTCTGAAACTTTCAAACATTACTTCAAAACATTTCTCTTCAAATCTTCTTAATTTCTTTTATAATTTCCTAAAAAGCGCCTTGAGCACTCTACAGAGTGGATTTGGGGAGATATAAGTCTAATTATTATTATTATTATTATTTTAATTAAACAGTATAAAATCTGCCAAAAAAGAACAAGTGGCATCACTGCTTATAGGTTAAATATGACTCGGTGAGGGCACATTTGCGCCGCTAAAATGCATTTTTTTAACTAAAACACAATCTTCTGGATGTTTAGAGTAGTCTCTGAAGCAAGAATTCCACACTTATCTATTAATCAATTTTAATGAAATGAAATGACAACTAAAACAGAAATTTCTTGATATTTTAAGCATGATATTCAGAAATATTTTCATTATTAGAAGGAATAATTAATCAGTTCTCTTTTTTTTGGGGGGGGGGGGGGTGAGTAATCAATATAAGTATGCATTGTTTATTGTCAATGTTTCGGCAGAAACAACCTTTAACCTATTAACAGGAGCGTGATACTTGACTTCAAAATTTGAAAGTACCTTCTTCAGAAATCTTATCGTCCTTCTTGAAGAGTGCAATATCCTTGCCCAGGAACAGATGAAGGTCTATGAGGTATGGGACTTCATCAGGAGCTACAAGAGAGTAGGCTGTACCAGTCCTTCCTGCTCTGGCCACACGACCTAAGGAGGATAAGAATATCAACAGGTTTGGGCAAAGGTCTATAGGACTGCCTTTGACATTTGAAGATGAGATAGAGGCATTCATCAAGAGCAACCAGAAAGTAGGCTCTACCAGTCTTTCCTGTTCTGGCCATGTGACATTATATGGAAGATAACAATGTCAACAGGTTTAAAAGAATGTTGACAGGTTTGGACCAAGATCTGCAGGATCCCTTTGCCGGTTTCCAAGATGATGTCAAAAGCTTTGGACAAAGGTCCATATTGTTCCCCTTGTACTTCAAGTGCATTTTATACTTACCGACTCTATGTACAAAGAGCTTTGGTTTGCCTGGGAAGTGGAAGTTGATGACAACGTCTAGCATAGGGATGTCAATACCTCGGGCAGCAATGTCTGTTACAAGGAGGATATGAGTCTTCTTGTGGGTGAACTTGGCAACATTGATCTTCCTTGCAGCCTGGTCCAGGGCACTGTATATGTAGGTGCAGCTGATGCCTGCCTGATCTAGCAACTATCAGATTGAAAGACAGATAAAGAGGTATAACTACTTGCATTCATAAATTGTACTTTGTCAAAAAATATTGCAATGCAGAGCAGGCCTGATGCAGAGGCGGTACAGGTAACTGTATAGCAAAGATGTGAATAGAGGATATACATGTACATGACATTTTTTCAGCCACCAGAATTCAAATTTGGCATCTAGCTCCCTCTCTCTTGGCAGTCAGATGGTAAACAGTCTGTCTCGAAACTCGCTGTTCTGAGAAAAATGAATTTAAAGTTTAGAGATTTGAGCCTTTTTATGAGACAGAAATAATGCATTTTTAGCAATGGGAAAAGAAAAAGCACAATAAACACTAACAACTGAAGAATATTTAGCTTATTTGGGGTTTTAATTATGAAATAAATGAGATTTTTGTGTAGATAGACTGTTTAACCACAGCACATGTATACACTCATACTACACATCAAAAGATGGTAAAATGGTCTATCTTCTAGATAGACAATTTTACCATCTTATCCCAATGCACAACATTCTTTAGCTATTCTCGAGATAGACCGTTTTACCATCTGACAGCCGTGTGAAGTGGCGGTAAACTTGTCTAACTTGAAGATAGACCATTTTACCATCTGACAGCGATGATTCAAAAGTCTTAATTAAGAAGGTTAAATGGTTTATGTAAAAGATAGCTTGTTTCACCTCCAAACGACCGCTCTGGAATGTTTTTATTTTCAGAATAAATAGCCCTTGCTTAACAAACTTTAATAGTAATTGGATATTTAGAAAGCTATAGACAAGGATTATACCATGAAATATCAACCAATCAATGCTTGAGAAGGGGTTAAACATGTAACAAGGCTAAAATATGCAGATACTTTATTTCGATTCGGCAATGAGTCAAATAAATTTGGGTGTTAAGTCTGTAAAATTAACACAATTTTATTTTATATCCTTCATATCATTAGAATTTTGATGGCACACACATTCATAAATTCTAGTAATCAATTAGAATAGTAACTGTGACATACAATTTGGGGGATTTACCAAATTAAAGATTAGCTTTTATGACTTTACCTCCCTGACATATTCAACATGATGCCTTGTAGCCAAGAAGACAACTGTCAACTGATTGGGCTGGATGACAGAACGTAAAAGGTGCAACAACACGGCTGTCTTGTCATTATTCCGTGTGTATAGAAACATATTCTGTTGAGAGAGAGAGAAGAGAATCATTTTCCCTTAATGGTAGTAATACATATGATTTACATACTGAACTAAATCCTCTTTGCAGAATGCTCAAGCCAAAATGAAAGAAAGGAGACACAGAAAGTTCTAGGAATAAGGGAACCAATGATGACAATAGACAATTGGAAGCATTCATTAAGTCTGAATGCAATCATTCAAGCCACTAGTAAACAATCATATGACTGCCTGGAAATGAAACTTCAGCACAAAAGATGCAATATACAATTAATTTGGTTTTGTAGTTTTATATGTAGATTTCTGCAATATATTTGGAGTAATATGATAAAGAACAGAAAAAACAGAAAAAACAACGAGATTACAAGTATAAAGTTGGATCTAATTCATCTGAGGAACAATGTCTTCCTTTCAAAAACATAAAACATCTTACTATATATACTGACATGCACTACCCCCCCCCCCCCATTCCAAAAAAAAGAGAGAGACACACACACACACACCTTTAACTGATCACTAATCTTCGATTCTACATCTAGTCTGACCAACACTGGTTCACTCAGACCTGCACTGGCAAACTCTACCAGACTCTTCGGCAGGGTGGCTGAGAAGAGTAAGGTCTGACGATTGTCTGGTAACCTGGATAAGATCTCATTCAACTGCTCAGCAAAACCCATTTCAAATAACCTGGATAAAATGAGATAAAATAATACTGCAGTGAGGTGAAAAGAAAACCATACAGCTAGAACATATTGAATGTAATAATAAAAACATTTAGTATTTATGAGGCACCAATTCTCTAGTTGCCTATTCAATGGTGCACTATACAGTGCGTCCCAGAAAAAACGAATCGGAGATTTAGCGATGATTTATCATAACTTAATCCCAAATACAATAGACAAATGACCTACCAATGTAAAGCTTAGAATCTCCTCTTTCATGTGATATTACTTAGATGATTCCTCATTCACGCATGAGTGAGCAAAAACAATTTGAAGAAAGGATACCAAAAACTCATTTGGCGGGGGGTATCTGAATTTCAAAAAGAAAACCACATGTCTTACAAGTTCAATATCTGCTCTTTAATTTGATACCTCAATCACAGAAAATGGTCAAGAAATAACAAAGTTCTGGTTATTTGAAATAAGGCTTGAATTTCCATAATTTCATTAAATAAACTGTTTTCACTGGTTTCCCACAGAAGCTATCGCATGGTTAACAAAAGACTTAATGCATGGCTGATCGTAAACAAAACGGAGTGTCGAGTGAGTTTGAACGCTAGCCTGTAAAACCTCTTCATTTTATGAAATTATTGAAATTCAAGCCTTATTTCAAATAACCAGAACTATGTTATTTCTTGACCATTTTCTGTAATTGAGGTATCAAATTAAAGAGCAGATATTGAACTTTTTAAAAATGTGGTTTTCATTTTGAAAGCCAGATACAACCCGCCAAATGACTTTTTGGTATCCCCTCTTCAAATCATTTTTGCTCACTCATGCGTGAAGGAGAAATAATCTAAGTAATATCAGATGAAAGAGAAGATTCCAAGCTTTACATTGATAGGTCATTTGTCTATTGTATTTGGGATTAAGTTATGATAAATCATCGCTAAATCTCGGTTTCGTTTTTTCTGGGACGCACTATATATTAACCCCAGCTTCCAAAGATGCTTGGTGCATTCAAAGAATTGATCCTACCAGGCAGCAGTGTGTGGATCAATTTCTTGCTGAAGGAAATCAAACCATTGCTGGGACTTGACCTTCTATTTAAAAGGCAAGAGTCAGGATAACTAGACCACAACTTTCAAACTTAAGCTGATAACTTCATGAACTACTTTTTTGTTCTTCAGAAAGTCATAGACTTGTATGGATTACAGCCAACCTCAAGAATATCAATTATACATACATCCATTGTCACTGCATGTCCAGCCAGCATTTATACTGACTAGGCCTAATATGGACTTCTCTAGTAAGCAGCTTGATTCTTTCTCAGTTTCCTCTTTTATCCATCCTTTTTTCTTCATTCAATTTACCTCTAAGGCTTCATATTTTGTTTTCTCTCACTTCTAGCACATGCACACTAGCCTAATGGAGCTGAATGGTTCCTTTATAAAGCACATGGAAGTTTTACTTACAATTCAGTAATCAAAAGATTAAAAAACTTTTACCTGTCAGCCTCATCAAAGACCACATACTCCACTTGCATGAGCTTGAGGTCCATCTCAACCAGGACGTGAAGAAGACGACCAGGGGTAGCGATCAGGATGTCAGGGTTCTCATGAAGGGCAGCAAACTGGTCATCCATCCGGTCACCTCCAAGGATGACCTCTGACCTCAGATCCATGTAACGAGATAGCTGTTTGAATGAATGAATTACCACACCTGATTAGATTTCAACCTTTGAACAACATACACTGTATTGTGATGAAAAATTTATAAAATTCTATATGATGTTGGCTTTATAGTTGAAATAAAAATTATTTATTTTTATGTCAATATACTGATCTTAATCATTCACACACATCTACAACCATAATGATTAACAGATAAGGAACACATATTCCTTTGCTACAATTGCTCTAGAACTTCTTGAGAGAAAGGTATTAGGATTAGATATATATGACATAGCTATCAGATTTTAGGCAAAATTCAAGCAATTAAAAAGGATTTTTAATGACCTATCAAGTTCTTTATATTCAAAATAATCATAATTTGGTCTTTCCTTTCCTCCGCGATAGGACCTGTCTCTGTTAATAGGAGATAATGATTTTAACAAAATCAATATGATGTTGAATTTATAGTTGAAATAAAAAAATGATTTATTTTATGTCAATACATGTATACCGATCTTAATCATTCACACACATCTACAACCATAATGATTAACAGAAAAGGAACACATATTCCTTTGTTACAATTGCTCTAGAACTTCTTGAGAGAAAGGTATTAGGATTAGATATATATGACATAGCTATCAGATTTTAGGCAAAATTCAAGCAATTAAAAAGGATTTTCAATGACCTATTAAGTTCTTTATATTCAAAATAATCATAATTTGGTCTTTCCTTTCCTCCGTGATAGGACCTGTCTCTGTTAATAGGAGATAATGATTTTAACAAAATCAATATGATGTTGAATTTATAGTTGAAATAAAAAATTATTTATTTTATGTCAATACATGTGTGTTCACACACATCTACAACAATAATGATTAACAGAAAAGGAACACATTCCTTTGTTACAATTGCTTGGAACTTCTTGAGAGAAAGGTATTAGGAGTACCGTAAGTAACGGTGTATTAACCGCACCTTTTTCTCGGCGGGACAGAATCAAAAGTCGGGGGTGCGGTTTATACACGGTGACAGGTCTGAGCCAAGCCAATCTCAGCCCGATACCACTACCAGTTTTCAACTCGGGTCGGGTGGCCGAGCGTAGCCGCTTGGGGCAATCCCGTTTAGAGGGGTATGAGCCGCGGGTATAAAAGGGAAGCAACTATGACTACCGGTATTTGCCGTAAATGTCCCTCAAAGTTATATCACGGTAACAAACGCACCTACCTTCATGAAACTGACTTTTTTTAATGGTGTGACTCTGTCTTTGTTGTCATTTTTTAGTCATCGCGGCAAAGTTCAGACGCCAATCGATCGCACAGCGCGGTGCAGCTAGCCGAATAAGACATGCATGTGTAATGTTTATCGCAACGTCAACGTAAGCTGGCGCTTTACCTTTCCGTGGAAGTTATTTTGTTTGACAAATTATTGGTATTATTTGACAATTAATTTCTTTCATTTGCCTTTCCTTCATTTCTCTCTATCATCCATCATCTCAAAATCAATCTTCAATCCCCATCTTCACTCCTTCCGACTTTTTATTTTTAATTATTATTCACTTTATTCCCGCCCAGAGCTCCCATTGAAAATACGGTATACCGGTACTAGCATTTTTTTTCCTATTTTGCTGTCTGTAAGATACCGCCACACACGTACTGAGAACTACTGGTAGTGGTTCAAAGCAGACAAGAAAAACACCTGAACAAAATCGCAAATTTCTCGTATCTTGAACCTTCCCGTATTCCCTTGTCTAAAATTCATGTCAAGACATTGAATGCTAGACAGAATTCTGAAAGCAAAAGTGGGGCTGTGATGCAGGAAATATGATATGAACGATCTTCTCGTATGGGTGAGCCCCCATGTTGATGCTGGTATTGGTACTTGCAATGAACACCGGTACCATATGTGTGTGTGTGAGGTGACTCGAAGTGTGGAAGTGGCCAATAATATCGGCAACTTGCAGATAAGTGACGAAGCGCTGATTTCCCATCATTTTTTACCAGTAATTCTTCGATATTTTTTGGTTCTTGACTCTTTCTTAAATACGCATATTAGAGATAGAAAGTAAGTTTGATTACATTTTTTTTTTTTTGATTTTTTTTTTTTTTTTAATGATTTTTTTTTCCATCCGAAAATGGGGGGTGCGGTTAATACACGGGTGCGGTTAATACACCGTTACTTACGGTAGATATATATGACATAGCCATAGCTATCAGATTTTAGGGTAAAATTCAAGCAATTAAAAAGGATTTTCAATGACCTACATGTATTAAGTTCTTTATATTTCAAATAATCATAATTTGGTCTTTCCTTTTCTCCCCAATAGGACATGTCTTTGTTAATAGGAGATAAAATAATCCATTTCGTAAAGCAACAGACATTGATCTCAAAGAAAACTTGATAAAATAAAAAAAAAATCATCTGTAGGGAAAAGAAAGCAACTTCATTGATGGCCCACAAATTCGACAAATCAATCTTCACTAAATGCAGGTTTTCATGAAATGCTTACCTCCTTGGTGAATTTCAGTGTTTGAAGAGCCAGCTCCCTGGTGGGTGACAGGATCAGGGCTCTAGCACCAGACTGGGCTGATCGTCTCTGGAGCCGCTCCAGCATGGGAAGGAGAAAGGCTGCTGTCTTACCACTCCCTGTTCGTGCCATTCCCACAACATCTTGTCCTTCCATGATAATCGGTATGCACTGGAACACAAGAGTCAAAGTATACATTCACTAGCACTACAAAACTTGATGTATATCCAGTTGTTGCACATCCAGACATAGTTGTTTGTGTGGACAAGACCGAAATATCAAGAACTTTGCAATAGATATTTTATGTGAGACAATATCAAAATGCATAAGCTTTCAGAATTATTTGATGCATGTGCGTTGATAAAACCCAGCTGAAAAATTAATAATTTTCTATAAAGCATCTGGACATCAGACTCCCTTCTTGCTTTTATTAATGGCACTTTTATAACATACAGATGAATGAAGAATTGCAAGATGTTCACATGATTTAGATTGCTTGGGAAAGCAGTATTTGAAGACTTGATTAAAGGCAATGACAGTACACTTAAAAGCAATGGTTAACATTGATTTGCCTCTACAACATTTGATCTGTAAGATCACATTTGTAACCTGTTTCTGGAATGTGTCGTAAAAATGAAACCCTTACAAAATTGCATCTGAAAATAATTTTTTTATGTTTAAAGATAAAGTGACTAGTAACATCATCCCAATTTTATTTCATATACTACATTTGTTAAAATTAGACTCTCCAGTATAATAATCAAAAGATTATAGTTCAGTTACAGATCTACAGTGTATCTCTTGAAAGGGTCTGCAATAATTTTTTTTTTCTTCTTAGGTATTTTTTTTTCTTCGATATGAATGATATGAAATAAAACAGACAGCAAATTTCGGGATGTTTCTAAACAACACATTTTTTTAATGTTAACCAATGTCTTAATCTTCTTTGATGATAAATGAGATGCCACACACCATAGATATCTGATGCAGCAAATGTGAATCAGTTTTAGCAGCTGAAAATACATTTGCAAATGACAATCTGTCTATGATGATCCATTTAAGACTAGGAATAGAGACATAAGTTCAGAGTGTCAGTAAGATATTTTTGGGGTCGCTGATGAGAGTATTGTAAAGACTCAGTGAAATACTTACTTTTCGTTGTATAGGTGTAGGGATTTTATATCCTTTCTTCATGATACCTTTAAAAACCGCATGGCTAAGACCTATTGGAATGAAGAGAAGTGAATAAAAAAGAGTAATTAAATAGGATTTTAAAAGACAGTTAACATTCTGTCACTAAGTAATACAACTTATCAAGTGTTTATATCCACTCTGTAGAGCTCGAAAATATTTAGATACCTGATACATAGGGCTAATAATTATGCCTGTTGATTTTTTTTCTCTTTTTATTCAAATCAACTTTTTGTACGGGGTAGACTTGACATTGAAACAGAAAAATCTGCTTCTGAAATACTGATTTGAATCTGTCAGTGTTATGTGTTGTTACAGTCTTACCCATAGATTGGAAACCTCCAGACTTTTTCTTTTTCCTGTTCTGTTGTTTAACCAATGCCCTGGTGTCTATGTCTGCATCCGAAGAATAACCATCAATGGTAGGAAATCCTGCTGAAACTTTCATCTGTAAAAAGGAAGCAAGAAGGTATTTTCTTGACTTTTTAAAATTGGAAATGGCAAACAGATCAGTGTTTACTATCTTGATACTTGATGAGATAATTCCTCTTGCAGCTCCAAAAAGTTAAACTGGAATGAATATTAAATGATGATATCAAACTAATGTTGTTAGATTTATGCCGCAATTCTCAAATCTCAACTATGGAATGGGACAACCATTTTGGAATGCAATTATTCAAAATCAAAATTGACTTATGTACAAAGGGGTCGACGTTTATAAGTCTTCGAGCTCCTTTTGTCATTCCCAATTCCAATAAAACTGTTTATGTCGTTGTATTCATTGTCTTTTTACCTTCAATTGTTTCTGATAATTCTCTTGTCTATGTACACATGTTTTTAAGGTGAATGAAATAAATGAACTTGAACTAAAAATACAAATTAGGCCTACAATCCCTTGAATATAAAAAGTTTTCATTTAATAAGAAAATTGTTTCTGATAATTCTCTTGTCTATGTACACATGTTTTTAAGGTGAATGAAATAAATGAACTTTAACTAAAAGTACAAATTAGGCCTACAATCCCTTAAATATTAAAAGTTTTCATTTAATAAGAAAATACATGTACATGTAGCTACTGATGACTGCTCAACAATCACAAAATTTAGATGAAACAGGATATGATCTCTTCTGGTGAAAACTTAAATTAATGTTGGAACAGCATCATTTTGAAATTTGTCCAATTGTCACACTGGCAGTGGCACTGCACTCTGATGTGTCATCAGTTTCTGACATTCTGTATAATTTATATTAATGGGGAAGTTTACCCTAACAAACATTTTTATGTAAACATACCAGCAAATTATTAAAAAAAACTTTGGTGAAGATTTGAGGAAAATCCATCAAAGATAAAGAAAGTTAGGGTCTACAGTATAGGGTCTTTTAAGTGTTTGATTTATGACATCATAAACAAGCAGCTGCCACATATGGCTATGTAACATAATGCATAAATTTCAATTTTTTAATGGTTCATGAAAAGTAAAAACATTCATTATTCTTTCAGGAGCGGGTGTGAAATAATTTAGCTGTTGACATACTGAAATAGATCTACAATAAAACGGGGGGGGGGGGTGGGGCATTCAAATATATTGCTGTACACATGCCAGGGACTCGATTTTAAGGCGCGCGAGAGCGATCGCGCGCTACATGCGCGCCTTAATCCATTTTTGGTAGCGCGATTAATAGCGCGCCTCGCGATAGCTGACCTGCGCGCAAATGCCTAAAGTCGCCCTCAAAATCACCCAAAATCATGCTTTCGGGGGCGACATAAAATCTGAATGTCGCCCCCGAAATTATTGCCGAGTGATAACAACTCAACGGCCCACTAGTGCCATATGCTCGAGCTCCGCTTACCATTTAAAAACCATCCAAAATCCACACTCAAAATCACGAATAAGCCTTAAAAGTAGCGAGTAGCGCAGTTTCAAATTCCGAAGTTGCGTTATTTTTTCTGTACCACGTATTTCCATACACATGGTACCAGGTATGGAAAAAAAAAATCAACGCAACGGTCGGGAAAGAGTTGCATGTATAGGGGTCCATTATGACTACCACCGTGTGCCATTTCGAATGCACATGTTTCCGCTACAGATATCACAATTCTGTGATAAAATAATTCGAATTACACAGGAAATAAATCCCAGAGTCTAGTAACCTAGCATTGGTGAGTTGTCATTCGGCTTTGCTTTTCAAAACGGCTTATTAACTTCCAAAATAAGTTATCTAATTTATCAATTATAACTAAAAAATAATTTGTTTTCTTTTTCTAGGGGATGAGGTATTATATCAGACAATAAATCATCAAACAAAGCTCCATCTTTTTTTACAAGGACGGCGGCAGGCTCACGCATTGGCGCTTTTCTAGCTAGCCAGTTGGAGCTCTGTCTCTCTGCCAGAGCTCTGGGGGACAATTCGCTCAGTAAAGGCCTCAATGATGGTGATTTTCTGTTTCAGACAGAGTTTACATTTCAGGAATATTATTCAAAACTGCCAATAAAGTTTGATGATTTCTTCATTGTCATGTATATTTAAGTTCTTAATGAATACATTCTCACCAAATTTAGACTCCCCCATAGAGAAATTAAATTTTCATGGAGATCTGCGTTTTCAAAGAACTTCAGGAAAAGTTAGGGTAAGTGGGCCTTTATTACATGTACATGGCTGACTAGGGTATTGTATTGGAATAAATGGAGTGGAAATTAGATATTGAATTCATTTATATCCAAGTCCAACTCACAGTCACACACACACGCACACACCCACACACACCCACCCATCCACACACACCCACATCCAAGATTCTAAACATGATAAATAACTTTAAAAATCATACAATATTAAACAAAAAGTAATAATTCCTTAATAAGTGAACAGGTATTCCTCAAAATACAAAAAAGTAGCATTTAAAAAGAGCCCCCGAAATTTGACAAAAAAATTAAAATGGAGCCCCCGAAAAAAAAAAAAATTGTCAGTGACTTAACTTTTAGCCAAAGTCAAAACCTAACTAAAACAGGTTTTACAACACACAATCTAATTACAATACATTGTAAAACAATTATAAATACTTCCTTTGGTTGTTGATTGTAATTTTATAGTACATTTCCTCCATCCATTTTGTTAATTGGGCAAAAAGCTCCCCTTGTATGTTGAAGAAGAGCTTTTTGAAGTGCTCCTCTACCGCTCTCCTTAAAAGTTCTAGGAGAGCTTTTTATTGCTCCCCTTATAATTATAAAACCGAGTCCCTGACATGCATGACCGAAAAATGCGTTTAAAGGGGTGTTTTTTTCAGTTTTGGATGCGGGCCGCGCATGCACTCGTTTAGGGTATCAAAAACACTGATTTTCAAAAAAAAAAGGGGTGGTTTTGAAAGACTGGTCAATGGTCAATTGCGGGGTCAAACATATTTTATTTTTTTCCAAAGCTATTTTTAAGACTATTGAGCCAAACATGTTTAGGTTTTTTTTCTATCTTATCACTTCTTGATCACATAAGTCCTCTCTCTCTGTCTTTACTTAATGGGTCAATATAACCCCAGAAAATATATCTTAGGCCACTGAGATTATTGGAATTGTAAACTAATCTATAAAAAAAATGCTGAATTTATCACAAATGGTGCTTGGTACACTGATAATTCAAAGAACCGAAAAAATTATTAAAACGTTATCCCCTTTTGTTAGAATGTTTTTCTTTTATATATCTTATAGATCTTTGATCAACAACCTTATCGTTTCTGGGGAGTAATCCCCCTATTAATCGCTAGAGGGTATTCATTTGTCTCGCAATCTACTATGGTCAAAAAGGAAATTCGTGATCACTCTCACAAAAAGTGTTCACTAGCTTACAAGTTCACGAGCTTTCGAGTGCCGCTGCAACTCTTTATCAAGTGACGAAAATTATCTGATAACGTAGTCTATTCATACCAATCCCCAGGACCGTACACACGAACGTGGGAACAATAGGTGGGCACTGATCCGTTGTGTGATTGGTCAGGCGTTTCACCAATCAGTGCGTCGATGTACGGTGCGGCCGGTGATTCGTATATGCAAATAAGCCTGAGGTATATGCAAATACGCCACGAGTCAGCAATATGCAAATAAGACAAAATTGGCGGGCTCGCTAGTTTCCCGTGGGTGGGGGTTGACTAGCTGAGCGGTCCCTCGCTCGGGGCCGGGAACAATCGGGTCGGCGTGCACTGCCAGGTAAGGGGGTATTGTGCTGTCGAAAGGTTCGCATCCAGAAATCAGGGATTTCAATCCCGCTGTCTCTGTTGAAGTTGTTAGGACAAAGACGTATACTAATAGCCTCCTTAATCCTGCGTGTATACCAATGTCTCTCTTTGGCAACGCAATGTACACCCTCCCAATCTGGGTGGTGTTGCTTCTCCCAAGCATGTTCTGCCACCGTGGATGTGTCGGTTTGCTGTAACCGAACATCGCACTTGTGTTCAGAAATGCGTTCAACTATCGGTCGGGCTGTTTCACCGATGTAAGACCCGTCACATCCCTGGCAAGGAATGTTGTATACTACGCCATCACGTCTTTGATCAGGGATTGGGTCTTTGGGGTGTACAAGCTGTTTGTGTAGGGTGGTGTCCGAGCGGAAAACCGTTCGGATACCGTGACCTTCTAATCGGCGTTTGAGTTGTGGTGAAAGACCATCTTTGTATGGCAAGACTGTGCAAGTCTTGAAAACCTTCTGATCCCTTGGCGGATGTTTCTTCTTGAAAGTGTTCTCGATAAAACGGCGTGGGTAGCCGTTGCTGTATAAGGCGCCACGTATGTGTGCTCTTTCTTTCGGGAGTTCAGGTGGGTGAGTTATAATACGTGCTGCTCTGTCGAACAGATTGCGAGACAAATGAATACCCTCTAGCGATTATTTCAGTCCGCAATAATGAACCTATTTAGTATTAATCCCCCTATTGTTTGCTGATATCTTATTCCTCAGTTTTTTGTTTCATATGTATTTAAATGTTGGTTGTTTTTTCTAATTTCTTTCAGAGAAAAAAAGGAATGAATATAAAAGAAAAAATAAAACAAATAATAACAAATTATAATACTTAATAAAATTGTTACCCTACTTTTCATACAGTGTGTGGCAAAAATAGTCAATCATGACTTATTGCCAAATAAAAATAAGGAATGGAATGGGATATTTTTCCCCTAGTTTTGCCTATTTAAGCTTATTGTTGGCAAGTAGACATAACTTGTTTAAGGGTTCTTCTTGTCTTTCCGTTAATGCCCACAATCTTATATTGATTATGGCATATGAACGTCAAGATTGACTTGACCTGAATTTTGCCGGGACCGGAAGGTGCAATACACCGGGTGAACACCCTACTCTTTGACGAATAGTGTATTGGTTTTAACGTGCATAGGCTGTGACTCTCCTATACACGGGACCAACATTTGCGTCCTTTCCGATGGACGGAGTGTTTTCCAACTGCATTCACACCTGCACTGAATACAGTGGTGAGGCACGCTAACACACAACGCTATAGCATCAGATTTTTTGTCAGACGCATTTCGGCATGAGCGGGACTTGAACCCCTCACGTTGAGATCTACGATCTTATCCGAAACATGCGCTCTAACCGACTGAGCTACGCTGCCTCTGTTCTGGGTTCTGGCGGCAACTTGATTAGGGGCCACAATGTGTAAATGGAGCCCGCAAAAAACTTGTTTAGGCAATTAGGGGGTTATTTTGCACACAGAGAAAAACTTGTTTTGGTCACGCATGAGTACAGCAACATCTGACTGCCCCCCCCCCCCCCCGAAATGAAACCCATTTTCAATTTTTAAGAAAATGACATTTCAATTCACAATACATGGGAAGCTGCTCGCATATGACATCACAAATTTGAAGAAAAAAATTATGATATCTTGCTAAATCGTTGAAGTACGCGTACGTTTGCTGGATTTCGAACCTTCAGGCTTCACCATTATTTATTATTATTTTTACAATATAGTCAACAGACTTTTTTGTCACTCAACTCTCAGGGCGAGTTCTTGGACTTGGTAAGAAAAGGAAACATCATCATCATCTGATCAAAAACTGAACAAGGAATGCATGCTGAATTTTCAACAAAAAGAAGCAAAATCAAACTGTAAAACTTGTCAAGAAATCAAAATGAATTAAAAAAAAATTAAAAATCAAAGTCAAAATCAAATCAAAATCATGAAAATCAAACCATGCAAACAGTCAAACTTTTTTTACACAAGAAGTGCATCTGTGCAATTTCGTCTGAAGGAGAGCAGCAATGGATATCTCTACATTGACTGAACAGGCTTAGTCCTAACTTACAACGTCGTTAGTGTAAAGTAAAGACTAGCTAAGCTAAGATAAAGTAAGAGAAAACCAAAAAAGGGTCAGACAAAACCCTACATCAATCACAGTATGTGGGACACAGCAAGGAAACATATTTTGATTTCGCACGATATAACTCTACCACAGTAAATGTATAATTGATAATGACATATTTACCCGTTTGGGTGATACAGAATTAATATTTCCATCACTTCCTATCCCATCATTTTGCGTTCCGTCAGATTTTTCACTTCTTTTACGCTTTAACTTTAAGTGTCCCTTCTTAGGCTTAGCCATCTTGTCTGTACAACACGTGTGAGATCGGCTGCTACTGTAATTGTGAATATATGTATAGCGCCAGCTCTAGCGCAGAGGATATGACAGAGACCGATCGGACTGACGGAATTACCGTTGTATCTTCGGAGAAAACTGTTTAATGATAAATTTAGATATTATTTGTTGTTTAGCACTTTATGCCATCCAAGTAGAGAAATTTTCATTGAACATACGAACAGACACGAATGGAAGGAAGGGGAAAGACCTTTCAAACTTCGAGCCTGTAGTGATGAGGTACTTGTAGAGAAGCAAGACAACTTATTAACAAGAATCCCGGAATGGCGTTTGTCCCGCCCCCCTGTGTCGTTTTGTGCTCATCGTATAATTAGAAAAAAGGATATGCTAACGGCCGAGATGAAAGCTATCGTTCTAGAAAGAATTGGAATTGTGTGGAATGGTTATTTACATATATATACTGATGGATCCAAACAGGAAAATTTTAGAACGGGGGCAGCATTTTATGTTCCTCAATATAAAATAAAAAAGTATTTCAGGTTATCCAATGTAAGTATCATGAGAGCGGAACTCCTGGCCATTTTAATGGCACTTGAGTGGTTAGAATCCTTTGATAAACCATGTTCAGTTGTAATTTTTTGCGACTCTTTGTCAGCGCTGAATGTGATTGATTCATATTTCATAAAATGCACCATTGTTAATGAAATTTTATTTAAAATTCATAAACTCAGTATGAAAGATATCTGTATTAATTTTGAATGGATTCCCTCACATTGTGATGTTAACGGCAATGAGATCGTCGATAAAGCTGCCAAGAAAGGAGCCGCGAAAAATTTTGTAGACATCGTTTTACCAAACACTATAAATGAACTCACATGCTCACGCATGACATTTTATAAAAGTGTCTGGCAAGCAGATTGGAATGCGTCTAGAAATGGTAGATTTTTATATGCTATTCATGATAATGTTTTTAAGCAGGCATATAGAAAAGGTTTTTCTCGGAAAGAGGAATGCCTCCTTCATCAAATCACAGTAGGTAAGTGCAAATTAAACTATTATATGTTTCAAATTAAACAGCACTCTTCCGGCCTCTGTGAGGTGTGCAAAGAATTTGAGACTATTGAACATTATGTTTTATTTTGTTCAAAATATGTAAAGGAGAGACGCATTATGTTTAATAAACTTAAGATGAATGACCCGAATCTTAAACAATTGTTAATTAATCCCGATTATACACGGGAACTACTATGTTTTATATATGCCACTAACCGTTTTTACAGTTAGGTGTGTGTCCTTTTTTTTTTTTTTTTTTTTTTTTTCTTTTCTTTCTTTCAAACACAAGAAGGATTAAAAAAAAAAGAAAAAAAGAATAAGAAGGACGTGTAATTGTATGTGATATCACATTTGAATTGTTATTTGACGAATATTTTAAGAAATTCTATAAATATATAACTAGTAGCCGATTGGTTAGCTGGTGTGCCCTTTTTCACGAACAATCATTTAGCACGCGCGATATTTAATTTCTCTATTTGTATTGAAGTATTATTCCTCGAAGATGTTTAATCTTGTAGGACCTACTAATATAATAGGTGGATGGGTGACTAATCTATATTAATATGTCATATAATCGTCACCAATGGTCTAACGTCGTATGGATCTCCTTTGCCGACGACGTCCTACTTACGAAAGTGACTGGCGCGTATAATCTGGAGAGATTGAAGAGCGCCATCATATTCAACAACAACAACAACCGATCGGACGCGACCACCGATCTCGAATACTAGTAGTTCAGTGGACGCGACGACCAGGGTGGGGGCCGGGGTCCGGGAGAGAGAGAGTGAATATTAATCACCAATAATAATTCACCGTTTCACTCGTTGTGTTTAATAGCTGCAACTTTTTTATGCTCAACTACATTCTGTATAATCTTAGTTCTTATATAGCAGGGGCGGCGGAGCGATCGAAGTTGAATAATTAAGGGGGGGGGGGCGCACACCCGGTGAAAAATGGCACTTTAAGTGCTTCAAAAAGTGTGCATGGGTCAGGCCTACTGTGGGCTACTGTGCCCCCCCCCCACAGGATCGCTGTCCCTGCTTCTCAGACTAGAGGTAATTGCTCAGTTGCAAACTCAATGAAATGTTCTATTTTTTTTTGTTTTTTTTACTGATCAACCAACATGGGCGGAAATCCCAGGGGGGGGGGGGGACGTGTTCCGGTCCCCTTCTCAAAATAGTAGGGGGGACACAATATCAAATGTCCCCCTAATATTTTTGTTTTTTATGATACATCATTCAAAATAGAAATAAAACATGTATTTTGGACGTGATTACCTAATTTTCTTTCTTTTTTTTTTGCTTGTCAAATTTATTTTGGTCGAAATGACCTTACTTTTTGGGTGATAACCTCTTTTTCTTTTTTCATTATTTTTTGCTTGTCAAATTTTCCAGCCCCTGCCCCCTTACCTTTGGGGAGAGATTTCCGCCCTTTGCTGACCAATATTCTCTGCTGTAATTAATCTATTGCATTAATTTCTGCAATATTTTTTTTTTCAGATTTAGTAGGCCTATGTATGCTTTCTTTTTCTAACTGAACTGAATAATGACTTCAAAACAACAACAAAAAATCATATTGCAGTATATCTCTATTTATTTTTTGTTCGATTGCTCATTATGGCTGGTAAAAAAATAAAGAGTGGAAATTCATTTCAAAATTTTAATCAGCATTACGTGCTTTTATCGTACCCCCAAACTGAGAAAAAATCTCATAAAAAAAAATATTTATAGGGTATTTGTATTGCAGATATGATAAATCCACCTTGTTATAGGTGCTGAAGGCGGTCCTACTTTACCCCGGCCATACGTATACGCTATAAAGTTTTGAGGATTTATTTCCTGCCGGTACACATTTACCTCATCAGCATATAGTAGATCAATTTCTTAATGAAGAAATTTATGCCATTGCCGAAATTCGAACCCAAGGCGAAAATTCAACTGTTTAATTTAAGTGCATGTATGACCAGAAACCAATAAAAACACCAAAAGGAACATACAGAATCAATGGAAAGGTATATGCAATAATAACATTGATCTTATAAAAATCAATCATGTACGTACACCCCCCCCCCTTCTGTGTCTATCAATATTGATTCGGGAGAAAAGGAGACAGATATCGCAAAATTGTTGCCAATTTTCTGTTCTTTGACATTTTTTTCATGTATTGTTTTTTTGGGGGGGGGGGTGGAGGGACCGATTTTGGAATAATGGCTTTTTGATTGGTGTATCTTTTTTGGGGAGAGAAAAGGTTTACCGATTTTAAACGGTAGGCCTAATGAGTACCCCCCCCCCCCCTTGACGGAGTTCGTGGAGGGGACTTGGAGGGAAATGGTGAAAGACTAAAGGGGCTAAAATATGGGCCCGGAGGAAAAGAAAATAATAAATAGAATATGAAATGGTGAAATAGAGAAATAATAAAGGAAAAGGAAAAAATAAGGTAAAGAGGGGAAACTTCTTGGTTAGAAGATGGGGGGAAAATCTGACAATTTATGCCCCCCTGGAAATTACTCCCAAAAAAAATCGATGCTATGAATATTAAAGGGAAAATTCACCCTGAAGGAATGTGTGTTGTAAAAAAAACATTAAATATTTAAAAAGAAGTGTGGTGAAGATTTGAGGAAAATCCATCAAAGATTAAGAAAATTATTAGAATTTTAAGGTTTTTTTTATTTGTGACGACATACGAGCAGCTGCCCCAAATAATATTTAATATAAATGCGTGTACTTTAACTATGGTTCATGATGACTACTTTTTCTTCCAGGAGCGGATAAAAAATGATTTATCTGTTGATATACTGAAGGTACAATCAGCGTCGTATTTATATAAGGCGGGGGGCTGTGGGGCGTGTGCCCCGGGCGATAATTTCAGGAGGGCGCAAAAAAAAGGAACGGCGAGAAAGAAAAAAAAATGACGAGAAATGCAAAGCAAAGAGGGCACAGAAAAGCAAAAAGAACAAGTAAGAAATAGGTTTGGTTTTGATTTGATTTTGATTTATTTATTTTTCAATATAATATGATACAAATAAGCCTATAAAAGAGAAATTTTGAAGAAAAAAAAATCAAATATACACATGCGGAAGACGGATTGTCATCGATTGTAAGTAAAATGCTTGAAAATATGACAAACCAAATTATATATTAATAGGGGTTCTAGGACAATTATCCCCAGGACAATCACCCTCCGGACAACTACCCCCGGACAATTACCCCCTGAGGACAATTACCCCCGGACAATTACCCCCCCAAAAAAAAAAAAAAAAAAAAAAAAAAAAAAAAATTACCTCTGAGGACGTATATCCCAGGATAATTACCCCCGAAAAATCCCCCCTTCTCTCCGGCATCGATGTTAGAATCAAGCGGGACCCATTCTAAGTCTTGGTCGGTGATACAGGTTTTCGAAATATTTTCTACTTTATCTTATGTTAATAATTTTCTCTTTCTCTTTTATATCGCCCTTTCTCATTTTCTCTCTCTCACTCACGTTCTTTTTTATTCCTTGCTTTTCCCTTTTTTCTCCCTTTTCCGCCTTTTTTTCTTCCTTTTTTTTTTGTTTAGCGGCGCCTTTTGCATCATGAAAAATGGAGGGGGGAGCGGCGCCCCAAACCTTCCATTTGGCTACGAATATATGCATCAGAAAATATATAAACTGAACCCTCATACTCATGTAGCCCGCCTCGACCCTTTAAATGAAGAGAAAAGACAGACACTTGTTATTTCTTGGTAAAAGTAACAGTAGAATGCCTTTTATTTAAACAAATAATCAAACACATGAGTGTATACAAAATAATAATATATATATGTTGCGATTCAACATATATATCAAGATACTGTAACCCCGAGGTTATTCAGTATTACATAATAAACTTAACATTGATAACACAATGTATTAACGAGTTCCTATTTACATCTACATAATCATTAATAGTTTCATTATCGAATCGAATAAACACTAACCTAGTAACATACAGATAATATCATATATATTCCTAACCAAACTGTGATTCGTAATACCCTCTAACTCTAAAGGTATTATGAACTTCATTGCATACCTAGACAATATTATCAAAATGCTGAACTATTATCCTCTCAGCTTTATAGAAATATAACGTAAACAGAGACCTATATTGTATCCTTCAAGCACACAGCACATACATATGCTCAGGTGAAACTATGAAACTATCGTTTTAGGAAAACGAACTTATCAATCATTACTGCTATCTGCATGATTCACCTATTAAAGCACTATTATTATGCTTAGACATACCCAAGATTATGACATAGAAACAGAGATAAATAATCATGGACTATAATATACAAGACAAGAAATATAGACTATAGAATATTGATTGTCTCTAAGAAATCTGATAACTTCCACTTCTACAATATACAGGGAAACATGTTGTATTAAGCCAATCGATATCCTAAACATCAATCTTTAAATAGAAATACAATTATGGGATACTTATGTACAGGTTTATTCTATTGAAAACTACCAATTAACTATGCTAAGACAATCCCTTATGCCAGGCAAATGCAAACTCTTCAGTGTTTCCAACTTCTAATCTGAGCTCTTAAGCAAACATGCCTCCTAACACTAATTCCCTTGTCCTAGCCCAATGGAGAGTGTAATAGCTTACAACACAGCATGAACGAGAATACTGGGGAAGGGAGAAAGAGAGAGAGGGGAAGAGATGGAGAGAGAGAGAGAGAGAGAGAGAGAGAGTGTTCCCTGCCAAGAGAGAGGGTCAACCTCTACACACAGAGTGAACAGAGAGAGAGGGAGAGAGAGAGAGAGAGAGTGTGTGTGTTCCCTACCAAGGGAGAGGGTCAACCTCTACACACAGAGTGAACACAGAGAGAGGGAGAGAGAGAGAGAGAGTGGAAGAGGGGGAAGATCTACTACACATGGCGTACACTCAGTGTATGTATTGAACTCTGTTGTTTCAACACAATGTATCCACACTTGATCATACACATTAACTCAATGGCACTGTTGCATAGAAATCACAGTCAATCAACATCACTCTTCAACAATTAGTACTTCTTAGAACTCCTTCTACATCATATAGTCACACACATAATCAATAACTTTTAACTGGCATTAGTTAATATTCAACATCCAATCACACTCAACAATTCAATGATTATAATAACTTGAAAGATGAACCAAGCTTACCTTTAAATGAAGAGAAAAGACAGACACTTGTTATTTCTTGGTAAAAGTAACAGTAGAATGCCCTTCTCACAAAGTGTGGTCAAGCTCCTGCAGTATCTGGACTCTTCGATTATGTTACAGGGGTAACCATCATTACCAATAGAGGGACTGCCAGGTGTGCTAATTAAAGGCCTGCTCGTACATTTGTGTACTTTGTGGGCCTGCCCACACTCTCCCCCCGAAAAAATAAGCTGGCCGGTTCATTTTCATGGTACCTTATCATCATCAACTTACAATACAATGTACGATAACGGTTTCAATACAACAGTTTAAACAAAAAATATGCATGTATCCAAATAAACGCTTGCACACCTAGAGTAGTCATCTGGTATCAAAAGAATGAGAGAACTCATTACTGTGGCAGAGTCAAAAGGAAAAAAAAAATTCACTTCCTCATGGAATTATTCCATTTCAGAGGTTTGGAAGAAGAAAAGTGGCCTTCCTTTCTTATCCAAGCAACTTTTACAGTTGTTTCAAGTAATAATTTTTCCGTCGCAGTATCTGCGCACTCTCCGTAATTACCCTGAAAGTCACCCATGCTACCCTAACATTACCTTTTAGCAGGACTTTTCACTATCGGTACAATCCAGCACAAAAGATAACCAGAGGACTCTCTAGAACATGCAAAATGTCCAAAAGGTTTTTCTAAACATCCAAGAACTCGTGATCTTAAAAAAACAACATAAAACTAACTTATTTTAAATTAGAATATCTGCCGCAGTCTCTTTCCAAGATGTCATATTCATGATTTTGGTGTCCGAGCTAGACATACGGTCCAGTGTTCGTATAGGTCAATTGTTCAAATGTTTAAATTAGTTCTGACTAAATGTCGGCTGTGGGGTGGGGGTCCTTGTCATCCATGGCTGCCATTGCTGGAATTGTCCCGCGTCCCACGCAGGCCTGGAGATAAACAAAGGCATTTCATGAGGTATACGAACCTGCTGCTGTCCTCTCGGTAGGCCAGCATCCCATGACCAGGGGTCTGCTTGATGCATCATCCTCTGGTGTGGTTGTGTCTGCGGGTAGTACAGCCCTGGCTGTCCATTCATCCTCGGGAGGTCAGTTTGCACCATGTTGACATTGGGGTCCCGTCGCCATTGCTGAGGCTCACCAAGCTGAGTATAGGTCAGAACCGGCGGAGGCTGTCTCCTGCGTGGTGGGTTCCGACGATCCTGCTGCGGGGGGCAACAGTCTCCTGAGTCGTAGAGGTCAGCATCCTGTGAAGAAAAGAAAGTGGGAGGTGGTGGTGGTGGTAGGAAAGGTGGCATTGGGACAGGTGGGATTGGGGCAGGGGGAGGTGGAGGTATGTTAGCAGGATGAGGTAAGGGTGCTTGAGGTGTGCCTTGCTGGTTATCATCAGCAATCCTGCTGTCTGGTGTTGGCTGCAATGGATACCTTGGCTCAAGTCGAGATGGGGGCTGAGGTGGAGGTGGCGAAGCTGGTGGTGATGCAATGTGTGGATGAACAGGAATAAGCGTTACTTCTTCATCATCCGAGTCACCACTTTCGTCTCTCATCTCTGCTGGGGAGGCCTGTGGTAGTGCCCGAGGTATTCGTCTCTGCCTGTCTCCGCTTGGCTGATCCTGCTGAACTCGCAATCCCAAGTAATCACAGGGCAACAACATATTGCGATGGAGCACTCTAACTCTACCTTGACCGATCTCAGGACAGACTTCATATACAGGGATGTCTGGAGAAAGACGCCGTTTCACGATATGAACTTGCTTCTCCCAGTATGACCGCAATTTTGAGGGCCCTTGCTGTGGTACCATATTTCTCACCAGTACCCTATCACCTTGCTCTAAGGGGAGTGGATGTAGTCCCTTGTCTCTGGTTTTCTTTGTAACTTCTGCCTTGGCCTGCGATGTATGCTTTGCCAGGTCATAGGCTTCCCTCATGGCTGTTTTCCATCTCTGAGCATATGTTTTTTGGTCTCCAGTTGTGGAGTGTTCTTCATTCAGTCCGAATGCTAAATCGATTGGTAGCCTTGGTGTACGACCAAACATCAGGAAGGCTGGGGCATAGCCAGTCGCCTCGTTTCGAGTAGAATTGTAGGCGTGGACTACTTTAAGTAGGTGCTCCTTCCAGTTTGACTTTTGCTCCACGGTAAGCGTCCTCAACATCGAAAGGAGTGTCCTGTTGAAACGCTCAGCTTTTCCATTCCCTTGGGGGTGATAGGGAGTTGTCCTTGAATTCTGCACCCCTGATAGCTGCTGCAGCCGGTGGAATAACCTATTCTCAAACTCGCCTCCTTGATCATGGAGTATCCGGCGGGGAAAACCGAATCTAAGTACAAAATCATTAAAGATTCTGTCAGCTGCAGTTTGGCCAGACTTATTCCTCGTGGGATATGCTTGAGCATACCTTGTAAAATGATCAACCACAACAAGTATATACTCATAACCACCTTTACTGGTTTCCAGGTGTACAAAGTCTATGGAGATGAGCTCTAGGGGCTCAGATGTCACGATTGGTACCATTGGAACTCTAATCTGTCGGTTAGGTTTACGCTGGATGAGACAGTTACATTCATGATGGATGAAGTGTTCCACATCTTTCTGCATGTTTGGCCAGTAGAACCTTTGCCTTGCTAAGTCGAGTACTCGATCTACACCAAGATGACCCATGTTTACATGCAGATCCTTGAGCACTCGCATCCGGTAGCATGGAGGTAGGACGATTTGTCTTCTAGTTGGTGTTCTACGATGGAGGATGCCATCTTGCCCTAACTCCAGTTTCTTCAACTCTCGCAAGAGGGCTCTCTCTTCACTAGAAGCAGACCTCCAACATGTGGGGGTTGGAGAGTTGTCCTGTTCTTTCAGTTTGATGATCTTTCCAAGCACACGGTCATCATGCTGAGCCTTGGCGAGTTCTTCCTTGGATACTTCTTGGATTGGGGATGAGCTATCGTCCAAACCCTCAGCCATGGCAATATCCGCTGTAAGGCTGGCTACTAGTGGAAGGGTTTCCTGAGCTTCATGCACTTGTGTCACTGCTACACATATACTGGAAGCTGGCGATTGTTCTGTGCATTCGTCGATGTATGTCTCTATGTTCAGAGGCATCCTTGACAGCGTATCTGCATCAGCGTTGGCACGGCCTGGGCGGTATTTCACTGTGAAGTTGAATTCAGCAAGTTCTGATACCCATCTTTGCCCAGTTGCATTCAACTTTGCGGTAGACATCATGTAGGTCAGCGGATTGTTATCTGTGTAGACAAGGAAAGAGGGAGCATAGAATAGGTAGTCGCGGAACTTGTCACATACTGACCACTTCAGGGCTAGAAATTCCAATTTGCCAGAGTGCAAATTATAATTCCGCTCTGCCGGTGTAAGGGTGCGGGATGCATAGGCGATCACCCGTAACTTTCCATCTTTACGCTGGT